>NC_048300.1:97192612-97502597 GCF_013100865.1 Trachemys scripta elegans
TTTTGGTCTGACCCAGTATGGCCGTTCTTATGTGTAATCTTGGATATTGTGATATCAGAAAAAGAGGTGCTGAAGCAAACTGCTAAATTAAAAAGCAGTGTAGTTGTACCTGTGGTAGTCCCACAGGATATTAGCGAGACAAGATGGGTGTGGTAATATTTTTTTATTGGACCAACTTCTGTTGGTGAGAGAGGCAAGCTTTCGAGCCACACACAGCTCTTCGTGGCTCGAAAGCTTACCTCTCTCACCAACAGAAGTTGGTCCAATAAAAAAAATATTACCTCACCCACCTTATCTTTCACATTAAAAAGCAGAAAGTCATGAGGCCCTGATGATTACATCCAAGAGTTCAGAAGGAACTTAAGTATGAAGTGATGGAGGTGCTAACAAATATGCAGTTTCTAATTATAAACAGCCACTGTTCCTAAGAATTGGAGGGTAGAAAATGTATCTATATTTACAAAAGGCTCTAAGGATGATCTGGGGAATTATAGACCAGTAAACTTTAAATGTGTACCTAGACAACTGGATGAAATGATAAGATAAAATAATATAGAACTAGAAAGGTCATGATATGATACAGTCTAACTAATATGGTTTGTGCATAGGAAAACTGTCTCACTTATCTCTTAGAATTCTTTTAGCTGGTCAATATGGTGGTGGCTAAAGAAGAGCCAGTGGACATAAGTTTATTTAGACTTCCTAAAGGCTTTTGACAAAGTTCCACACAAGAGGCTACTAATTAGACGTAGGGTGAGAGGCAAGCTCCCTAGGAGACAAAGCAAAGAGTAGGATTAAATGGTCTATTTTTGTCATGACAAAAGGTTAACAGCGGGGTGCCTCAAGGTTATGTACTAAGTCCTGTGCTGTTTAATATATTTATTAATTATATGAAAAGGGGGGTGAGTGCAGATTACACGCAATTTTTTAGGTTCGTTTGCACCAGAGAAGATTGTGAGGAACTTCAAAGGGAGCAAAACAAGATAGGTGATTGGGCAACATGATGGCAAATTAAATCCAGTGTCAATTAAAGTACTCATACACTTTCTCAGTTAACTGTAGCAACTCAAGAAAAGGGCTGAGCATCATTATAGATAGCTAAATGAAGACTTAAACTCAATGTAAAGCAGCAGTTAGAAAAGCTAACAAGATATAAGGATGCATAAAGGATGGGATGATGAATAATTCAAAGATTATTATTATGTCTTTATGTAAATCAGTGGTGTGGCCTGGAATACTGCATGCAGTACTGAAATACCCATTTCTAAAAGAATATTACAGAACTAGTATGGTCAGGGACCTGGAAAAAATTATCCTATAAAGAAAGATGAAAAAGATTGGGAGTGTTACCTAAGAAATGAGATGAATAAAAAGGGACACGAGAAAAGTATATAAAATCATGAGTGGTATACAGAAAGTAGATAAGAATTTTCTGTTGTCTCCTATCACAAGAATAAGGACACAGTCAATGAAATTAAAAGGTTGGGATTTCAAAGCTGATCAAAGGAAATATTTATACAATGTATAATTAAACCGTGGAACTCATTGCACAGAAAATTGTGGAGTTTAAGAACTTAACAAGAATTGAGAAAAGATTGGATATTTATATGGATATCAAGAATATCCAGAGTTATAATTTAATAACAGCAGTTTCAGAAGAGCTCTTAAATTCATGCTTCAGAATTCGTCAGTTTCAACCTATTAAAGATCAGGGTGAAACTTAATGTGGAGGGCAGATTATTCCACATCTGCCTACCATGAAGTTCTTGCGCCTTTCTTTGAAACATCTGGCACTGGTCACTGTCTGAAGGAGGAAAATGGTTTAGATGGACCTTGGGTCTGATCCAGCATGGCAATTCCTGTGGTTCTGTGAACGTATTTAATGGGGAACTGATGACTTTGAAGTAACAATGCTTTTTGCTAGTCTGCTATTTGAAAATATTAATTTCATAAAACAGTTCAAAATTATGTCACAGATATACGTCCTGCTACCGATATTGTTTGTTGTTTTTATTAGGGTAAATTGGTGAACTTCTTCGTTCCACCCCAGCCTACTGAAGGAAACAAAAAGAAAAAAACAAAGAAAGTGGAGCTTAAGTCAAAGGAGAAAGTACAGTATCCCAGTAAGTATTCATGGAGAGAGAAAATTTTATGTAAAACAGTTTGCTTATTGAGGTTGTATTGGCAACTTACCAGGAGCGCAAGGGCTGCACCTGATTTGTATGAGGGGAGCAGTTGGCCTTATCTCTGATGCAGAGGTATAGTTTTCCTCAAGAATATAGCACTGCACTCTGGGAACTGTAATCATCCTTACTAATAAACCATAATAAACCATCTTAAAGATAAAACCATTTTAAAGTAAAACCAGTGGTGAGCTGCATTATAGAACTCCATGCAGCACAGCTTTACCTAGAGTAGAGCCATTCTGGCAAGATGGTTTATTGACCAGACCAAAATATTGTACTTGCATATCCCTGTTAATAAAAACAAGATTTCTTTGTTTCCACTGTTATATGTACTCTTAGACAGTATTGAATATCTTGACTGAAAAGTAATGGTCTGCAAGACTAGCTTGAGCAGGACTGCTTACTCTGTTGTCGATCTTAGGGTTTTTTGTTTTTTTTCCCAGATTTTAATTCACTTGCAGGTATTTACAGAGCTACATGAATACATTTTCTCCCATATAACTTTTCATTTTATCTGAACCGTAGTTTCGTTCTGCATGTAGGCTTACGGGTGATGATCTTAGCAGCTGTCAAGGAAATGAATGTGAAGAAGGGAGCTTCCATCATTGCAATATTTAAGTATGTCAGTGCCATATATAGATATGACATACAGAGAAACCGGCGTCTTCTCAAAAGAACTTTGGAAAAACTAATTGCAGAACAAGTAGTAGAGCAGGTTAAAGGTCATGGTCTGGCTGGATCTTTCAAGTTGGGGAAGAATTACAAAGAACAAAAGAGGCATGAGAGAACCAAAAAACAGGTAAAATGAGAGTTGAAAGTATCAATTAAGGCAAATGTTGGATGAAGCTGTTTTATTTTTGCCAATTACATGCTGCCAGAGTGATGCTATTTAAAGGGATCCCCATTAATGCTTGCTTGATGGTATTGACTTTTATTTTAAACAAAAACCTCAAGTATTTGCTTTGAAAACAAAAATAAAGAATTATAATATGTAGACTGTACCAAAAAGAAAAACAAAAATAAAACCCAAAGTAGGTCAAGTTTTGGGGTTAAAAACTTTCACTATGTCCTTCATAAATTTTTGAAGACATTGCTGTAAGGGTTGGCAGATGTTACAGTTTTGTGACCAAAAGGTTTGTGAAACACTTTGAAAAACCCTAAACAAATATTGAGTACTTGGTCCCCAAAACCCAGTCCAAACCAGAAGATATATGTAATGTTAACAGTTTACTCCCAAGGTGGCTATACTTTCCTCATCAAAGAACAAAAAAAAAAAAATTGTCAGTTAAAATTAACTTTATTTTTTAGACAACAAGGAGTTCTGGAAGGATTCAGAAGACATCTTTGCCTAATGCTAAAACTCAAACCAAAGAATCAGCAAGTAAGGTCACATCTTCAGAAAAAGTCAAACCACCCCGGCTGGTGGACATTCCTGCAGAAGAGCATGACTACTGTACAACTAGCAAAAATAACAAAAAGTCTGAGACAGGCCAAAAGACTTGCATAAAAGAAGAAAATCTTCAGCCAAGAGTTATGGACTTGGAATCTGCTGATTTGCAAGGCGACCTCATGTCCAGTGATTCCACCAATCCTGTCCTCACTGCATCTAAAAATACAGATGATGCGGAAGTCCTAAAGGACCAGTCTTCAGACTCCCAAGAACGTGCTGGCAGTGTCATACAGCATGCCAGTTCCATTTTTCCATTCAACACCTCTGACTATCGTTTTGAATGCATTTGTGGTGAGCTTGGCTTGGTTGACTGCAAGGCCCGTGTGCAGTGCCTGAAGTGCCACCTATGGCAGCATGCTGAATGCGTAAACTACAAAGAGGAAAACTTGAAGATTAAGCCCTTTTATTGTCCCCATTGCCTAGTAGCAATGAAACCAGTTTCTACAGGAGCCACTCTGATAATCTCTCCAAGTTCCATCTGCCATCAGTGGGTGGATGAGATCAACAGGCATGTGAGATCATCTTCCCTTCGAGTCCTGGTAAGATGATTTCATCTCATCCTCTCATACCTAGATTCGTAGATTGGAAGAGGAAAACAAACTTTCCTGTTTCATCAATTACCAGTGGGTTTATTGTCATAGAGTTTGTTCAGAAGGGACCACCAGATCATTTAGTCTGACCTCATGTACAGGCCACCACCACCACCACCCAGCACCTCTCCACTAAACTCAATAAATGAAATTAGACCATATTACACAGCCCACAGAAGCCTGGAGCATTATGTGTCACAGGGAGAGAATAGGAGTGACTGAGGTGCACCAATACCCAAAGCCCCTGCAGTGGCAGGAAAACAATTATGTGAGATACACCCAGATAAATCCTGGCAAGTGACCCACACCCACACACTGCAGAGGAATGCAAAAAAAAACCCCTAATGTCACTGCCAATCTGACCTGGGGGGAAATTCCTTCCCAACACCACATATAGTGATCAGTTATAACTTGTGCATGTGAGGTAAGAACCAACCAGGTAAGCACCTGAAGCCACCTCTGAGCACTCTCTCATCCCATCCAGTGTCTGATGTCCAGGCATGACCATCTTTGATGCTTCAAAAGAGGGAGACCAAAAATCACCGCAGAATACATTGGGAGGAGAGGGGGAATCCCTTCCTGACCCCTGCAGGTGACTGGCTGAAACCCAAAAGTGTGAGCTTTTAGGAACATAAGACATAAATCAAATTTGGCAGAAGAGTGGCCTTTGTCAGGATTGTGCATTTCACCATCCATCTGAAAATTCTCCCATATTTGACCAAGTTATAAATTTCTGAAAAATCTCAATTTGCACGTGCTTCATGGAGGTTAGAATTTGGCAGCTTAATTCTCCTAAGATTTTTGTCTGCACTGAGCAATCTAACCCCTCACAGCTGCCACATACCAACCAGATAGTATATGCCCTGTCACCACAGAGTGACTAAACACGTTCTATCCTGGGGCCACAGAAGCTACGCAGGATTTTACCTGCAATTACTCCTGGTTGGCAGAGACTGTTGTGGCACAAGGCACAGGAAATAAGATCAGGGAAACTGGAAAATATACAGTATCTGGTTAAATTCTAGGAGTATGGCATGTACAATCTGAAATCTAACAATGTTAATATTTTAAAGTACTCAAAGTATACGTAAAGTTTTAAGCTTACAATAGTTATTGCACTTTGCTGCAGATGTAACATTTTAACACTGAAATACATCAGTTACAAGCCTTAATTTATCTCATGAATTTAGGTTTTTTTCCCCTTTCAACTACTGTATGCTTCACAAAGGATCCCATTGAAAATGTTGAGGTAAAAGAGAGACAGATACACACATTCTGTTATAATAAATAATAATAAAGATACTTTTATTATAAGACTTCTGGTGGAAGGTCACTAGAGGACATTTATGGACTTTGTTGGTGCTTTTACCACCATCTTTCATGTTCATTCCATGTGTTCCATTGATTCTTCTTGGAGATTCCTTGGAGGATAGAAATAGTAGTCTACTCAAGTTCACACTTTGTTCCTGTTCCTAAAGGTGTTTGACTACATGTTTCTATCTTTGCCTATTCTACCATGATATTCTGCTGTAGGAAAAAAGTGCATGCTTTAACCATTGTTTCCATAACATTGTTGGATGTTAAATCCATGTTAAAGCAGCTAAGCTGAAATACAGCTGTAGTATGAAGTACCAAAATCCTTTTATTCTCTTGCGGGGGTGAAGGAATCAATTGGGAAGCCCAATTTCCTTTCCATTCTATAATTTAATAATAATTTTGAGTTCAGATGTTCTTTCCATGTTAGGTGTGCGCGCTCTGGATTCTCCAGAGAGTTTTTCCCCTCAGTGATATCTGTCGGGCTGGCTGGAGTACCCTCTTGTGCTGTGTGCCTGTGCGCTGGTATAAGGGCCCAGTTAGCTTCACACCCTCCAGTTCCTTCTTACTGCTCATGATAGTCACTGGAGCATCTTCTTTTCCTTTGGCAAACTCTTACTCAGTGGTCTTAGTTTAGTCCTTTTCCCTTGTTTCCCTATCCTTGTTCTTTAATTTCACAGTTTGGACTGTTGTAGATTAGTTGTATATAGTTAGTTGGCGTTTCTTGCTCTGTTAGTGGAGTTTTGTCTGTCCCCAGTGCCAGAGCATTCCTTGATCCCCGGGTTTCAAGCCCTGGGCCTTCTGCAGCAAGCTCATGCCCCTGAGTGACCTGCACTTCAGTTGTCTGAAGTGCGTCGGAGAGACTCATATCAGGTACCATTGCCAGATCTGCTGACACTTCAAACCCTGTATGAAGGACAGGGAGGCCAGCTTGAAGTCCCTCATGATGGAGTCTTCAGAGCTAAGCTGGTCCAACTCAGCACCCAGTACCTTGGAGTTAGTACAGAGTGCTACTCCTGCCATGAGAGACTCTCGGCACCATTCTCCTTCACTGGTGCTGAAGAAAAAATGTAAGAAGCAGCTGACCGAGAGGGAACGTTCCCTGACTTTGAAGAGGGTCAAGCACGGGGAGCGCAGTGGAGACAGCGTCTGGCCACTCCTCTGCCGCTGCTCCGAGGAGGGCATCATCAACTCTGCCTCGTAGGCAGGCTCCGTTGAATCGAGTCCCGGGCCATCCCATTGCTTCAGAGGGGCAATGCGGTACCAGCAGGATTGTCGTACCATGTACCCTGGAGGAATTGGTTGTGGCCAGAGACCTGGCTTTTGGTGCCTCTGTCACCGTCGGTACAGGAGTCAGTGGCATCAATACCAGGAAGCATGTGGCCGAAGCACCAGTTTGGTACCGGCCTCCTCGGTACCTTCTAGAGGGAAACCATCCCTGCTTCCCCCAATGCAGGTCTTCTCTCCCTGGCACCGATGTATACCACCCCTCTATGGTCCCCGGAGGAAGGCTCGTCATTGGACTTGGAAGTGGAGTTGTATTTCCACTTGAGGAGCCACAGCCAGTTCTCTCCCAGGCAGCCCTACCAGTCAATGGACCCAGGTACAGGGGTACTGCCAAGCACTTGGGACAGTGGGCACTGGCCTATGCAGATGCAATGGCCTTTTTGGAACCTGTGGGGGTTTCCCCCATGCAAGAGCCCTCTTTCAGATGCTCGTAATCCATAGTGTCGGAATGAAGTGCCCCCACCCATATGACTGGCATCCAACATGGACTGTGGTACCAAGCATCAGGACATAGATTTATGGGACCCAATTGGTGCCATCCTCTTCTTCCTCCTCACCCAGATGAGGCAGTGTTTGGGGTGTGTTTATCCCCTCCCACACAATGACTTAGTAAGTAGCTCACCAGGAGCTGTTGAAAAGAGTGGCCTCGAACCTTGGGCTGGAAGTGGAGGTAGTTAGTCCTTCCACAGCCTGGTTGAAAACTTGTCTGCTGTGAGCCTATCGAAGGTGACCCCTCCCCTCCCCCCCGCCCCCCATGAGGCCATTATTGGACCGGTAAAAGCCTTGTGGCAAACTCCGTCCTCCTTGACCGTCTGTTTTTGCCTTAGACTATTGGATCATATGGCCGCATGCACATACATAGTACCGCCTGTGAGACTGTGCCTCCGACCCCTTCAAGTGTGGCTGGCCTCAGCGTACATGCCAAGCCATCATCATTTGGACTCGGTGCTTACAGTTCCCACCCACGTCCTCGCCTCTCTAGATTGGTGAAGGGACTCCTGTTCGGTAGGCATGGGCATTCCCTTCATCAGTCCCTAACCATCAGTATCCCTAACCTTTGGATGCATCCGAGCTAGGTTGGAGAGCTCACCTTGAGCAACTCAAACTCAAGGTCTGTGGTTCCAGGAGGAACTCTCCTTACATATAAATGTCAGAGAACTCAGAATGGTTCGCCTAGCATGCCAGGTGTTTATACTCTAGATTGTAGGCAAGGTTGAGAGAGTCCTTATGGACAATATGGCAGACATGTTTTACATCAACAAGTAGGGAGGGACATGCTCTTCCCCCCCCTGTGTCAAGAGGCCATTTGCTTGTGGTTATTCTGTGTGAAGCATTCGATCCATCTCAAAGCCTCTCACCTTCCAAGAGCCTGAAACAATCTGGCAGATTACCTCAGCAGATCTTTCTCCTCTCACCATGAGTGGTCCCTTCACCCCAGTGGTGGGGGATTCTAGTGGTGGGGGATTCCCCTCAGAGATCTGTTTGCAACCAAGCAAAACAAGAAGTGTCAGCAGTTTTGCTCTCTACGTGGGTGCAGCCTGGGCTTGCTTACGGATGCCTTCCTGCTCCATTGGACAAAGCATCTGTTCTATGTGTTTTTCCCCAATTCCTCTCATGCACAAAGTCTTACTCAAGGTCAAGCAGGATAGAGCAAAGATTATTCTTATGGCCCCAGCATGGCCACACCAGCACTGGTTTGGCACCTTTTCAGATCTGTCAGGAGTGACCCAGTGCCGCTCCCTCCCCTCCCAGACCTGATCTCGCAAGACCACAGCCGATTGCACCACTTGAACCTACACTTGACTGCGTGGAAGCTCCATGGAAGCGGAGCTGGCCTGTTCGGAGTCTGCCAGGTATTGCTAGATAGTAGGAAATCATCTACTAGAGTGACTTACCTCGCCAAGTGAAAGCATTTCTCCTTGTGGTCATCCCAATGAGGTCACCTCTCCACTCACTTTTGGAGTATATGCTTCATCTGAAACAGCAGGGCCTAGCCATTTCGCTAGTTAGAGCTCACCTAGTGGCCATCTCCACCTTCCATCCTCCAATGGATGGTAGGTTGTTGTTTTTTTCACATAAAATGTCCATTCACTTTCTTAAGGGCTTATAGAGATTATAACCACAAATTAATGAACCCATTCCACCATTAGACCTAAACCTGATCCTGTTAAGACTCTCAGGCCCTTCCTTTGAGCAGCTGGCATCATGCCCCTTGTCGTACCACTCCTGGAAGGTCGCTTTCCTATTACTGATTACCTCAGCCAGGATGGTCTCAGAGATATGGGGCCTTATTTCAGCCTCCCCACCCCCCTCCTGGTATATGGTGTTCTTTAAGTATAAGGTACAGTTTCTTCCCAACCTCGCGTTCCTCCCAAAGGTAGTTTCACGCATAGTAACCAGTCTATATTTCTGCTAGTATTCTTCCTGGAATCGCACAAGAATAGGGAGGAGTAGCGTCTACACACACTGGATGTTAGGCAGGCCCTCACCTTCTATACAGAAAGGACCAAACTGTTGTGTAAGTCCACGCAGCTCTTCCTGGCAATAGCAGACAGGATGAAAGGCCTACAATTTCAGCCAAAGAATTTCATCCTGGATCACTTCCTGCATTTGCATGTGCTATGAGCAGGCGGGTGCTCCACCTCCTGCCATCTTGACTTGCCTACTCGATGAAAGCTCAAGCTTCCTCAGTGGTGGTTCTGGCCCAGGTCCCAATCCAGGATATTTATAGAGTGGCAACTTGGTCATTGGTGCATACCTTTTCATCTCACTATGCCATCACACAGCAGGCTAGAGATGATGCTGGGTTTGGTAGAGCAGTGTTGCAATCCGCATGTCTATGAACTCCAAGCCCACTTCCTAAGGTTCCACTTGGGAGTCACCTGACGTGAAATGGACTTGAGCAAGCACTCGATGGGGGAAAAAAAGGGTACTAACTTTTCCATAGCTGCTGTTCTTCTAAATGTGTTACTCATGTCCATTCCATGACCCACTCTCCTGCCCCTCTGTCGGAGTTAGCCAGTAAGAAGAAACTGAGAGGGTGCAGAGCCAGTCAGGCCCCTTATATCAATGCATAAGCGTGCAGCACCAAAGGATGCTAGAGCTGTCCTGAAAGATACCACTGAAGGAAAAAATTCCCCGGCAACTGTGAGTGTGATGCATGCACACCTCATGTGGAATGGACATGTGCAACGCATTTTGAGGAACAACAATTACAAAAAGGTTAGTAGCCATTTTTTATGAACTAACGCTACATTATGCAGAGAACATTTTAAGTGTGTGTTCTGTAAAACTATGAAGAGCTCTAACACTTCATTATGAAGTATTTCTTATCTTCAGTCTTTGCTCTCATGTTTGTATATATAAACGTGTGTAGGTGTATCAAGGTGTGAAGAAACATGGCTTCTTGCAGCCTCACATGTTAGCAGAGCAGGAGGTAGTCATCACCACTTATGATGTCCTTCGCACTGAGCTGAACTACGTGGACATCCCTCATAGTAACAGTGAAGATGGGCGCCGTTTCAGGAACCAGAAGCGGTATATGGCCATCCCAAGTCCCTTAGTAGCAGTAGAGTGGTGGAGGATCTGCCTAGATGAAGCACAAATGGTTGAATGCACCACTGCAAAGGTGAGGAAGTCTCCTGAGCATGCCTGTGTTGAAAAAGTTTGACAAGGTTCTTGTAACTTAAAGAAAAAAATAAGATAAAGCTGCTTCTTGACTCTTAACGTGTATTAAACATAAACTTGTCCTTGTAATCTGTTCTTCAGAAGTGACTAATGGTTTGCTTCCTCTTGGAGATATTTACTATTAAATGGTTCCCCGTTGGAGTTTTGGCAGGCTGTGATGTGTATCTAGCTCAAAAAGTATTTAACATGATTTATACCAACAGTTTAAAGAACTAGGTCATCAGGTTGTATACAGTGTTTGACAGTTTCAAAGAACGCACTAGCCTGTTCAGTGACATGGTTTACAGGCACTAATATGTCCTTTAGGTCTAGAAACTATAAAACAGTCAGCAATGACTCGAGAAGCTCTTCAGGCTCATCCTAGCAGTTTGCAGAGGTAGATTATTTTAGATAGCGTTTGCCTAAGGTAGGGAGATAAAAATGCTAACAGAAAATCCTACTCACATAACAATTTATCCCTTGATTTATGTGTATTACACACACCCAGTTAACTTACTTCCTTGTTGTAAACACTTCATCCAGTTTGAATAGATCTGTGATAGTGCTCATCAGCTGTCAAGTGATCCATTTGTTTTTAAAATAAATAAAAGCATAATGAATCTGCTATATATACATACTAGAGCCCTTCCGTGTGTGTGTGTGTGTGTGTGTGTGTGATCGCGCGTGCATGTGTGGGGAGACAAACATAGGTGTATCAGTTCTGCTTTATATCAGTTTTCTGTAGTACAAGGGTTCTCACTCTTCCATAGAGTGAATGTCTTAATAAGTGTGTATCACTTTCACTCCCCCAAATTATTATTTAATATCTATATAGCAAATACATCAATTGCTTACATGTAAAAGTAATGTCAGGGAAGTATTTAATGTAATTTTAGCTGTCTTTTAATGGGAGTTACAGATAGAAACGGGGAGAGCCAGGACCATATTTACAGCAAACTCTGTCTGGAACATGCAAGGGTTATAGAGGTAGCAATCTGAGACCTGTTGCTCTGGATCAGTTCCTTTCTTTTACATGTAAGCAGATGCTGTAGTTGCCACACATGTAGGGAAATCTGTGTTTTTGTGGAATCAAAGTTACTAAGTTCTTTTACTGTACTGTACTAATGACCCTGATGTTTCTCTTCATCATCCCAGGCACAATATCTTCTTGCCCATCCTTTTATTATTATGTTAATGAAAAAACTATCTGTCTCTTACCTGTCAATCAAAAATACTGCTCTCCACAGGCAACTTAGGTGAGTAGCACAGTTGCCAACTTTCAGGCGGTAAATAAGCACACCGACTTTCACAATGAGCCAAAAATCAAGCTAATCCCATTTCAAAACAAGGCCCAAACAAGCCAATCCATAAGAACCCCAACACTCTATTGTGACTAGATCCCCCAGGTGTGCAGTCTGGGACTGTGGTGGGCGCACTGTGCACCCTGACTCCCTTTCCCCCCCTTGCCTCTGCTTGCCAAGAGCTGATCAAAACAAGAATCAACAAGCTACAAGCCCAAAACTAGCCAACAAGCAGTTCACAAACCAATTAAGCCAAAAACAAGCCCAATTTTCACAGGTTTGGCATATCTGGTGAGTAGTGTTTTGCAAAGCTGACACATACAGTCATGGTTCTTCTGAGTGAGTGAGTGAGCTTTTTCTTGGCTCTTGCGGTCTTTTCATGTATTTCTACTTATTGCTATTCCTATCTTCTCTCATTAGGCTGCAGAAATGGCACTCCGTTTGAGTGGAATCAATCGCTGGTGTGTCAGTGGCACTCCTGTACAGCGAGGATTAGAAGGTAAGCTTTGTATAGTCTGTGGTGTTTTTTCCCCCCCCCGATGTATTGGGGCTCTAGGAGAGACAACTAAACTTGCCAATTTTGATATTCCTATCCTAGATTCCTGCAGTAGATATTTTATATTCCTAGAGAAGAATGCTTATAGATTGTAAGACTTAACTGATTTCCTTTGTCATAATATTAAGATGCTATTGAAGGAATGAAACTCTACTGAATTACAGCCACCGCTGGGGTGGTAGGCAGTAAGCAATTGTGCATTGCAGGTTGCAAAATAATGATGGAGAGCAGTATTATTATTTTTTTTAAACAAGATCTTAGCGAAAACTCTTAACTCTTATGGAAAGTGTCATATGATCTTTAAAGTTATACAGAACAGACAGGACCTTGATATTTAAGGTCTCAGCTGAAAGACCACAGCACACAGTAAACTGCATGGAGCTTCATCTGTTTTCTGCAGAAGGGCGATGAACTGTGTGATTTAAGCACTTAGGTATTTCAAACCTGGTGACATTACTGTAGAAAATTTTTTTTGGTGTGGTGTTCTAAAATAGCATACAGTAAAGTAATATTCTTCTTTTATCAGATCTATATGGCTTAGTGCTTTTTCTTGGAGTTGATCCTTACTGGGTCAAACATTGGTGGGATCAGCTTCTGTATCGACCTTACTGTAGGAAAAATCCTCAGCCTCTCTACAACCTAATTGCCAACATAATGTGGAGATCAGCAAAGAAGGACGTGATTGATCAAGTAAATATGGACTTTAAAAAAAATTGTATGTAAATAGCACTTTCACCAAAAACATTTTATTTATTTATTTTATTTTATTTTATTTTACTTTGCAGATTCAGATTCCCCCTCAGACAGAAGATGTACACTGGCTTCACTTTTCTCCTGTGGAGAGACACTTTTATCATCGTCAGCATGAAGTGTGCTGCCAAGATGCACTAGCAAAACTCAGGAAGATTTCTGATTGGACTCTTAAACTTAGCAGCTTGGACAGGAGGACGGTCACTTCTATTCTGTACCCTTTGCTGCGGCTGAGGCAGGCCTGCTGTCATCCACAAGCTGTTCGTGGGGAATTCTTGCCATTGCAGAAAAGGTGAATTTTACCACTGCTTAAATTGGGTGCTGAGGGCTTGATCCTACACTCCTTGAAATCAATGGCAAAGCTCCCATTGAATTTAATGGTACAGGATCAGGGGCCAATGTTGTTACAGTCAGTCAAAAATTATACCTGCTAGTTGAGCCACTTGCAGCTTAGCTGAATCAGGCATGATCATATCTGATGTCAGAAGCTGAGAAGGGTGTAATAAGGTTATTATTCCTAGTAATTCCTAGGTGCCTGAGAAAGTGATTTTGATAGTTCTGTAATTGGCACTCTTCCAGGGACTGACCTTTTACTATGATGAAGAGGGGCACTGTGCTGGTGGAGTTACCATATTTATGATGGGATACAAAACTGAGATCCTAAATTCAGTGGAATTTATTTTTTGTCTTCCCTGTTTGCTGATAAACATTGCACTAGAGCATGAGAACTTGAAAAATGAAACTGACTAGGAAAAAACAAGTGAGCCTATTTAGCCTGCAGGATTCATTGTCTATAAGAAGAGTTATTCACAGAGTGAATAAGCAGCACATTATAGGTTTGTTTTAAATAAACTGTTACTAACAAAGAACTTTTGTGTTTTAAAATAAATTTAGGACTAGACTTTCAAAATCTGTTTGCATACTTTTGTGTGCACACTTGTAAAGATCTTCCCTTCCCCTCACATGCACCCCAGAAGGCCATCACTGCACCAGCCCTGTCTTTAGCCAAAAATGGTTTAATACTGCTCCTTTTGAGCAAGTGAGTGCTGCTCTTTGGCTAGCAACAGAGGGTTGCTAGAGAGCAAGGTATAGGTGCATAATCCTATGCCAGGGACTGAGAGCACTGTCTTTTCTGCATTTTTTTTTTAAGCTTTTGCTGCCACAGGCAGGAAAGAATCAAATTTGTCCCTTAATGTGAATGTATTTCTTCTATTTTCAACCACTTTTTCCTTTGTTCCTCTCTGCTGTCTTCATGCCTTTCCTGTGTGTCTATCCCTCTGTGTCCTTAGTTCCTCCTCCTCCTCCTCCTCTCTCCTGGCAGGGCACCTTCAATGTAGAATTATGCGTGTCTGCTGCTGTAGCTACTGCACAACAGCACAATCTGTTGTAGGACTTTCCTGTCTGATAGTTTTAAAACTGTGGAAGCATGGGTGGAACATGGGAAATACCAGTATTCCCACCAATCCATAGCACATTACTGTTTGAGTACTGCCAAACATTCCAATGATGTAGACGGGCAGCATACAAGCCGTGCTGCTGAATGCACCAGGAATATCCTAGCACTGCATTGATTTCAGTGGAATGTTGATGAGTGACAGCAGCATAGCAATTGCAGTGGAGGATTAGCAATAAAAGATGAACCCCCAGTAAACACATTGTAAGAAAAGGCAGTTTGGAGACACTGTTATATATTTTCTTGTGAACAAGTCCTGTCTGTAGCAATGGACTATTCCCAGAACATGCAGAAGATTTTGCTTATGGCTTCCTTTATTTGCATGTGAATAAACAAGAATTCAGTGCCCAGTATTGTGGTGAATAGGAGAATTGGATTGAAACAAGGAAACTGACGCCTGGAGTGTGTTCTATGAGAGTAACAGAGGGTCCTGTGGCACCTTTAAGACTAACAGAAGTATTGGAGCATAAGCTTTCGTGGGTGAATGCCCACTTCATCAGACGCAAGTAATGGAAATTTCCAGAGGCAGGTATAAATCAGTATGGAGATAACAAGGTTAGTTCAATCAGGGAGGGTGAGGTGCTCTGCTAGCAGTTGAGGTGTGAACACCAAGGGAGGAGAAACTGCTTCTGTAGTTGGATAGCCATTCACAGTCTTTGTTTAATCTTGATCTGATGGTGTCAAATTTGAAAATGAATTGGAGCTCAGCAGTTTCTCTTTGGAGTCTGGTCCTGAAGTTTTTTTGCTGTAAGATGGCTACCTTTACATCTGCTATTGTGTGGCCAGAGAGGTTGAAGTGTTCTACAGGTTTTTGTATATTGCCATTCCTGATATCTGACTTGTGTCCATTTATCCTCTTGCGTAGTGACTGTCCAGTTTGGCCAATGTGCATAGCAGAGGGGCATTGCTGGCACATGATGGCATATATAACATTAGTGGACGTGCAGGTGAATGAGCCGGTGATGTTGTAGCTGATCTGGTTAGGTCCTGTGATGGTGTTGCTGGTGTAGATATGTGGGCAGAGTTGGCATCGAGGTTTGTTACATGGGTTGGTTCCTGAGTTAGAGTTGTTCTGGTGTGGTGCGTGGTTGCTGGTGAGAATATGCTTAAGGTTGGCGGGTTGTCTGTGGGCGAGGACTGGCCTGCCTCCCAAGGTCTGTGAAAGTGAGGGATCATTGTCCAGGATGATCTATGATCTGGTTCTATGAGAGTGTTAATTTTCTCATTATCTGGTAAAGGCAGTGAGTAAGGCTGTCTAGCCATTCCTAAACAGGATATCTTTTAGGTTTTCCTAGAATTTAAACTGAATCAGGAACTTCTCTTGAAATTGATTATTAGTCTCAGATTGTTCAAAGTAAATGAATTAAGGGCTTGTCTATACTTAAAATGCTACAGCAACACAGCTGTAGCGCTTCAGTGTAGATGCTACCTGTCAGAGTAGGTAATCCACCTCCCTGAGAGGTGGTAGTAGCTAGGTTGATGGCAGAATTCTTTTGTTGTTCTAGCCCTGTCTACATGGGGAGTTGGGTTGGCTTAACTACGCAGCTTAGGGGTGTAGATTTTTCAAAACCCGACCAACATAGTTAAACCAACCTAATTTTCTAGTGTAGACCAGGCCTTACAAATTATGAAACTATGTGCTATTTTTGTTTTGCTTTTAGAAATTTTTCACTCTCCATGCTTATGAAAATGAAAGATTAATAGCACTGACTAGAGCTAAGCAGAATATGAGCAGCAGGTGCATTGCATATTTGCCAGTACAACTGAGAAATGTAGCTCAGTATAAATTGCAGTTTTAAATCAATAGCACCTCCATCTCCAACACTGGCATGGCAGCAGGAACATTGAAACTTTGGATAGCAGGAGCAAAGGTTAGGGGAAACCTTAGTATGGGGTAGTCAATTACTTTTTGTCAAGGTCCTAATTTCTTGGTCAAGATATAGTCAAGGTCCTGACTCCAGAGAAGAAGAAAATAAAAAAAAAAATGCAGTAATGATGATACTAAGTAAATAAAAATATTTCACATCTGTTCAAAAGCATCTGGCGGTCTGGATTTGGCCTGTGGTCCCCCTGTTGGCTACCCCTGCCTTAGTAGGTACTGCAGTATTGCTGGGAGGGGAAGATAGGGCCCAGCCAATGCGGCCTCTCCCTGCCTTCACATCCTGGATCCAGACTGTGCAGGGGTGACTCCCCCTTCCCTCCAGGACATGAGGAACAATACAATACCCCTTCATCCCCAAGCCAAGAAATTCCAGGGAGGAGTGAGCCCTGGAACCAGAATCTCAAGCTGGCAGGTTCAGGCACAGAAGCAGCCTAGCAGGGATGGTTGGACACTAATGTGATGTGGCTGATTTCTACCATTTTTACTCTGGTCATTCTCTTCTCATGCTGATTGCTTGTCTGCTTCAACATCCTCCTGCCCAAACTCTTCATCTCAGCCTGACTCCAGCGGCCCTCCATGCTCCCTTCATTCTTCCCTCCCTCTTTCTTCTCTCCTGCCCTTTCCCTTTCACCCCTCTCCTTCCCTTTTTCTTTCTATTTAGCTAATCTCCTGCTAACTAAACCCCACTCAGAGAATTAAAAAAAGTTAAAGGAAGGAAAACATAGTGTAACTACTGTGACATTTGCCAACCATCACTCTGTTCACTTGCTTGTATTGTTGTATCTCCTTTCCCCTGTACTTTGTTTTGTCTATTTAGATTTGCTCATGAACTGTTGCTTATTCTTCATTTGTACAACCCCTAACACAATGGGATCCCTTTTTTCAGTTGGCCCTTATGTGTATCAGCAATACAAATAATAATAATAATTAAAGTAAAAGCAGAAAGACCTATTACAATGTGGAAACATCTCTTTACCGCAATACATACCCTCAGGTCCCTGAGAGGCTGGTGGAGCTGTCATGTTGCTGAAGTAATGAATTGGTCCCTGAGGGAAGGTGCTTTTAAAAATGGATTGTATAGCTCTTTCTCTACAAGAATGGCCTTTATTTCCTTGTCTCTGGAGGAATGGTGCTGTATTATTGAAGTGTAGAGACTTGGACATAGTGGCTCTGAATGAAGGAATGGGAGAAATTCCTGACAGTGGAGTTCTGGCAGGTCTACTTTTCCCAAGTCTCCACAGCATGGGGGAGTTCATTCCTATTCTCTTGACATATACCCTCAGTTAGATTAGTGATTGGGGCACTAGATGTGTGCAGATGCTGCAGCTGAAAGAGAGTGACTGCTAAAACTAAATCATGTCACTCTATTGTCCTTGAGAATATTTATCATGTGGCAAACCTATGTTTGCATGATATATCTGCCATGCATATGACCTTTCATGCAAGTGTAGTATCTGTTTTTCTTTCAAATTTGATCCATTAGATCTTTATTTCAGCACCATGACCATGGAGGAGCTACTGACTTCACTGCAGAAGAAATGTCGAACCGAATGTGAGGAAGCCCATCGACAACTGGTGTGTGCTCTCAATGGTTTAGCTGGTATCCATATAATTAAAGGTAAAAGCAGATTGCTACAGTATGTTACTTCACGCTGTCTGATGGGCGAGTCATGAGGTTAGCTATCATCATAGCAAAATGGCAGGTCCATTGATTTCAGGGAAAAGTGCATATGCGGTCATAGAAAACTGGAACATCATACAGGCAGCATCTGAAGTGCCAACACATTTCTCTGGGCTGACTGGGAAGAAAGAGGTGCAGTATATTGGGAGCTACATCACGGCACTTTCAATTTTTTTAATCCTGTAACACACTTTCTATGTTCACTTTTTAAGGTCTAATCAAGAGAGGATAAAAGCAACAAATCTAGCTTGATTCTGCTATCACACTGGTGTAATTCAAGTGTAACTCCATTGAGGTCCATTGAGTTGCACTAGTGTAAAACTGGTGCAGATGAGGTGAATTAGGGCCATTATTTTCTCACTTTTGTTAGGGCTATGACAGTGGCTACTGTGACAGATACAATGGACACTTGGAATATCCAAAGATTCTTGTATCAACTTTGTAAAAGTTATGTGTATCTTTCTGGGGTAGGGATTATATTCTGGCTTCATGTGGGAGCTAAAGGGTTTCCTGGAAGAATTAAAATCACTAGATGGTGACTGATGCAAATCCCTAGGCAGATAACCAGTCTGGAGAAGCCTCACCCCGGTGGAAAATTGCATAAACTGGTTTGATCTGGTTCAAGAATATATTGTTTTGGGTTCTTTGTTTGCCAGTAAACTGACAACCTTGGAGAGAGGTCACACTCTCCTGATCCAAGAATGGATATGAGACTGTGAGCCGGAGGGACAGGCCCTGTGATAGTACCTGCCAGGGTCTCCATGTGGAAGATGGGTGACAAGCTAAGACTTCATATAAGTTGTTTACTGTTTGAGATGTTTTCTCTATAATGTTTTTGTTGTGAATAAATAGTACTTTCCTTTATGAAGGCTGGCTGGTCACAGGTTAACCCTGTCATTGCCCCTGAAAGAATAGGACCATAAGTGCTGAACTAAAGTTAGACTTGCTGAGGTGATCAGAATGAATTTCAGGGAAGATCGGTGCCTAAATACCCAGCCTAGAGAGAGTGTCACAGGACTCTCCTGAGAAGGGTGATGGCTAGAGCAGTTTGGGCGGGAGTCTGAGTGGCCTTTTTTTTTTTTTGCTTCTTCGGCGTGGCAGGGGTTGCGTGCCCTTTACTGATAGGGATGCGCGATCAAAAAAGTTTGGAGACCACTGGGCTAGAGGCCGGAGATCTAAGAGGGGTGAGAGACTGGGTCAGAGATGCAGCTACCTCTGGAACTGTGACAGCTACATCAAAGGTTTTGTGCAGGTAATAGAACTGCAAACATGTAACTAGCAAAGAGTGGCAAGAGTGGAAGTATGTGTGGTGCTCTAACTTATCAGAAACATTTTTTGTCCTTTGCACATTCATTCTAGTCACTAAACTTTGCTCCTTTAATCTAATGGTCAGTGAAATCTTTGGCTTCTTCCCTAGAATATCATGACATTATATAGTATTTTAAACATTTTAGTAAAATGAGACACACAAAGCCTCAATAACACATATCGTATAACACAAGGATGCTTTTGCCACATTGTTTGTAAGTGGTAATAGATTTTAATGGCATCAATAGCAAGGATTGATACTGCCATTTGAAGTTGAAGGTACAAAAGATAACCAGTTTGGTAGCAGTGATGACAGCACTTTCCACCCTCAAGTCTGGAGCAATTGCTGTGTATACAGAGAATGTAAGAAATACAAGAAGTCATTATGTTATTGCCATTGCAAATACTGTTTAGTTGAAGGAATATTAGCATATAAATGGTAGTGTAGATTCCAGTTGAATCAGTGTGGGGGTTCTGTGAGTTCTAATCAGAAATCTGAAAAATGAAGCAAGGGGAAATAATTGTGTGAATCTGTTACCAAGGAGCATAATTTACTTGGATGCTTAGTTCTAAATGTTCATAGCAAAAGTACAGCTGGTTTGTTTTTTTTGCCCAGTGATCCTTGTTAAAACTAATGAGTTGCATGGAATTACCTCCCCACCCCCTTAGTTATAGTATTAGTACTCACTTTTAAAACAATCTCGTATGAATAAATATATAAGGATAAGTATAAATTTTGTTCAGTTCCTTCCCACTTGCAACTATTAATCGGATGTTGTCCTGGTGATTACCAGTGAACTCTGAAGTGTGTAGTGAAGTGAAGTGCACTATGTTTTGTAACACCTAGTAGTTCAGATAAATCAAATCACATAATGTCATTTTTAGTTAAGCTGCATTAACTTCAACAGTCTCTTCAGTTTACCTTTTCTTCTTTCAATAAAGCTTTTACTAGACTAGCGGCTCTCAACCTTTCCAGACTACTGTATCCCTTTCAGGAATCTGATTTGTCTTGTGTACCCCCAAGTTTCATCTCATTTAAAAACTACTTGCTTTCAAAATCAGACATAAAAATACAAAATTGTCTCTGCACACTGAAAAATTGCGTACTTTCTCATTTTTACCATATAATTATAAAATAAATCAACTGGAATATAAATATTGTACTTACATTTCAGTGTATAAAATATAGAGCAGTATAAACAAGTAATTGTATGAAATTTTAGTTTATACTGACTACACAAGTGTTTGTTACTTGTTGTAAAACTAGACAAATATCTAGATGAGTTGATGTACCCCCTGGAAGACCTCTGCGTACCCCCAGAGGTACATGTACCCCTGGTTGAGAACCACTGTACTAGACAGCTTCCCCATCCTGTAACTTTTAAAGATATTTGAAACTAGAAAAGGACTTTAACCATTATCTTACAGTCCACCCTTACATTTTTATGTCCCATGGACCACCACACTCATTCAAAAGTTTCCCCAGACTACTACCTATCTTCTGTTTATTGTTGGAGTCCAAGAAAGCATACATAATTGTGTTTTTATGATTTACAAATATAGCTTCAAGTAAATATCAGTTAATTTCTTCCTCAAGGTGCACATGGCCTCTTAAACTATAATTGCACTCTGAAAAGTGATTGTGAAAATGGCAGAAGAGAGGGTGAATAATGGATTTTTTGGTTTGGTGGCAATTCTGAAAACCAAAAATGAAATTTTTTGGTAAATCAAAATAATTTAGTGGGTCAAAATAAAACATTGTGACTGCAGGCATTTTGACAAAAGCAGAGGACTAGATTCACAAAAAGGTCAGTGGGGAGAATGTGGAGAAGTTATAGTAGGAGGTGGCTTCCTTTTAAAACCTTTTGCCCCATGGTTAGGGAACGCATCTGGGGTGCGGGAAACATGAGTTGAAATTCCTCCTTCTACTTCTATGTGGAGAAGGGGTTTGAACATGGGTCTCCCATATTACAGGAGAGTGCTCTAGCCATTAGGCTATGGGACATTGTGGTATGTGTTTTTCTCAGACTCTCCTGTTGAACTTGTTCCACTTTTTATAAATAATTAAATAGCCATTGGAGCAAAGCCATTGAAACTGAGTCTCCCACTTCCTTGGTGAGTGTCCTAACCACCAACTATAGAATCATTCTGATTCTTTCCCTGCCCCGGTGACTATTCATTGTTATTGATAGTGGCGATTCATAGTCATGAACTGGCAAATTCTGCATTCAGTTGCACCAGTACAGTGGATGTTGTAATCGATGGGTTTGCATTAAGGCTGAATTTGAAGTTTGAAAATATAACATGCAGAATTCTCCTTGACTCTGAAACCATCATGTGTTTGCAGGTCTGACAATTGCAAAAATCATGTTTAACTTGGAAACAGACTGTTTGCTCTGGAAGTCATTGAGAAACAACAAACATGGTACCCCACAATGCCATTCTTACAGACTTACTTTTCAGAGTAGAATTCCACTATGTTGGGTAAAACATTCTTCTTCAATTGGTGTTTTAAAATAGGCAATTTACAACAACCAAAAAACCAGCAAGTAAATAGTAGACGGTCCCTCTGAAGGCATCTTACATATGTTAGAGATGATGGCCATTTGTGGCCATTTGGAAATAGAAATCATGTTGTGTTGGTTCTAAGTGGATTTGAATTCTTCAGATGAATATGCATTGGCAGCAGACCTGTACAGAGAGGTGTTGCGTTCCTCTGAAGAGCACAAAGAAAAGCTCAAAACAGATTCGCTGCAAGTGAGTATGCATTTAAGTTCACATGCATTTTTTTAAATAACATGTCAACATGTACTTGACTGTTCAGTTAAATTTCTTATGCAGCTATTTCTCATAGGGGCTTGCCAAAGGGACACTGTTAACTTGTTCTGTCTTCAAATATAACCTACTCTAAACCAGTGGTTTTCAAACTGCGGGTCAGGACCCAGTACTGAGTTGCGGAATGTAAGGCACTGGGTCGTGGTGGCTCTGGTCAGTCCCGTTGGCAGTGCTGCCCAGTTAAGGCAGGCTAGCTTCTACCTGTTCTGACACCGCGCTGCGCTCCGTAAGCGGCCAGCAGCAGATCTGGCTCCTAGGCAGGTGGGGCCATGGGGCTCCGTGCTCTGCCCCTGCCCTGAGCAATGGCTCTGCTGCAGGGGGTGGGAGGGAGGTCCCTGTGGGAGAGAGCCGCACGGAGCCGCTTGCACACCTCCGCCTAGGAGCTGGACCTGCTGCTGGCCACTTCCAGGACACAGCGCGGTCCGCGGTGCCAGGACAGGCAGGAAGCCTGCCTTAGCACCCCCGCTGCGCCACCTACCAGGAGCCACCTGAGGTAACCCCATGCCCCAACCCTGCACCCTGATTCCCCTGCCCCAGCCCTGAGCCCCGCCCGAACCCGGAGCCCCTTCCTGCACCCCAAACCCCTCATCCCCGGCCCCACTCCAGAGCCTGCACCACCAGCCCAGAACTCTGACCTCCTCCCGCACCCCAAGCCCCTGCCCCAGCCCAGAGCCCCCTCCCACACCCTGAACCCCTCATTCCCAGCTGCAGCCCTCACTCCTACCCTCTGCCCCAGCCCTGAGCCCATCCCACACCCCAAGCCCCTCATCCCCAGCTCCGTTGGGTCGCAGGCATCAACAATTTTCTTCAATTGGGTCCCCAGAAAAAAAGTTTAAAAACCACTGCTCTAAACATTGTGATCTATGAGAAAAGTCCACTGAACTGCAGATTTCTTGTTTAAAGTCACCATAGTGTAACAAACTTTTTTTATAAAGCCTTGCCTCTAATTTTTAGTGATGCATCAAAAAAACAATGTGAGCTCCGCCTGCTGGTCTACAATAGAATTTAACAAGCTGTAATGTTGGAGTCTTGCATATCACTGCTAACATCAGTGGTACTAGAGTACAAACAGAGAAATAGACAAAGGCAGCTGTGATGATTCCTGGAGAAGTATAAATGGAACTAAGTCAAATTGTTATATCACAAGAAATGATACCTCTAAGAGCATTATAATACAAGAAAGAGAATAAAAAAGTATTGACAGTATCCCTTTAGGAAACTATATTTATATTCTGTGAATGTGTATCTCACTAAATCAATTCCCTGCCATTGCAGGGACCTTGCTTGGGCAGTGGTGCACCTTTGTCCCTCTTGTGACACACAGTAGTTTAGTCTCTTTAAGATTGTAATACTTCGGTCTAATTCTGATTGCTGGGCTTGTTGTGGGGGTAACTGGGTGGTATTTAGTGGCCTGTGTTACAAAGGAGGTCAGAGTAGATGATCTGAAGGTCTCTTGTGGCCTTAAACTCTGACTTTGATATAACAATAATGCTGTTAACAAAACTATACTACTGTAACTTAAGTAAAATGGCAGAAGCTGGTCAGAGTTTATAATTTTTTCCAACTTTTCTGAAGTTTGTCTATTTTAGGGACATATAAACAACTTTCCATATTTATTTTTTAAAAATCATTATAAAAGAATAAATTTTAAGATAAATGCCTTGCATCTCACGATGGCTTTAAGGGGAACAGCTGTGATCTAGTATATAGAGTACAAAGCAAGAGAATCAAAAAGACGGGTTCTTTTTTAGACTTTCTCACTGATTTGCTATGAGATCTTGGGGGAGTCAGGTAATCTAGTTGTCTCATTTTTGTCCTCTGTAAACAGGGGTAATAATACCCACCTTCATAAGGTACTTTAAGATTCACAGAGGAAATCCCTACCTTTAAATTAAATATTTATTATTATTCTCATAAATAGCCTTGTTCTGGGATTCCACTAATGATTTCATTGTTGCTGTACCAGATAATACAGTATATTGTATTTCATGATAATTGTTGCTTTTCTCTGTGTGAAGAGACTTCATTCTACACACAACCTGATGGAACTACTGGCAGCAAAGCATCCAGGGATACCACCAACCTTGCGTGATGGCAGACTTGAGGAAGAGGTGATTGTTGTTTGTTTTTGGTGTAAATGTACAGTATTTTAAAGAACAATATGTTTTGCAGATTGTACTTTTTTTTAAGACTGTAACCATCTTTTCCTATTATGTCAAAAAAGGGGAAAAAATCATCAAGCCAAGTACTCCATGGTAAACCTCCAGCATGTTAATAAAATTGCATCTGATTGAATGAGCGAAAGAAAGGAGAATGTCCAATTTCTGCTATTCTGCATGTGTGCTGATCTTTGCTATATTATAATTATATGTTTTGGGGAAACTTTAAATATTAATCACTAGAACTATGATCTTACAAGTGTTTACGTATGAATAGTCTCATAGTCAATGAGGCTAGTCGTGTAAAATTAAGTACTTCTCATAAGTGTTTTCAGGACTGGGGTCAAATAGTGCAGTATATAAAGAGGGTGTCAGAGGAGAAGGAATAAGTATTAGCCACCTCGTGGACCAAACTATGGAAAGTACCTGTATTTGAAGTTTGCGAAGCGGTCTGTTGAATGTTGTGTGACAAATGATAGTCAACTTCTCAATTCAGTTCTCAATTCACCTCTGTCTGGTGATCTCTTAACATCTTTTCACCAAGAGTCCTACTGAATTCTCCATTATTGATCATTTTTAAATTGTATGTTTTTTCTAAAAGATATGCTCTAGGAATTATTTTGGGGAAGTTCTATGGCCTCTGCTATATAGCAGGTCAAACTAGACGATCACAATCATAGAAATGTATGACTGGAAGGGATCTCAATAGGTCATCCAGTCCCCTGCACTGAGGCAGGAGGCCATCCCTGTCAGGTGTTTGTTCAACCTGTTAAAAACCTCCACTGATGGAGATTCCACGACCTCCCTAGGCAGTTTGTTCCAGAGCTTAACTACCCTTACAGTTACGAAGTTTTTCCTAATCTCTAATCTAAATCTCCCTTGCTGCAATGTAAGCCCATTACTTCTTTTCCTGTCCTTAGCCAATAAGGAACACGATTTATCATCCTTCTCTTTATAACAACCTTTTACATACTTGAAGACTGTTATCATGTCCCCCCCTCTCATGTTTTTCTAGACCTTTAATCATTGTGTTGCTCTCCTCCGGACTTTCTACATTTTGTCCACTTCTTTCCTGAAGTGTGGAGACCAGAACTGGACACAGTACTCCAACTGAAGTCTTGTTGGTGCTGAGTAGAGTGGAAGAATGACTTCTCGTGTCTTTCTACAATGCTCCTATTAATACATCCCAAAATGATACTTGCTTTTTTTTTGCAACAGTGTTACATGGTTGACTCATATTTAGTTTGTGATCCACTATGACCCTCAGATTCCTTTCTGCAGTACTCCTTCCTAGGCAGTCATTTCCCAATTTCTATTTGTGCAATTGATTATTCCCTTCTAAGTGTAGTTCTTTACATTTGTCCTTATTGAATTTCATCCTTTTTACTTTGGACCATGTCTCCAGTTTGTCAAGATCATTTTGAATTCTAATTCTGTCTCCAAAGCACTTGCAACGTCTCCCAGCTTGCTATCATCTGCAAGCTTTATAAGTGTACTCTCTATGTCATTATCCAAATCATTTATGATGATGTTGAATAGAACCAGCCCCAGGATAGATCCCTGCAGGACCTCTCTTGATAGGCTCTTGCAGCGTGACTGTGAACCATTGATAACTACTCTGAGTATGGTTTTCCAATCAGTTGTGCATCCATCTTATTGTAGGTTCATTTAGGTTATATTTCTCTAGTTTACTTATGAGAAGATCATGTGACACAGCATCAAAAGCTTTACTAAAATTGAGCTATATCACATCTACTGCTTCTGCTCTATCTAATAGTCCCTTATGGCCTTAGAGTATATGAATCTCCCTCTGCTAAATTTCATGTACAGTAAACACTTTTTCCTCTTTGCTGCTTTAAGCTGGTGGGTGGTTTCATCAGTGAGGGAAAGGAAATAAATTTCCAAGCATCAGGGATTGTCTATACTGTGCATTAATCCTCACCAAAGGTGTGTAAGTTCTAGTGCACTCAAATGTGTTGTGCACTAATTGGCTTATGTGAAATGGGGCTCTAGAGAGCTTTTAGTGCATGCCAGCAGGGTCCACTCTTCAGTTAGTGTGCAACATGCTAGCGTGTATTAGAATCTCCATTCTTCTGGTGTGGACTACTACACTGTATAGACAAGCCCTTAGTCTCTTTAATATCCTTTCTGCAGCCCAGTGTCTCCCACAGTTCTGGATGTCTGGGCTACTCTTCACTCTGCAGCTTCATGAAGGTAGATCAATGTTTGGCTCCACACACTGGCCACGCCCCCTCCACTCTCACTTGCCGACAGATTTTCTGTTGCCTCCATGACAGCAGACTGGGGCAGTTTCTGTTGCTTACATTCTTACTTTGCAATTTCTGTCCAGCTTTTGAGCAGTGAGGAAAAGTGTTACTCCTCATTCCTAGGTCAGGTAATCCCTTGGGAGTTTAACCCACCCTGAGCCTCTGCTTGCTCCTCTTTCCCTTCCAGGCACGGCAGAGCAGCCAAGAAAGCACAAGGTTAAATCCAAGCACTGCTCTATCTGTGAAGCAGCCTTCCCAGGCTATGTAGATGTTGACTACCAGCCAACCGACCCTAACTCTGCTAGGTTCTGGGTGTGAGTCAGATAGGCAGTTGTGGTCCTCAACTCCAGTCTGGGAAAAATGGACCAAGAACACCAGTGCAGAGCAAGGAGAGGCTCTAAATGTGAGGAGGACCCTGACCACCTGTCTCCCGGGGTAAGTCCCAGGGGACCTAGTGCAGAACAAAGAGGGGAGCCTTGTGGTCCTGAGTGCCCTGGGGAAAGAAGCAAGGTCCTCCCTCACAAGCCAACCAGGAGGACTCAGACAGTGAGTTCCCCACTCCCAGTAATAAGGGGACCCAGCGAGAGAGGGTTCGGAATCAAACCTCTCAAGAGGGCTCCAGGAAGGTATTCAACAAAAGGCCTTACCAAAGCTGCAACAGTTTCTGTGCTCCCAAAGCCTGCATGAAAGGTTGAAAATCTAAAAAGGCAAAAAAGAAAGGGAAAACACACACACAATCCAGGAGATGAGTCTTGTGACTCCTCTTCCTCCCCCTCCTCCACTTAGGAAAATGAGCTGTTCAGATCTGAAACCCAACAGAATGGGGGGAGGGGGAATGTAGCAAAAGGGTTTTTTTGTTTGTTCGTTTTTTTTCCCCTAAGAAATTTCAAGAACAACATTGTTTCCATGATTCAAATCCAATCTGAGCAGGCTCCTGAGAGTAAGCCTCAGAACAAATTTCTCCCCACATCCCCCGAGGTTGCAATACCCCATTATTCCTTCTTCAAGAAAGTGATTAGGGATGATGAAACATGCCCGATGAAGGCAAGCACATTAACAGGAGCAACCGTAGGCTCTGTAAAATTCAAAAACCAAAGGGGTCTATTACTGAGATACCGAAAGTGGACGCTGCTATAGCGTCCCTCCAGTGATATAGTTATTCCCTCAGAGGGGGAGTTGTACCCGAAGAACCACATGGATAGAAAGATGGAGGCCACTCTCAAAAAGGATTTTGAAGCTTCGGGCGCCTTTTGAGCACCCCTGTCACTACCTGCTTTGCAAAAGCATTTCTTTCCTGGCTGGAAGATCTCAAATCCCTTAAGTACAGAGATCACCCTGACTTTGGTTCCATTTTAAAGCAGATCTCCCTGGCAACAGCATTTGTTGCTAGTGCCTCAGTGGAGGCACTGAGATTCTCAGGCTGAGCCATGAGTTGCAGCTCAGTAGCCTGGCACCACCTATGGCTGTGTCCATGGAAGGTGGACACTCACTTTAAGCAGGTCCTATCAGAGAATCAGAGAATATCAGGGTTGGAAGGGACCTCAGGAGGTCATCTAATCCAACCCCCTGCTCAAAGCAGGACCAATTTCCAACTAAATCATTCCAGCCAGGGCTTTGTCAAGCCAGGCCTTAAAAACCTCCAAGGAAGGAGACTCCACCACCTCCCTAAGTAACGCATTCCAGTGCTTCACCACCCTCCTAGTGAAATAGTGTTTCCTAATATCCAACCTAGACCTCCCGCACTGCAACTTCAGACCATTGCTCCTTGTTCTGTCATTTTCCACCACTGAGAACAGCCGAGCTCCATCCTCTTTGGAACCCCCCCTCAGGTAGTTGAAAGCAGCTATCAAATCCCCCTCATTCTTCTCTTCTGCAGACTAAACAATCCCAGTTCCCTCAGCCTCTCCTCATAAGTCATGTGCTCCAGCCCCCTAATAATTTTTGTTGCCCTCCACTGGACTCTTTCCAATTTTTCCACATCCTTCTTGTAGTGTGGGGCCCAAAACTGGACACAGTACTCCAGATGAGGCTTCACCAATGTCGAATAAAGGGGAACGATCACGTTCCTCGATCTGCTGGCAATGCCCCTACTTATACAGCCCAAAATGCTGTTAGCCTTCTTGGCAACAAGAACACACTGTTGACTCATATCCAGCTTCTCGTCCACTGTGACCCCTAGGTCCTTTTCTGCAGAACTGCTACCTAGCCATTCGGTCCCTAGTCTGTAGCAGTGCATGGGATTCTTCTGTCCTAAGTGCAGGACTTTGCACTTGTCCTTGTTGAACCTCATCAGGTTTTTTTTGGCCCAATCCTCTAATTTGTCTAGGTCCCTCTGTATCCGATCCCTACCCTCTAAGTGTATCTACCACGCCTCCCAGTTTAGTGTCATCTGCAAACTTGCTGAGAGTGCAGTCCACACCATCCTCCAGATCATTAAGAAAGATATTAAACAAAACCAGCCCCAGGAACGACCTTTGGGGCACTCCGCTTGAAACCGGCTGCCAACTAGACATGGAGCCATTGATCACTACCCTTTGAGCCCGACGATCTAGCCAGCTTTCTATCCACCTTACAGTCCATTCATCTAGCCCATACTTCTTTAACTTGGCGGCAAGAATACTGTGGGAGACAGTATCAAAAGCTTTGCTAAAGTCAAGGAATAAAACATCCACTGCTTTCCCCTCATCCACAGAGCCAGTTATCTAATCATAGAAGGCAATTAGGTTAGTTGGGCACGACTTCCCCTTGGTGAATCCATGCTGACTGTTCCTGATCACTTTCCTTTCCTCTGAGTGTTTTTCATAATTGATTCCTTGAGGACCTGCTTCATGATTTTTCCAGGGACTGAGGTGAGGCTGACTGGCCTGTAGTTCCCCGGATCCTCCTCCTTCCCTTTTTGAAAGATGGGCACTACATTAGCCTTTTTCCGGTCATCCGGGACCTCCCCCGATTGCCATGAGTTTTCAAAAATAATAGTTAATGGCTCTGCAATCTCGTCCGCCAACTCCTTTAGCACCCTCGGATGCAGCGCATCCGGCCCCATGGACTTGTGCATGTCCAGTTTTTCTAAATAGTCACGAACCACTTCTTTCTCCACAGAGGGCTGGTCACCTTCTCCCCATACTGTGCTGCCCAGTGGAGCAGTCTGGGAGCTGACCTTGTTCGTGAAGACAGAGGCAAAAAAATCATTGGGTACATTAGCTTTTTCCACATCCTCTGTCACTAGGTTGCCTCCCTCATTCAGTGAGGGGCCCACACTTTCCTTGACTTTCTTCTTGTTGCTAACATACCTGAAGAAACCCTTCTTGTTACTCTTAACATCTCTTGCTAGTGCAACTCCAAGTGTGATTTGGCCTTCCTGATTTCACTCCTGCATGCCTGAGCAATATTTTTATACTCCTCCCTGGTCATTTGTCCAATCTTCCACTTTTTGTAAGCTTCTTTTTTGCCTTTAAGATCAGCAAGGATTTCACTGTTTAGCCAAGCTGGTCGCCTGCCATATTTACTATTCTTTCTACACGTCGGGATGGTTTGCTCCTGCAACCGCAGTAAGGATTCTTTAAAATACAGCCAGCTCTCCTGGACCCCTTTGCTCTTCATGTTATTCTCCCAGGGGATCCTGCCCATCTGTTCCCTGAGGGAGTCAAAGTCTGCTTTTCTGAAGTCCAGGGTCTGTATTCTGCTGCTCTCCTTTCTTCCTTGTGTAAGGATCCTGAACTCGACCATCTTATGGTCACTGCCTCCCAGGTTCCCATCCACTTTTGCTTCCCCTACTAATTCTTCCCTGTTTGTGAGCAGCAGGTCAAGAAAAGCTCTGCCCCTAGTTGGTTCCTCCAGCACTTGCACCAGGAAATTGTCCTCTACACTTCTGTATTGCTCTCCCAGCAGATATCAGGGTGATTTAAAGTCTCCCATGAGAACCAGGGCCTACGATCTAGCAACTTCTGCTAGTTGCCAGAAGAAAGCCTCATCCCCCTGTCTGGTGGTCTATAGCAGACTCGGACCACATCATCACCCTTGTTGCTCACACTTCTCAACTTTATCCAGAGACTCTCAGGTTTTTCTGCAGTTTCATACCAGAGCTCTGAGCAGTCATACTCCTCTCTTACATACAACGCAACTCCCCCACCTTTTCTGCCCTGCCTGTCCTTCCTGAACAGTTTATATCCATCCATGACAGTACTCCAGTCATGTGAGTTATCCCACCAAGTCTCTGTTATTCCAATCGCATCATAGTTCCCTGACTGTGCCAGGACTTCCAGTTCTCCCTGCTTGTTTCCCAGGCTTCTTGCATTTGTGTATAGGCACTTAAGATAACTCCTCGATCGTCCCTCTTTCTCAGTATGAGACAGGAGTCCTCCCCTCTTGCGAGGAGTCCTATGCTTGGCTGAGTTTAGAGGCTCCATCCTTTTTGGAGAAAAGCTGGAGAAGGTGGTGGTTGACGCAGCAAAATCCAGACAGTCTCTCCCTGCCCCACTAAGTGCTCCCAGGAGAGAGTACAGGCCAGTTTTCAGATAGAGGCACTACTTTTGCTCACCATCCTCATGGAGGTACTAGCAAAAGTACAACAGATTCTCCAAGGGAAAACTCTGAAATCAAGGTTCCGGATGGGAAGTCTAGAGGTACCTTAGTCCTCCCTCTCTTCCCCAAATCCACTTTATGAAAAAGATCATATCTGCCTTCGCCCAGAACTGAAGCTAGGGGGCAGAATTTCCCATTTCCTAGAGGAATGGCTTCCACTGACCACAGACAAATGGGTCAGGGAGACAGTGAGCCACGGATACTCCCTCGAGCTAGGGGCTCTATCCCATCTGTTCTTCATCCAGTCATGCAGCTCCAATGACCCTATAAACCACAGTCTGATCTAGAACCAAGTATCTCCTCTTCTGTTATGGGAATGATAGAGAGTGTAATTTCAGAGGAAAGGTTGTCTAGGCTCTACTCCATGTTTTTCATGGTCTGGAAGTGCATGAGGATTATCAGAGCCATTCTCAACCTAAAGCAGTTCAACAAGTGGATGAAGAAAACTAAGTTTCAGATGGAGATCCTGACCTCTACAGAGTCATCGCTATCCCAGGGGGACTTCTTGACTTCAATAGATCTAGTGGATGCATATCTCTATATCCACATCTGAAGTTCGCTTACAGCAGGAAACATTATCAGTACTGAACACTTCCATTTGGCCCTGTCCTTGTCCCCCAGAGTTTTTACAAAGATATTGGTAATGATAAATAGCCACACTCAGGTTGCAGGGAACTCAGCTGTACCCTTTCTTGGATGACATTCTGATCGGAGTTCCATCGTGATCACCAGTGCACAGGGCCGTGTCTTGGACATTGTGACATCTGCTGTTGGTATCAAAAAATAAGATGAGACCAGGCAGCAGTAATTCCTCATTGGCCAACACCTTGGTTCTCAGACCTGATAGACCTAAAACCAGAACCTCCACTCCAGCTCCCATTGAGACCAGACATCCTCTTTTTCAACTAACAGCTTCAGTTCATAGCCTGGCTGTTGAGAGGGAAGTGTTAGAAGGTCTCATTCTGTCCTTCAGAATCATCAAGACATTGCTTTAGGAGGAAATTGATACTAAAAGCATACTTCTCTAATTACTCCAGGTTCTACAACTGGTATCAAGCACAATGCAAATCCCAGAGATCTATGGAGGGCTGTGACAAGCTTTGACTTCAATGTCAGCTGCTTTTATCCATTAAGACTTGTTTCTTAGTAGCTGTCTTGCCTACCAGATAAGTGTCAGAGGCTTACCCTGTTTCCCCGAAAATAAGACATCCTCCGAAAATAAGGCCTACTTACAGTTTTGCCTCTCGTTGTAATATAAGGCATCCCCCCGATAATAAGACCTCCCCGATAATAAGGCATCCACCGATAATAAGGCATTTTTCATTTCTGAAAAATAAGACATCCCCTGAAAATAAGACCTAACGCATCTTTGGGAGCAAAAATTAATATAAGACACTGTCTTATTTTCGGGGAAACAGGGTATCTATACAAGAGCCTTACTTCATGTTCCATGAGGACAAGATGATGCTCAGGACACCAGAAGATTGGGCTCCCAATTCATGTCCTTCCATGGACATAGTTTCCAAATCCTCCATTGCTTTGTGGATTAGACTATGTATCATGGAAGCCTACAGATCATCAGAGGTTCCTGTCTCAGAAATGATCAAGGCACGCTATATGAGATCTTTAGCAGTTTCATGGGTGGAACGAGCAAGTGTGTCCACTTCAGAAACTTGCAAAGTAGCCACTTGATCTACATTTAATACCTTCATTAATCGCTGTAAGATGGATCTATCTTCTGCAGAGATCTCCTTTGGCAGGAAGGTGCTGCAGGTGGTAACCCAGAAATAATATTGACCTTTGACCGAGCTCATGAAAAGAGGAGTGCTTCTTATTTATTGAATTCTGTTTTCACAACACTCTGTCTGATCACTTCTCACTACTTCCTGGACATCCAGAATTGTGGGAGATGCTGGGCTGCAGAATGGAAATTACTTACCAATAATTTCTTGTCTGCAAATAGTATCTACCACAATTCTATTCACCCTAGATGACTCATGAGCCAAGAGTCAAATATTAAGTGGAATTGTTATGATAGGACTGTTTTTTTCCTTGGTCTAATGTACATAGTTGTTACATTGTCTCTGGAATATTTTGTTAGTGAAATTATGCAAATGTTACAGCTTTGGAATAACTCATCTGGTAGTAAGCAGGAGAAGAGGGGATATGGCCAGAGTATGCAGAGCCAAAATTCTGATCTGCCTCTGTGAAGCTATAGTGAGAGGAGAGCAGCCTAGATATCCAGAATTAAGAGAGTTACTGCTGGCAGAAAGAAAATTCTGTAAGAAGTTTTCCATTCATTTGTGGGGAAGAGAACAAGCTACAAAGTATCACAAAACAAAAACAAATCAACTGAAAAGCACTGAGCATTAATTCCAATAGGTTTTCCCCGCTTTAGCCAGCTGAGAAGGGAGAGGACATATCCTTCCCCTTAGATTTCCTTTGGTGCAAATTCCCCTTACTTCTATACTTTGCCCTGACCAAACATGACAGGCAGGGACCTGTGAACCTTTTATAGACTGCATCAACTTTACCTTGTCATAATTGCCATGGTTTGTTGGAATGTTCAGCTAGTGCATGTGTATAGCACATATCTCTTGTGTGTGTTTCTCTAGTATTGCATTGAATAGGATGCCTTTTTTTGCAGCGAGTTAAAATAGTGATGGAGATTAAATTAGTTTAGGCATTATTTTAAGCTGGAGGACATGTACCATAAGCTTTCCTCACAAAGTGGAATTGTTTTTCTCTTTTCAAAAGCAACTATGCATAAACAGATTTATATATGCTTCTTAGCAAAATTTAAATTTGAAAAAGGCATACTCTCATAAACTGTGATTATACTGTTACACTAATAAAAAATGTCTTTGATAACTATCCCATATCTTTGTTCACCTGCCACCAATTTAGACTCTGCTTTGATACTTTCTCAATAGTGCATTTAGCTTCCTTTTCTTAGCTTTCACTTCTAGAACTAGAGAAATTGCTTTACCATTCTTTTTTTGTCTTTTTCTCTTGTATTACAGCACAATCATGGTGCTTTATTACCCTTTTTATAGTTATACATACCAATAATTTGAGAAAATCTACTCCATTTTCTTTTTGAGGGGATTAAAATATACATATTTTGGGCATAAATTGGTCTTAAACTGTGCTTATGGATGCTGCTAAATTCCATGATCTGCTGTCAAAATTTTAACAAGATGCCCTCAAAATTTCTGCCTCCATCGGAGATGATACATGAGAGGTTGCTTCCACTCCACTTCATCCAAATTCCATCAGTTCCATATTCTACTCCTCACCCCACTCTGATTAATTACTATCCACCCATGTACTCTTGTGTTGGCTCCCACATGCCTTCCTTACCTGTCCAGCTATTCCTCATAGCAGCAAAAATAGTGGTAGGTGTGTTGCCCTGTCATCTCTGATCGTGGAATGATCAGGCCAGAGGCTTTCTGGTGATGGGCTCAGTAGATGGTTGGGACAGAATCCCTTTTTAATATTTTATGTGAGAGAGTCTCCCTTACTGCTAGTAGTCCGGTGTGGGAGGAGCAGGCATCAATCTCCCCTAGCTTGTATGAGGAATGGAGGGAGCCAGAAGAACAGCTCTTCTGTGGCTGGTAAGGAGACTTGGGCCTGATCTACACTGGGGAGGATCGATCTAAGTTACGCAACTTCAGCTACATGAATAACGCAACTAGACTAGATGTGATAAATCAACCCCTGCTGGATCGATCACTGCCTGTCAATCCAGCAGATAATATAGACAAGCCCTTAGTGGGAAGGAGATAGGTATTGGAGATTTGGGGAATAGGACTTCAGAGGCCTGATGCTCCTTCCATTTATTGTCCCTCCTTTCATTGACTTCACTCTTGATTACCCTAGTGTGAGAGAGCAGAATCAGGTTCCTTCACATTAAGAACTCTTCATACTAAGGTTGGGGCCAGGCAAGCACTATCAGGGAGGAAGTTGGACTGTAGCAGCCCAGTTGTTTATTTCTTGTAAACCAATTGCTAGGGTTTGAAAATTTTTATCTTTTTATGCTATTGTCACAAGAAAAAGGTCTGGAAACTTAGCTTTCATTTTCAAACAGAAAAATTGAGATTCTTCCTCATTGTCCTCTTTCAATAAAGTGCTCTTTCCCATCCCTATGAGTCTCTCTCTAGTTTCAGTGACTAAGCTCCATCCATACCAATAATGATGATGATTCCATAGTAATGGAAAGGTGAAGTGAAACTTAATCAACCCCAAAATGCAGAAAACAAAGACAAAAATATGACACGCCAAAATTGTGGTGTGAGGTACTACAGATTTTATTGACCGTTTATTTGCGAAAACACGTGCCAGTAATCTACTTGTTAACCTGACAGTAACATATTGCCAAATTAGTGCCAATACCACAATGAATTTTTGTTCATAGAAGTGCTTCTTACCAAAAATAAGAAATTCAACATCTGATTTGCCTAAAAATAGCAAAGAGACAAGGTGGGAGAGGTAATATCTTTTACTGGACCAAGTTCTGTTTTGAGATTTCAAGCCACACATAGCTCTTCGAATCTGGGAAAGGTACTCCGAGCATCACTGCTAAATGCAAGGTGGAACAGATTTTGTTTGACCTGAAACTAAACACTTAGATTAGATTTGGAGCTTTTTATATGTCTTTAATAAAGTTGATAGACATTTCAAAATGAAAAGGAGTTTTGAATCAAAATATTTTGAAAATGTCAATGAAATGTTTTGATTTTTTTTTTCTGACCAAGACAATTTCATGAAATGTTGTGGTCAACCCAGATATGCATTTTTCTTTAATAAAAAAAAAAATTGGCCTAAAAATTTCTTTACTCAGTATCTATCTCCCCATGTAAGTATTCTCACACTTCTTATCAAACTGTCAGTACTGGGCTATCTTGATTATCACTTCAAAAGTTTTTTCTCTTACTTAATTGGCCTCTCAGAATTGGTAAGACAACTCCCTGTATTGTGTATATATATCTTTTCATGCTCTCTGTATGTGTATATATATCTCCTCAATATATGTTCCATTCTGTTCATCCGAAGAAGTGGGCTGTAGCCCACGAAAACTTATGCTCAAATAAATTTGTTAGTCTCTAAGGTGCCACAAGTACTCCTGTTCTTTTTACTCAGTATGCTGCAGTTAGGTGTGATGTTCAGGTAAAGTATAAAATAAATTGCTGTTCTCTGACTCAGCAATAGCTACTGCTGTGTAGGCTCAACAGAATGGCTGAAAGGACAGAGAGAGAGAGGTTTAATTCAGAATTCCTTGGCTTTTTTGAATTTAGCTAAAGTCATTTTTCATCACAGTAATATAGTTTTAATGTATTACATTTATTAAATTTATTTCTTCTGTTTGGAGAAGAAAAATTGGTAGTCAGCCTCCTTCCTGCCTACAGTTTGTCACAAGTGTACTGTTCTCATATTTATAATCTCATGCAATTCAAGCTCTTTTAAAGAAAAAACAACAAATTGGATTTGCAGAGAAGCAAATACAGACCTTGGGTAACCAACCATATTCTTGGACTAATGCAATACAGTAGCTGAGAGCTTTTCTATGTTTAATTTTTCCTTGTAAATATAAATGACTGATGCATATTTTAAACTTTTATTTGCATATAGGCTGAACAACTTCGACAACATTATATGAGTAAATCCAATGCAGAAGTTTCAGAAGCTCATCAGGCCTTGCAGCCAGTGCTACAGACCATTCGTGAGCTCCAGAGAAAGGCAGGTTCCTCTCTTTGGCTTATGATTTTTGATTTACTAATTACTTTTTAACCTGTGTGTCCTAGATTCCAAGTATTATTTAATATTCGTAAAGTGTAGCACCTCAAAGCCCCGATCAGAATGGAACCCCATTGTGCTGAGCACAACACAAATACATAACAAAAAGATGGTTCCTGCCTCCAAAGAGCTTACATTTTTATTATTTGATGAGCTACAACAAATGGACGCAACAACCAGATAGGAGGAAAACAAGGTAACTGAGAAAATTATAATAAAGCAACTGCTTTATGCCTTTTCCATTGCATCATATTACACACGTACACACTTGCCTCTTGAAATTTAGACTAAGAATCAAGCTATAAGAATAATACCATACTGGCCTGGAAGATACTACATTTCCATATTTAAAAAACTCAGCATCAGGTGAGGTCTCCATTCCTTCCCAAGGAACTGTTCTTCCAGGCCAGTATATCTCAACAGCAGTAATTCACTCTGACAACCTAGCTGATGAGGAAAGTTGTAAAAGAAAAATATACTGATGAAGGCTTGAGCTGAAATGCTGATTTGGCTATACTGTATTACAATATTTAATCTTCTATGTCTTTATTTAACACATGAGCAAATATACCTTCCCTTTCTATCTACATCCACTGTCTTTTACATTTTGAAACTTACTTCAGTCTTTTCCATTTTTTCATTGGAAAAACAGCCTTGTTTATGTCATTAAAAAGTCTTTTATTCCTCTCCCCTTTCTTTTCCTCCTAGCAGTCTGTGTTAAAGGAGAAAAAGGGAGTTATTCAGAATGGAAGGAAACTTCCAAACTACTCCACTTATGCACATGCTATAAGATCTTATTTTTTTTCTCTTGCATAGATAGCCTTCCTGTGCCTAATATGTAAGCAATTTAACAATATTGACGTAATTGAAATTTACAAGGAGGTACCCACTAGTTATTCTGGATATATTTGAGGGCAAAGGTGGGCTTTTCCAACTGTATCTTTATCTCTTGGCTACTTCCAGTAGAATTTACCAGTCCCGGCAGAATATGATCCAGAGAGCAAAAAAGGCTCCTACCACAGCATGCAAAGCATTTACCTGTTGTGAGTGTTCATGAATAAATCTCTCTTGCATACAGATACATTCTGGGTCGCCTTGGTGGTTGGACGTGATCCAGACAGCAATACAATATGCCGTTGATGAGGAGCTTGTTCAGCGTGTGCAAAATGAGATAACCAGTAACTACAAACAGCAAACTAATAAACTCTCCATGGCAGACAAGTAAGAGAATAAATACAAAATTGCATAATTAATACACTTAACTCTGCTCAAGTCGTCTAATCAATTTGTGCTAGCAGATGCAATTAAGTGCCAGGCACTTGTGCTTCAGAACATCTGCACTGCAATTAAGTTTAAAAACACACTTCTAAAAGGAGAAACTAAATATAAAACTTCAAAAGAGAGAGGCCTTCGGTTTTCCCCCAGACAAGTATTCATTAAAATGTTCTCCTTTGTATAATCTAGGATGTTTTTTTTTTAATTTTCTGTGTTCATGCAACTGCTGAGCAAAATAATTCAGTGTTAATTGCATTGGGATTTAATGTTCTCTAAAACAAACTAACTTGAAGTGAATCCCTAGAGGAACAAAATTAATTGCATCAGTTTTGGACTCCTATTGGGGTCTATCCATTTCCCGCTTTGCAGCTTCCCATTCTTGATACGCTTTTCTGGCCAACAAGTTCTGGATGGGTTTCCCATTGGAGACCATCAGTACTGTTTCTTCTATTGGAATTGTCACCAGTTACTTCCTCCCCACAAACATCACCCTTTTCACAAATACCATCAGTCCCAAGTTCAAGAGTGCTGCCAGTGCAGTACTCCCAGCTCATGGAGCAATAAATTACAGATTCATATGTTTGTCCTGTAAAGTGGTCTATAGATGAGTGACTAGCATTTACTGTACTTATTAACAGTCTGGCTTCAGATACAGGAACATGAAGTGTAAGCAGTTGGCAAAACTGAGTATTTGCCTGTTTAAAAAAAAATACTGAAATGTGAATTGCTTATAGGAAAATTTCTATTTATTTACTCTACATTGCTATAAACAAACAGTTCTTTACACACAAGTGAAACAGTACCCTTACTCTGAATTGTTTAGTAATAAGACTTGATCCTCAAGATGCTGAGTACTGATACAGCAGAGCACTTAATCACATGCTTAACTTTTAATTACACCGAAGTATTGTAAAAAAAATAAGGAATTTTTACTTTTTATAGCTTTTCTTTTTCCGTACTCAGAGTTGTGTTGAGAAGGAAAACAAAGAAATTCCACCTATCACTCATGGAACATCCATCTTATTGAGAGCTATCATTTGAGGCCAAGGGTTTCTCGTTATGCCGCTGTTCAACATAGCTGGGAGAAGAGAATTGGTTACAGATGTGTGTGTGGTTGCCATTAGAGCATGCCAAAAAAGGATGATTCCCTTTCAACAAAAAAAATTGTGTGTTTGAGAAAAAGTTTCATTCAGAAGCAGGACAAAACATCAAAAATGTGAAAGTTTTCACAGAAAGGATTTTCCCAAAACAGAATTTTTCTTGAACCTAAAGATTTTTTTTCAGCTTCCTGGCTTCCCCACTGGGAAGGTTTTCAACAATTTCTGTGTCTCAATTTCCTCATTTGTAAAATGGGGGATAATGATGCTTGGTACTCCTTTGCAAATCTTAAAGTACTTTACAATAAAAATACTCCAGAAGAGCTAAAATATTTTTTATTATTAAAAATGCAATTATGGAAGCAGCAAGTGCTATCTAATAGCTGAGTAGTGGAGTTGGCTGACCCAAGATGCAAAGTGGGATTTCTCTCTCGCGTTTGGAACACTTGGCAGCTCAGATTATATTATTAACTCAAACTTAAATGTTACCCATGTATTTCCAAAATGTCCTGTTGGTAATGGGTTAGCTCTCCCATATGTGGGTTTTATTTAGTTGCAGAATTCCAGATTAGCCCTAAGTATTGCTTAATTAGATCCTTTAAACAGCTACCCTATCCAATCTCCTAGAACTGGAAGGGACCTTGAAAGGTCATCGAGTCCAGCCCCCTGCCTTCACTAGCAGGACCAAGTACTGATTTTGCCCCTGATTCTTAAGTGGCCCTCTCAAGGATTGAACTCAGAACCCTAGGTTTAGCAGGCCAGTGCTCAAACCACTGAGCTATCCCTCCCTCCCTATTTTCTAACTTTGCTCAGCTTTACACAGATGAACTTATCCTTCTCTAACTTGGCTAATTGTACTTTTGGAATGTTTTGGATCAGATTTTCCCTGAGAGAGAGAAATCTATTTAGAAAAAAATATATACTGTAGAACCTCAGAGTTATGAACACCAGAGTTACGAACTGACTTGTCAACCACACACTTAATTTGGAACTGGAAATATGCACTCAGGCAGCAGAGACCCCCAAAAAAGGCAAATACTGTGCAGCACAGTATTGTGTTAAATGTAAACTACTAAATTAAGATGGGGAAAGTTTAAATAAAAAAGATTTGACAAGGTAAGGAAACTGTTTCTGTGCTTGTTTCAGTTAAATTAAGATGTTTTTTTCTTCTTCATAGTAAAGTTTCAAAGCTGTATTAAGTCAGTGTTCAGTTGTAAACTTTTGAAAGAGCAACCATAACATTTGAGTTATGAACATTTCAGAGTTATGAACAACCTCCAATTACAACATGGGCAGCAACAGTTCACTTCCCTCATATTGCACTGGCAGCAGACTGTGCACCTGATCAAGAGAAATACCTAGGATTGAATAGGTGGTTCATCTTCATGCCTGTTCAGTATTTTATCTCTGAGAATTAGAGTAACAAATGCTTTGTGTGTGTTGGTTTTATGTATGTGTGTCCACAGTGAACAGGACTGAGACCACCAAAATCATTGCTCCCTGGCCACCAAAACCAAATCAGGTGGTAAATATTTCAAGCACTACTGACCGTGACCAGATTTGAGACAGTGAACAAGATGGTATGCATTGTTTCCCCATTTCTAAAATCTGAGCCATTTTATGTCACTGACTTCAATGGGGACTATTCATGATAGTGAGCATTACACTTCAGGATTGGGCCTTAAGTAGTTTCACTGCATACTGCAATTTATTTGTTTCTCTTCTTTGTGAAAATCTTGAATTGGGTTTTGACTTGGTGTACTATTATGTGTTTTTTGTTGTTGGGTAGGTTCCGTGACTGTAGAGGCCTTCAGTATCTGCTCACAACCCAAATGGAGGAGGTGAAGAAGTTCCAGAAGCTTGTAAAAGAAGCTGTGAAAAATCTAGAAGGTCCTCCCTCTAAGAAGGTTATTGAAGCTGCCACTATCTGCCATCTGCGACCTGTTAGACTTCCTTTGAACAAGTATGTCAGAAACATTGTTTTTGTAGGAGGCTTAGTGAGAAGTCCATGTTATTTTGGAATAAGAGGAAGAAAAAGGAAATTGAAATATTAAAGCTCCCATCTTACATGATATCCATGTAAACAGAGCCTTATGTCTGCATAGATCCAGTTTGCGGGATCAGGCCCTATGTTAAATTTTTTTTTTTTTTAATTAAAATTGAGATCTATTTTTTTCCACTGAGTAGCTGAAAATTTAATGAGCTTATTTTTTAAAAAATAATACTTTCATTCATCAGAACAGAGAGAATTCTGGGCATCTCTTGGGAGTTACCTTGGTTGACAGTTAAAGTTTTAAGTACTTCTCTTTGCAATCTCTTGTATTCTAGTTGTGTCTTCTGTAAGGCTGATGAGCTGTTCACAGAATATGAGTCAAAGCTGTTCTCTCATACGTGAGTACTTCACTCTTATTTTTGTGGTTCAAGGAAAATTTTGTTTTGTAAGTTAAAGTTTTAAATATAAACATCCTAAGTTGTCTAAAACCTTTATTTCAGGAGCAAACTATTTCAACATATTCTTGCAGAGAGAGTCAGTATCAATGTTTATAGGCAGTGTCACTTTTATATGCATGTTTCATTTAAAAAAAACACTTTTGTAAAATAAACAAATAAGAAGTGCTGTTTTCTCATTCAGGGTTTATGATTTGAAAGATCACAGAGCCAAATTTTCAGAATGTTCCCAGCTTCTTAATATGCAGATTTTGTAATAGTATGTTCAGTTATACAGTCTGTATGGGCAAATGCTCTTTTGTATGCATGCAAGTCAGAAGTCTTCAGAGAACATGGCTGTTTGTAACTTTTAATTTCTCTAAGTAAGCGTACAGTCTGATAAATTAGAATCTGTTTGGGGTAGTAGACTTTGAGCCAAGGTTCCTCCTCTGCATCTCTTTGCTGTCAGTCCAGGGAGAAGTTAAATATACAGAAGTGCTATTTACAAAAATATTTTTTTTTACACTTGACACTTCCAGTGTCCTTAATAACCACTCTAAAAGTATGATGTCTAAGGCTTTGAAAGAGCTAGTATTGAGTGCATAGCTGACAAGGTGGCCTGCACAGTATTCATACTACCAGTTTCTAACACACTGCTTTCAAGGCTCTGTGGGATAACCATAATTTAAAAGCAGACACACAAACCAAAACTGTTTTTCCCTATTTTAAATTATGAATATGTTCTAAACCAGAAGTGTAAGACTTGATGTTAACCAGAATGTGAATAGTACCACAGGCTGCTTAAATTTGTTAGTCCTGGATGATTATTTTTATTTTGCCTTGTTAATATATCCTGATTGTCAATGTGGTCATGTTTTGGGGTTCATAACAAATAAATAGCAAACAGTGTGGTAGTTACATATATTTACATTGCTATATTTATATATTTAAGGTATGTATATACCTTAAATATAGCAAATGTGTATATATAAATGTAAATATAGCTCTGTGTGTGTGTGTGTGTGTGTGTGTAAGATGCGTATATATCTTGAGAAGCTAGTGACCAGTATTATGCTTTGGTGTATTTTAAGTGTGAAAGGCCAGACGGCTATCTTCGAAGAGATGATAGAAGATGAAGAAGGGCTGGTTGATGACCGTTTGCCCACCACAAGTCGAGGACTATGGGCCGCAAGTGAGACAGAGCGCTCCCTAAAAGCCATACTGTCTTTTGCCAAAGCTCACCGAATGGATGTTAGACTAATTGAAGAAGGGAATACATTTCTGGAACTCTTTGAAGCATGGAAGAAGGAGTACAAGGTACAACACATAAGATTTTGAAGAAACATTGCAGAAGTGTATTATATGTAACATGAACATAAGACAAAATTTTCAATTTAGATGCCTAAAGTTAGGACTTGTCTACATGTAGATTTTGCACAGATTTAACATTTATCAAAGCAAGCTATACTGATATACACACTTCTATATCAGTATAATTGCATCTATTGCAGACTAAACCAGTTAATCAGGTTTTCCTGATTTAGTTCTGTATTTAGTAGGGGTCACCAAATCAGATGTCTGGCCCATCCATTGCCTCAATTTACCTTCTGTCTCGTATCAATCAAACCACCACACCTGGTGTTTTCACAGTACTGTTCCCCTTTTGGGGATAATTTATTATTTTAAAATAACAAAACCATACAGCCCTCGCCCCGGGGCTCATTTAGTCCTTTTGGTTTATAACAAGCTTCTGCATACATTTAGCCCTCCCTCTAGACTCAAAAAATCGTTTACCACAGCTTCACCTTCTGTGACTCTGGGAGCCCCTTCATGCCCACTGGCAAAGGGTAGCTATACTATAACACATGTCACGCCTGACCCACTCATTACCCCCAACCCAATGTTGTCATAATATGTATCTAAAAGGTGTCATGTAAGGTATCATATCTAAACTGATGACATGCTGGTCCTGAAAATCATTGCATGGTGTGTGTACGGGTTGTGTACAAAGACTTTTATATGTGTGTGCTGGAAATATGTTCCTAAAATGTGCTTGGGACGCAGTGTGCACATCAAGCCTATAGATGTGGATTCCCCTGTCTGACTGGCTTGATTACAGACAGAGGACAATGAAGGTATATTTACATGTAAGGTAGACAAAGTAATAAGCAATGGAGGAAGGAGCTTAGTGAGCTCACCGAGGGGTCAAAATCTGCCCCCCAGGAAGCCTCCTTGGCTCTTAAGGCAGAGACAATGGACTTTGGGTAATATAAGGGTAGCATAAAGACATTTTAGTGATCCGTCATGTAGGCAACATAGGGTACAGCACCCTCTGAGCCTGTGAAAGTTTGATCCCCTAGGTTGGAGGGATAGAGATGCTGGTAACTGGATGTAAATAAGAAAACTGCTTAGACAACAATTGTAATTTTCTAAAATTAAGTTTTAGTCACTAGAAAGGATGTTTTGTTAACCATACCTGTCTCTTTCTCTGGCTTAGTATCACTTAAATCTCTGTTCTTCATTAATAAGCTTATTCTTGTTTTATTACAAACCCATCTCAGTGCTCTGTGTTAAAATGTAAGTCTTCAGCTAGTATGCACACTGTTTTGAGTATCACAGGGAGATTGACTGGACACTGCAGAGAGACATCTCGGGGGAACTCAGGAACTGGGATTCACTTATTGTTACCTGCAAGGCAAGTTTTAGACTGGCAAAGTCTCAAGGAATTTGCTGGTAAGATCGACGGACTGGAGTGTCAGGGAGCTGATACACAGCTTAACAGCAGCAAAGCTCTCACTTGCTGAGGCAGAGGGGTAACCCAGTGGCTTAAAGTTCTGGGTGTCCTGAGCAGAACATCACACCTTCCTTATAATCCTCCCACGAGGTTCACTGCTTTGCAGGGGGGCATGGATCGCACTTTCCGTCAGTACCTGACCCGGGCCAAGGAAGCTAAGGATCCAACCAGTGGACCAAATTTGGTGATGAATCCTGGTCATGTGGCACGTTGCGTACTCTAAGAAGATGACTCCTTTGCAGCCCCCTTAGCTGGAGCTTCTCTTTCAGCAGACTCCTGCTTCCTGTTGGTCTCTCTCCTAGGCCTTTTGTCTTATAGTTCTGGAGAATTTTCACCCACTTCTTCCCAGCATGCTCCCCAAATTCTCACTGACTGAAGCCAGGCTGCCCTTATATTCCCCAGCAGGACTAGTTCCTAGTCACATGTTCCCATCACAGGTGAGACTGAACTCACGACTACTTCAGAGAGCCATCTTACTCTGTGACACTGCAGAAACTGTACACAAGCTCTCAGGCATCTAAAACAGTATTTAAGCACCTGATTTTCAGAGATACTGAGCACTCTGTAAATCCCACATGTTCTCTGAAAATCAGGCCACTTTTTTATTAATTGATTTGAAAATGTTGGTAATAGTTCTTTTTCATGCTTCACTATTATATGTGCAGAATTTAGTGCAGTTGGCACAGAGAGAACTATATTCCTGACATGAGCCACTCATTTGTGGCATTAGTGCGTTTCTTATGTTGTGAGAACAAATAGTATCTTCATGTTCTATTGCTTTGGGAGGCAGAAGGAGGGCTAATATTGCCAATGAAAATGCAAATAATACATTTGTGACTCCATCTGGCCTGCCCTGGCAACATTGATTCAATTGACTGTGCTACTCAAAACCACTTTGAGCTGGGAGAGCACTGCTACATGTATTGTAGCCCTCATGTATCTAGAACTAACTTTTCAGTTAATGATCTCAACAGACCTTCTTTGACCCTACTCTGAAATATAACTGCTGCATTTAAGCAAAGAACAGATAATGTCAGTTTGCTCTAGGATTCATTATTTACGTTGTATAAATGTAGATGTTTTGGCAATGCCAGTTCTTTGCAGACAAGGATGGAATGGGAAATGTACGTGTTTCTTTTCTAATCACACAGATTGGCTTGACAGCTTTATTTAAAATTGTGAAGACTTGCCCAGTGTGGACAAAACACTTAACTTGCTTAAACACTCACTTAGAGAAGAAAGCCAAAGTAACTGCATGCTTTTACATAAGAACATAACAACGGCCGTACTGGGTCAGACCAAAGGTCCATCTAGCCCAGTATCCTATCTACCGACAGTGGCCAATGCCAGGTACCCCAGAGGGAGTGATCCTAACAGGTAATGATCAAGTGACCTCTCTCCTGCCATCCATCTCCACCCTCTGACAAACAGAGTCTAGGGACACCATTCCTTACCCATCGTGGCTAGTAGCCATTAATGGACTTAACCTCCATGAATTTATTCAGTTCTCTTTTAAACACTGTTATAGTTTTAGCCTTCACAATCTCCTCAGGTAAGGAGTTCCACAAGTTGACAGTGCGCTGTGTGAAGAAGAACTTCCTTTTATTTGTTTTAAACCTGCTGCCTATTAGTTTCATTTGGTGACCCCTAGTTCTTTTATTATGGGAATAAGTAAATAACTTATCTACTTTCTCCACATCACTCATAATTTTATATACCTCTATCATATCCCCCTTTAGTCTCCTCTTTTCCAAGCTGAAAAGTCCTAGGCTCTTTAATCTCTCCTCATATGGGACCCTCTCCAAACCCCTAATCATTTTAGGTGCCCTTCTCTGAACCTTTTCTAGTGCCAGTATATCTTTTTTGAGATGAGGAGACCACATCTGTACGCAGTATTCAAGATGTGGGTGTACCATTGATTTATATAAGGGCAATAATATATTCTCAGTCTTATTCTCTATCCCCTTTTTAATTATTCCTAACATCCTGTTTGCTTTTTTGACCACCTCTGCACACTGCGTGGACATCTGCAGAGAACTATCCACGATGACTCCAAAATCTTTTTCCTGATTTGTTGTAGCTAAATTAGCCCCCATCATATTGTATGTATAGTTGGGGTTATTTTTTCCAATGTGCATTACTTTACATTTATCCACATTAAATTTCATTTGCCATTTTGTTGCCCAGTCACTTAGTTTTGTGAGATCTTTTTGAAGTTCTTCACAGTTTGCTTTGGTCTTAACTATCTTGAGCAGTTTAGTATCATCTGCAAACTTTGCCACCTCACTTTTTATCCCTTTCACCAGATCATTTATGAATAAGTTGAATAGGATTGGTCCTAGGACTGACCCTTGGGGACACCACTAGTTACCCCTCTCCATTCTGAGAATTTACCATTAATTCCTACCCTTTGTTCCCTGTCTTTTAACCAGTTCTCAATCCATGAAAGGACCTTGCCTTTTATCACATGACAACTTACTTTACTTAAGAGCCTTTGGTGAGGGACCTTGTCAAAGGCTTTCTGGAAATCTAAGTACACTATGTCCACTGGATCCCCTTTGTCCACATGTTTGTTGACCCCTTCAAAGAACTCTAATAGATTAGTAAGACACGATTTCCCTTTAGAGAAACCATGTTGACTTTTGCCCAACAATTTATGTTCTTCTATGTGTCTGACAATTTTATCTTTACTATTGTTTCGACTAATTTGCTTGGTACCGACGTTAGACTTACTGGTCTGTAATTGCCGGGATCATCTCTAAAGCCCTTTTTAAATATTGGCATTACATTAGCTATTATTTGTTGCTATCATTGGCAACAAAAATGATTAGGGGGCTGGAGCACATGACTTATGAGAGGCTGAGGGAACTGGGATTGTTTAGTCTGCAGAAGAGAAGAATGAGGGGAGATTTGATAGCTGCTTTCAACTACCTGAAAGGGGGTTCCAAAGAGGATGGATCTAGACTGTTCTCAGTGGTACCTGATGACAGAACAAGGAGTAATGGTCTCAAGTTGCAGTGGGGGAGGTTTAGGTTGGATATTAGGAAAACTTTTTCACTAGAAGGGTGGTGAAGCACTGGATTGGGTTACCTAGGGAGGTGGTGGAATCTCCTTCCTTAGAGGTTTTTAAGGTCAGGCTTGACAAAGCCCTGGCTGGGATGTTTTAGTTGGGAATTGGTCCTGCTTTGAGCAGGGGGTTGGACTAGATGACCTCCTGAGGTCCTTTCCAATCCTGATATTCTATGATTCTATCTTCTAGTCATTGGGTACAGAAGCCAATTTAAAGGATAGGTTACAAACCCTAGTTAATAGTTCTGCAATTTCACATTTGAGTTCTTTCAGAACTCTTGGGTGAATGCCATCTGGTCCCGGTGACTTGTTAATGTTAAGTTTATCAATTAATTCCAAAATCTCCTCTCATGACACTTCAATCTGTGACAGTTCCTCAGATTTGTCACTTACAAAAGCCGGCTCATGTTTGGGAATCTCCCTAACATCCTCAGCCGTGAAGACTGAAGCAAAGAATTCATTCAGTTTCTCCGCAATGACTTTATCGTCTTTAAGCGCTCCTTTTGTATCTCGATCATCAAGGGGCCTCACTAGTTGTTTAGCAGGCTTCCTGCTAATGATGTACTTAAAAAACATTTTATTACCTTTTGAGTTTTTGGCTAGCTGTTTTTCAAACTCCTCTTTGGCTTTTCTTATTACATTTTTACACTTAATTTGGCAGCGTTTATGCTCCTTTCTATTTGCCTCACTAGGATTTGACTTCCACTTTTTAAAGGAAGTCTTTTTATCTCTTCCTGCTTCTTTTACATGGTTGTTAAGCCACGGTGGCTCTTTTTTTAGTTTTTTTTACCGTGTTTCTTAATTTGGGGTATACACTGAAGTTGGGCTTCTATTATGGTGTCTTTATAAAGCACCCATGCAGCTTGCAGGGATTTCACTTTAGTCACTGTACCTTTTAATTTCTGTTTGACTAACCCCCTCATTTTTGCATAGTTCCCCTTTTTGAAATTAAATGCCACAGTGTTGGGCTGTTGAGATGTTCTTCCCACGATAGGGATGTTAAATGTTGTTATATTATGGTCACTATTTCCAAGTGGTCCTGTTGTTATTACCTCTTGGACCAGCTCCTGCGCTCCACTCAGGACTAAATCTAGAGTTGCCTCTCTCCTTGTGGGTTCCTGTACCAGCTGCTTCAAGAAGCAGTCATTTAAAGTATCGAGAAATTTTGTCTCTGCATTTCGTCTTGAGGTGACATGTTCCCAGTCAATATGGGGATAATTGAAATCCCCCACTATTAATGAGTTCTTAATTTTGATAGCCTCTCTAATTTCCTTTAGCATTTCATCATCACTATCACAGTCCTGGTCAGGTGGTCGATAATAGATCCCTAATGTTATATTCTTATTAGAGCATGAAATTACTATCCATAGAGATTCTATGGAACATGTGCATTCACTTAGGATTTTTACTCCATTTGATTCTACATTTTCTTTCACATATAGCACCACTCCTCTCCTCCCCCGCATGACCTGTTCTGTCCTTCCGATATATTTTGTACCCCGGAATGATTGTGTCCCATTTATTGTCCTCAGTCCACCAGGTTTCTGTGATGCCTATTATATCAATATCCTCCTTTATCACGAGGCACTCTAGTTCACCCATCTTATTATTTAGACTTCTAGCATTTGTGTATAAGAACTTCAAAAACTTGTCACTGTTTATTTGTCTGCCCTTTTCTGATGTGTCAGAGTCTTTATGTGAATGTTTCTCATCTGATCTGGCCCTTACATTATCCTCTTCCATCCTCTGTTCCTGACTATAACCCAGAAAATCTCTATCATTAGACTCTCCCCTAAGAGAAGTCTCTGTCCGATCCATATGCTCCTCTGCAGCAGTCGGCTTTTCCCCAGCTTCTAGTTTAAAAACTGCTCTACAACCTTTTTAATGTTTAGTGCCAGCAGTCTGGTTCCACTTTGGTTTAGGTGGAGCCCATCTCTCCTGTATAGGCTCCCCCATCCCAAATATTTCCCCAGTTCCTAATGAATCTAAACCTCTCCTCTCTACACCATCGTCTCATCCACGTATTGAGACTCTGAAGCTCAGCCTGCCTACCTGGCCCTGCGTGTGGAACTGGGAGCATTTCTGAGAATGCCACCATAGAGGTCCTGGATTTCAGTCTCTTCTCTAGCAGCCTAAATTTGGCCTCCCGGACGTCTCTACTACCCTTCCCTATGTCACTGGTACCTACATGCACCACGACCACCGGCTCCTTCCCAGCACGACACATAAGTCTGTCTAGATGCCTCGAGAGAGCCACAACCTTCGCACCAGCCAGGCAAGTCACCATACGGTTCTCCTGGTCATCACAAACCCAGCTATCTGTTTCTAATGATCGAATCTCCCATTATGAACACCTGCCTTTTCCTAGTAACTGGAGTTCTCTCCCCCAGAGAGGTAACCTCAGTGCGAGAGGATACCTCAACACCATCTGGAAGGAGGATCCCAACTATGGGAAAGTTTCCCTCTGCTCCTGTAGACTGCTCTGATTCCCTGGGCCTTTAATCCTCCTCAACAGCGCAGGGGCTGTCTGACCGGAGGTGGGACAATTCTATAGTGTCCTGTTTCTATTAGTGAATGGTAATTGCACAGCTTTTGTGCAACTACACTGCTAAAACTGTCTGCAGAGATGAACATTCCGTACATATGCTTGATGATAGCCGGGGGATTCATGAGAGAAGACTTTGCTGGTGGCATTCTCTGTGACTGGAAATAAAGTGTGTTAGTGACATGATCCAAGGAAGCATCTGAATTGTCAATGAACGGGCTTATAAGCTGTCTTTCCTAGTGTTTTACCTATTTTTAAAAGCTGTTTGGGTTTTATTTTCCTTCGGGGTGGGACTGGGAAGGGCTTGTAGGGGCTATAGCCACCCCAAAATTTTCCTGAGGGCCTCCCCCCAGTAGCCACCCTGTGGCAGCTGCCGCTCTCTGGCCACCCAGCTCTGAAGGCAAAGCAGAGAGGGGGCAACTGCTTGCTGGGGGCCCACCTTCAACAATAGCACTGGAGTAAGCCTGGGTCAGGAGACAGGGTGCCTGAAAGCAGCCCCCAGCTCGTGTCCCCACCCTCTGGGGTGTGCCGCCCCAGGCAGGTGGAAGGTCCAGGGTTCCCATAGCGGCCCATGTTTCCTGGGCAGCTCTTACCACTGCCTGGTGCCAGCTTCCCGCCTGACCAGGGGCAGGACTTTAGGAAGAGAGGAGGAGAAGAGGCAGGGCCAAGGAGAGGGGCAGGACCTTATGGTGAGGTGGGGCTAAGGCCCACCTCAGCCCCCTACTGGGAAGAGGCTGGTGCCACCCATGTTGAAATAACCTCAAAATGTGACCTATTTGTCTAACTTTATGCTAGTTTACATGCAGAGTAGTTCTGCATTTGTAGGTGTTAAGGTGTGGGCTCCAAAATTAATGCATCAGTGCTTTTTTTTTATTTAGAAACAAAAAACAAAACAGTGCCAGCAGGCCAGCATTCAGGAACATCCTTACAGTAGCAAACCAGTGTTCTCTCAAGGCCAAATGTCATATATGAAGGTAGGAATCTTAACAGAAAAAACTGGGGAGGTAGTTCCTTGGATCTCAACAGTGTCATAGAGGGACTCGAATAAAATCATTAAAAGTTGAGGAAAGATGCATAGAACAAAAAGGTTTAGGAATAAAATAACTAAATTTTTCACAATATAATCAATTAGGGATTTGAGAGAACACCAGGAAGTGAGACAATTTGCAATATGCTGGTTTTCTATAAATATTTAAAATAGGTAATTAAATTTGAAATACTTGCTGTTCCTCAGGCTAATACAACCCAGTGACTTTGTCTTTTTCTCCTACCCTTTTCCGTTTCTCTGTTATCTAGAATGGTCAAATTTTGCATATCAGCATTTTTTTAAAAATGGTATTGTCACTCAAGTGAACAAAATACTTCATGCTTCATCTAAGAAACTGTGCTTTACTACTTTATGCTTTGCAAATATTGCTACTAGTTTTCTCATTTTCCCTCATTTTATTCAGAGAGTATGCTTAATCAAGCAGAGGCAGCTGACCTCTACACTTTTGGTTACATAGATTTTTGTAGTTCTATTTCATTGGAGAAATTGTGTGGGGGAGAAAGAGGTGAAAAGTCCATTAAGTTCGTTCATAGCCACACATAAAGAGTTAGTGGAAGAGAGCAGTTTATGCCTATGCTCCTGTACAGTTTTCTGATCAGAAAAAGTTGTAGCCAGATTATTGTGAAAATCTTCTCTCAAAAGATTCAGGTCTGTGTTGAGAGTGTACCGCCTATAATAAGAAGCAGCAGTCTACAGGAGACTCAACCCATAGTTCTGTTACTAATTCATTTTGTTTTTTTCTGTAGTTACTTCATGAATATTGGATGGTACTCAGGGATCATGTTTCTGCTATCGATGAACTTGCTATGGCTACAGAACGGCTCCGAGTGCGTCATCCTGATGAGCCAAAGCCTAGCCCCCCTGTTCTTCACATCATAGAACCACATGAGGTAAAATATTTGAGTTTAAAAAGGGGCAGTTGTGTTTTTCAAGAGAGAAAGGGACCGGTATTTTAAGGTTGCCCCATAAAAGTATAAAAATATATTAGCCCTAATGCATCTTTCTCTGACCTTCCCTCATCTCCTAAAGCTTCATTGTTACTATGTGGGTGAGGGTACTCTGCTACTTTTACGTGTACCTCAGTCTCCTGGCTGCTGTGATAAGTGCATGTGTGTCTCCACTGCTCTGCTCCTTCTCTCAGCTTTCTAGCTGCTGCAGGTGGTATGTTTCTGATGCTCTGTTCTTCCTTCAGTGGATTTTTCAGACCTGTTTTAAAGGGATGTTATCAGGCAATTGAAATCCAAAATGTAGGCTTTATTAAAAAACAAGTTTTACAAAATCTAATATTTATTAGAAATGTGTTCTCAAAATTGAAAGAGAACCACTTTTTAATTGTTCTTCAGCTTTACTACTCCAGTAGTGCAAGCTTGTGCTAATACATAACAAGTAGAAAACGAAATTGACTAGAAACCAAAGTGAGCGTGATATCTCTTGTCATTGAACAGACTAAAAGAAGGGCAAAGAGATTAAGTAAAACCACATAGATAGTGAACATTTAAATTAAATTTTAAAAATTCTTGTTCAGGTTCACAAGTCATTTGTAATGCCAGCAATAGACCAGAGGATCATTTATGTTCTAAATAAAATAAATAGTACAAATATTTCACTTTAAAGAGGTTTGGTGATAAAGGTTAATAATTTGGTGTGTAAAATTTCTGTTGCTTGCAGTGAAAGTGAAGCAAATGACAACTAAATTAAGTTGTATTTATCGCCTGTCTCACCCATACCAAAAGAGAGAGAATGAACATTCAGTTGCTACCTTGGAGAAATTTTAAAATGAAGAAATTAACTGTCTTGTGTCTCAAAAGTTTAAATGCATAGTTTAATTCCCCCCCACACACACAAAAATTATCTACTTTACAAGTATTTTAATGATCCTTTTAAGCTTTACTCTGAAACTTATCAGACAACACCCTGTGATGTGTACACACACTTAATGAATGCTGTTTTTGCAGGTAGAACAAAATCGAGTAAAACTTTTGAATGACAAGGCAGTTGCCAAATCACAGCTTCAGAAGAAACTAGGCCAGCTCCTATATCTTACTAATTTGGAGAAGGTAAGGTATACAGTTCCTTGTTCGATGTTACAATATAGGAGCACCCTCTACTGCCCTAATGGACAGGAAGAGTCCGTCAATGTTTTTTCATTATAAAAAACATTTTTACAATAATCGTTGATAGAATTGTGTGGATACAATTTTTAAAAAGCATTTGCTGAGCATATACACTAATTGCTTTTCATGCAGATCTTGAACTAAATATATATTATATTATATTGAACCATATTATTCAAATAAGTGAACATGTTCACATAAGCATAATCAAGTATATTTGGAATTGTGAAGCTTTAATATGGAAATTGAAGGTGTAATATAGAATGAAGACTTTTTAATGTTTTCATGATCTCCCAAAGAGAGACTACAGTGTGCTGAGACTATGTATTAACAAATATACAGAACTTGCTTTAGTCTTAAGTAGTTTCTGTTGTGGTACTAGATTCAAATCAATGTTGGGTAGGGACATAAGAAAGGTCATACTGGGTCAGACCAATGGTTGATCTAGCCCACTGTCCTGTCTTCTGATGGTGGCCTATGCCAGGGAATAAAGAGAGCAGGGAAATTTCGAGTGATCCATTCCATCATCCAGTGTAGCTTCTGACAGATGGAAGTTTTGGGCTTCCCAGAGCATGGGGTTGCATCCCTGATCATTTTGGCTAATAGCCATTGAAGGACCTATCCTCTGTGAACTTAACTAATTCTTTTTTGAACCTATTTATGTTTCTGGCCTTCACAACATCCGTTGGCAATGAATTCCACAGGTTGACTGTGCATTGTATGAAGAAGTACTTCCCTTTGTTTTAAACCTGCTACCTGTTAATTGCATCAAGTGACCTCTAGTTCTTCTGTTATGTGAAGGGATAAATAACACTTTCCTGTTCATTTTCTCCATAGCATTTATGGTTTTATAGACTTCTTTCATACCCCCTTTAGTGCATAGGTGCTGTAACTAGGGTTGTTGGGGGTGCTGCTGCACCCCATGGCTTGCAGTGGTTTCCATTATATACAGGGTTTACAGTTTGATTCAATGAGTCTCAGCACCAACACTATACAAATTGTTTCAGCACCTCTGCCTTAGTCATCTGTTTGCTAAATTGAATAGTCCCAGTCTTTTTAATCTCTACTCATATGGAAGCTTTTCCATACCCTAATCATTTTTGTTGCCTTTCTCTGTACTTTTTCCAATTTTAGTATATCTTTTTTGAAATGGGGCGACCAGAACTGCACATGGCATTGAAGGTGTGGGCATACCATGGATTTATATAGTGTCTTTATGATATTTTCTATTTTATCTATCCCTTTCCTAACGGTTCCTAACATTCTGTTAGCTTTTTTTAACTGCCACTGCACATTGAGTGGATATTTTCAGAGAACTATCCACAGTGACTCTAATATCTCTTTCTTGAGTGGTAACAGCTAATTTAGACTCCATTTTGTATGTAAAGTTGGGATTATTTTTTCCTATGTTCATTACTTTACATTTATCAAAACTGAATTTCATCTGTCATCTTGTCCGGTCATCCAGTTTAGTGAGATCCCTTCGTAATTCTTTACAGGTAGCTTTGGACCTAACTATCTTGAGTAATTTTGTATCCTCTGCAAATTTTACCACCTTTCCGTTCATCCCCTTTTCCAGACCATTTATGAATATGTTGAGCAGCACAGGTCCCCGTACAGATCCTTGGGTGACCTCGCTATTCACCTCTTTCTAAAGTGAAAAATGACCATTTATTCATACCCTTTGTTTCCTATTTTTTAACAAGTTGCTGATCCATGAGAGAACCTTCCCTCTCCCCTGACTGCTTACTTTGCTTAAGAGACTTTGATTTATAGATTCATAGATTCTAGGACTGGAAGGGACCTTGAGAGGTCATCAAGTCCAGTACCCTGCCCGCATGGCAGGCCCAAATACTGTCTAGACCATCCCTGATAGACATTTTATCTAACCTACTCTTAAATATCTCCAGAGATGGAGATTCCACAACCTCCTTAGGCAATTTTATTCCAGTGTTTAACCACCCTGACAGTTAGGAATTTTTTCCTAATGTCCAACCTAGACCTCCCTTGCTGCAGTTTAAGCCTATTGCTTCTTGTTCTATCCTTAAAGGCTAAGGTGAACAAGTTTTCTCCCTCTTCCTTATGACACCCTTTTAGACACCTGAAAACTGCTATCATGTCCCCTCTCAGTCTTCTCTTTTCCAAACTAAACAAACCCAATTCCTTCAGCCTTCCTTCAGAGATCATGTTCTCAAGACCCTTAATCATTCTTGTTGCTCTTCTCTGGACCCTTTCCAATTTCTCCACATCTTTCTTGAAATGCGGTGCCCAGAACTAGACCCAATACTCCAGCTGAGGCCTAACCAGAGTAGAGTAGAGCGGAAGAATGACTTCTCGTGTCTTGCTCACAGCACACCTGTTAATACATCCCAGAATCACGTTTGCTTTTTTTGCAACAGCATCACACTGTTGACTCATATTTAGCTTGTGGTCCACTATAACCCCTAGATCCCTTTCTGCCGTTCTCCTTCCTAGACAGTCTCTTCTCATTCTGTATGTATGAAACTGATTTTTTCTTCCTAAGTGGAGCACTTTGCATTTGTCTTTGTTAAACTTCATCCTGTTTAACTCAGACCATTTCTCCAATTTGTCCAGATCATTTTGAATTATGACCCTGTCCTCCAAAGCAGTTGCAATCCCTCCCAGTTTGGTATCATCTGCAAACTTAATAAGCGAACTTTCTATGCCAATATCTAAGTCGTTAATGAAGATATTGAATAGAGCCGGTCCCAAAACAGACCCCTGCGGAACCCCACTCGTTATGCCTTTCCAGCAGGATTGGGAACCATTAATAACAACTCTCGGAGTACGGTTATCCAGCCAGTTATGCACCCACCTTATAGTAGCCCCATCTAAATTGTATTTGCCTAGTTTATCGATAAGAATATCATGCGAGACCGTATCAAATGCCTTACTAAAGTCTAGGTATACCACATCCACAGCTTCTCCCTTATCCATAAGACTCGTTATCCTATCGAAGAAAGCTATCAGATTGGCTTGACATGATTTGTTCTTTACAAATCCATGCTGGCTGTTCCCTATCACCTTACCACCTTCCAAGTGTTTGCAGATGATTTTCTTAATTACTTGCTCCATTATCTTCCCTGGCACAGAAGTTAAACTAACTGGTCTGTAGTTTCCTGATGAGGAACTTTGTCAAATGCTTTCTGAAAGCCCAGATACCCTGTATCTACTGGATCACCCTTGTACCCATGCTTGTTGACACCCCCTCAAAGAATTCTAATAGATTGGTAAGGCATTTTTTCCCCTTACAAAAGCCGTGTTGACTCTTCCCCCAACATATCGTGTTTATCTGTGTGTCTGATGATTTTGTTCTTTACTCTAGTTTCAACCAATTTTTCTGGTACTGAAGTTACGCTTACTAGCCTGTAATTGTGTATATCGCCTCTGGAGTCTTTTTGAAAAATCGACATTACATGAGAGATCCTCCAGTCATCTGGTACAGAGGCTGATTTAAGCAATAGGTCCTTGTCTTATTGGTAGAATAGGTTCTATCAACACAGCAGGTATATAAGTCAGTCTGCTGGTACTGATTTCCTAGCTACCTCTGCCAGGGCTTTGGAGCGGAGCCCGGAGCTGGAGCATGGACCAGTAGGTTTTTGCCCGGAGCTGGAGTGGAGCCGGAGCGGAGCAATTCAAAAATTTGATTGTTCCAAATCCCTGACCTCTGCCCATTCTTCTAGCTATATCTGTGGTGAATCTCTCTCTTTCCAGGTGTCTTCTTTCTCTTTCACTTCGTGGGACCCCCCACATACCATACTTAATAAAAGTCTGTAAAAAGGTAATCTATGGCTGTGGTAGTGTATTTAAGCTTTCAGTTACATCTTCTACATTATTAATCTAACTGCACAGCCAAAATTAGTGCATTTGCCTGAGTAGTTATGAATTACTTAAAAGCTTTATGTGATGGCTAGCTCTCCATTCTCTACATATCAAATTATTCAGGTATAGATGTGATTATGATTTAACTTTGAAAACATATGTAGAAAAAATAGGGGGATTTTGTACACTTGATGCACAAACTTTATAGTTAAATTTTAACTGTTTCAGAGATTACCAGCCGACTCGCATTCAGTATTCATGAACAGTTTAAAAGTGTGTGTGAGGGTGTTGTTCATAATTTAATGTAACTAATTTTTTCAGTATCACCATAATTTGGCTTTTAACTACTGCTGATTTTATTTTTGGCTACAGAGTCCATTGTTTGAAAGTTGGAGTGGATGAGTTGAGAAAACAATTTTGGGCTTTCTAAATACTGCAAACGAAGATGTAAATAGAGGGAGAGATGTAAATATATAAGGGAAAGAACAGGACCATGTACAGCAACTCAGAATAAAAGATTCTCTTTTTTAAAATGTGATTATTTTGCATAGATAATTTAGTCTGCTTTAAAGGTATATGGCCTGATTTTCAGTGGTGTTGAGCACCAGCAGTTGTCACTGAAATCATTGGGAGCTACAGATGCAAAGCAGTTCTGAAAAATCAGACATTGTTTAGTAGGTGTAAAATTTTCCAGTTTAAATGGGTGAGTAAAACATCTGTAGTTTTTTTTTCCCCACTATCATCAGTCGTCATAATAATAAACAGATTAGTAGATTTTATATCTAGGCTGGTAAATTTGCATGACAGTTTTACAAAGCTATCTAATTTGTTCATACGGCTGTATATCTTAGGCCTGGTCTACACGGGGGAGGGGGAGGAGGAGGGGGATCGACCTAAGATAAGCAATTCTGCTACAAGAATAGCGTAACTGAAGTCGACATATCTTAGGTCAACTTACCTCGCGTCCTCACGGCATGGGGTCAACTGCCACCGCTCCCCCGTCAACTCCGCCTCTTGCTGCGGTGGAGTACAGGAGTTGACAGCAGAGCGATCACTACCCTTAGACTGGACTGGAATACCCAAGGAATACCCAAATAGTGAAACCTATTTTAAACAACCAAAACAAATCAGTTACTTAATGGAAGAGGTTTTCTAATAAAGATGGGTCAGAATTGTACCCAATATGCTTAGGGATAATTGTACAGTGTCTTTAAGACAGAAGATTGCCTAATGCAGGTTAGCTTTTGTATAAACGTAGCTTTTTATCAACTCTACCTTGCCTATTTCTGTCAACTGACCTTCCAAGCAATTTGGACAATGCAAACTAGCACAAACAAAAGGTAAAAATTCTACATATCAAGCAGACTGAAAACATGTTATAATATCAGACTCATATTTCAAACTTTCAAAAACCGAAGAGCTTTCTGCTGTCTCACTTCCTTCCTAGTGTGTCAACAGAGCATTGCATTAAATATTATATTATATAAGAAAACATCTTTTAAAGGTGTTTGAATGTTTAGCCTGTTGAGGATATCTTTGGCTGGTCTAACAGTGCTTTTATAATAGAAATTAAAGCTGGTTTAAAAAATAGAGGTTGTGGGGCAAAATTCCTACAATATTCTGTCTTCAGTGGAACATTGACTAAAATTTTCTAAATTACTCTAGTAGAAATGCAGGTGCAACTTAAAGTTCAGTGACATAAACAGCAGTGTTATCATTTAATGACCCTAAACCAGATTATCTTCCTGTAATTCATGGGGAAAAGAAGTTGCTTTATTTCTCTTAAGAATTCTTAAAGACATTTTGGCAACTTTAAAAGCAATTTTAAATCAGTTCAGAATTAACTGTGATAAGTTGCCAAATTAATTATCTGAAATGTAGAGTAACTCAATTTTGTTTTTCAATTAACTTTTGTTATGCTTTATAGTCTCAGGATAAAACTACTGGAGGAGTTAATCCGGAACCGTGTCCAATTTGTGCCCGCCAACTGGGAAAACAGGTAAAACATCCAGGCATTGATTCTCACTTTTGCAGACCTAGGCTAAGAATTCTCAGCATTTTTAGACTAGATTTCAGCAATCTGAGTTTAACTGAATAGTATCTTTAAACTGGGAAATTTAATACTTTTCCAACATGTCTTCTTGATCAGATGAGCTAATATTTATATGTACTGTACCTTTTTGGTTCTTGTATTAGGTGAGAGGTAGACTAAACATGTCGTAAAAAGATGCATGAGAGAGAGCCTTTTCAAATAGAATCAACTTGTTTTGGAAGTCAAAACTGTGTTATTAGAGAAGAATAAGAGGGCAGAATTTTGATCCCCTTCTACCCATCATGGAACAAATCACCTTGGACAAGTGGGTTCTAGAAATAGTTAGCAAAGGGTACTCCATCCCATTCATCTCTCTCCCACCCCACCCACTTCAGGGACCTTTCTCACAAATACCATCTACTAGAAGAGACCTTCTGTGACTGGGAGCCATAGAACTGATCCCATTCTAACACAGAGGGAAAGGTTTTTATTCCCACTATTTTCTGATCCAAAAAATAATCCGGCAGGTGGAGACCTATCCTGAACTTGAGGAACCTCAACAAGTTCATCGAACTACAACAATTCAAGATGGAATGGGGGACTGGTTCTCGGTCCACATACTTCCATATCACCATACACCCTTCCCACAGGCAATTCCTCCTGGGGTCCAACCATTTCACTGCAAGGTACTTCTCTTTGGCCTTTCTACTGCACCCAGGGTATTTTCCAAGGCCCTTTCGATGGTGGCAGCACATGTATGCAAACAAGGAATTGTAATATACCTATACCTAGATGATTACCATTTCAAAGCTCCATCCAGAGTCAACGCATTCGAAGCCATAAGAAAAACATTGGACCTTTTCTCAAACCTTGGCCTCCAGGTAAACATACAAAAATCAGTACTGACACCAGTACAGCCTCTGGAATTTATTGGGGCTCAGCTGGATGCTATGTAGGCCAGAGCCTTCCTCCCAGTTTAGAGATTTTCCGCAGTAATCAGTCTCATCTCCACCATGAGAACCAGCCCATAGGTCTCTGCCAGGACTTGTCTATAGCTGTTCGATCATATGGCAGCAGCCACGTTCATGGTGAAACACAAGATTACACATGCACTGTCTTCAGGGATGGCTACAAACAGTGTACGTACCCCACTAACAAAGTCTAAACAAACTCTTATCAATACCAATCAAGATCAGGGACCCATTAGACTAGTGGACACAACCCCGAAACATCTGCATGGGGATCCCCTTCCTCCAACCAACACGGTCTTTGATACTGATAACCGACATCTCCCTACTCAGTTGGGGAGCACATCTACAGACCCACACGGTGCAGGGCAGGTGGTCCCCCTCAGAATCTGCATTGCACATCAACCTCCTAGAATTACGTGCAGTCCACAACACATGCCGACACTTTCTACCATTAATCAGATAAAGGACCATAAGAGTAAGGAGTAACAACATCACCTGCATGTTTTATATCAACAGACGAGGAGGAGCAAGGTCACCATCCCTGTGCTTAGAAGCACTAAAATTGTGGAACTGATGTATCCAACATGGCATTGACATCTCTGCCACATACCTACCCTGACACCAGAACACCACAGCAGACTTGTTGAGCAGAAGATTCTCACAAGACCACAAGTGGAAATAAGATACAAAAACCCTGTAGCATGTATTCAACCGCTGGGGATTCCCAAACATAGCTCTCTTCACCACATCTGAAAACGCCAAATGTCCACAATTCTGCTTAAGAGCGGGTCTGGGTCTCTGACTGCTGGAAGACATCTTCCTCATTACATGGGATGCACCCCTCCCTACTCAATGCCTTTCCACCCTTTCCTCTGCTGTTCAAAGTACTTAACAAGATACAGGTGGAATGAGCCAGAGTCATTCTCATAGCCCCAGTATGGCCACAACAGATGTGATATCCTTACCTCGTGTTCATGATGGTCTATCTACCAATCACCCTGCAGTTGACTCCACACTTCTTCTTGCAGGATGCAGTCCAAATCCTCCATCCGAATCTAGAACGTCTCAATCTGAAGGCATGGCTCCTTCATGGTTTCAGGATCCGGAGATAACCTGTTAGGAAGAGGTAAAGGACATTCTTTTAAATAGCAGACATGCTACAACTTGCTGTACTTACCTGCATAAATGGAAAAGATTCCAGACTTGGTGCAACACCAAACATATCGCAGCAATGAATGCTCCTTTCCCACTCATTCTAGACTACATTCTAGAACTTAAAAGATCAGGATTGTCCACAAGCTCTGTTTGCGTACATCTGGCCATCATTACTGCATTCCACCTCAAGATAGGTCATTCCATATTTACCCACCCACTAACAAAAAGATTCCTTAAGGGCCTTCAAAATATTTACCCTCAAATACAAGACCCCACCCCTCTGTTGGGATCCCAGTCTAGTTTTGCACTGTCTCACCAGCCCTCCATTTGAGCTCATGGCAACTTGCTCCTCCATACACCTATCTATGAAAACAGCATTTCTTGTCGCCATCACATCCGCCCAACTGGTAGGAGAAATAGGTGCTCTCATGGTGTAAAAGATTGTGTACAGAGAGTACAAAGATAAGGTCATGCTATGACTACAGCCAAAATTCTTTACCTAAAGTACCATCCTCTTTCCATCTAAACCAACCTATCCACCTTCACTCCTTCCCGAAACCACATGCCAACCAGCATGAAGCCGCACTACACACCTTGGATGTCGGACGAGCATTAGCCTTTTATCTTGACAGGACTAAATCATTTAGGCAATCACCAGGCTTATTCCTCTCTCTTGCTGAAAGATCAAAGGGATCAGCCATATCCAAACAACATCTATCAAAAAGGAGTGCATACACCTTTGCTATCAATGACACAAGTTTCGACCACAACCAGGAACTCGGATGCATTCCACTCACTTGCTGTCCACCTCGATAGCCTTTCTAAACAACATGTCGATTACTGACACTTGTAAGGTGGCCACCTGGGCATCCACAGATACCTTTAGTCAACACTATGTGATTACCCATGACGCAGCATCAGAGGCCTTACCAGGACACACTGTCCTATCCTCCTTAGAAGACGTCACTCCGAAGTCCCTGCCGTCCATCTAGGGACACTGCTTTACAGTCACCAACAGTGGAGCACCTATAGGGACACTACTTGAAAAAAGAAGAGACAGTTACCCTGTGCAGTAACTGAGGTTCTTTGAGATGCGTGTTCCTATAGTGCTCCACTACCTGCCCTCCTCCCCTCTGCTTTGGAGTTAAAATGTAGACTGCAACAGAGATGGAACTGAGGGCGCTTGGACCTCACAGCACTAGATAGATGTTGCTCACGGTGTGAGATAGGGAGCAGCACATTGCGGCCCAACTGTCACTACTGCCAAAGATCTCCAATCCCGGGCGCAGGGATGCTACCACACCTACAGTGGAGCACGCATAGGAGGACACATCTGGAAAAACCTCACTTACTGCACAGGGTGAGTAACCTTCTCTTCTTCTTTGAGTGATTGCTCATGTGTATTACACAATAGGTGTGCGTGCTCGCCACATGCACCAGTGTCGGAAGTTTTTCCCCGAGCAGTACCGGTAGGGGAGCACCCCTAGCAATCCCTGGAGTGGTGCCTCTATGGCATGGTATAAAGGGTGCTGCACGCTCCCCCCACCCTCAGTTACTTCTTGCCACCAGTGAAGGTGCTTTGCTGGAGCTTGTCCCCAGAACTGGTTCGTTCAGTGTATGTGATCTGTAGTTAGTACTCGATTAGTTTTAGTTTAGTTTAGCTAGTGCACCCGGGCAGGGGCATGCCCCCCACCCCAAGTTTTAATTCGTGCAACACTTGTAGGCGCCCGATGCCAGTGAGTGATCCACATGTGGATCACTGTTAACGCTGTTTGGGTGAAACCCATCTCAGCGATCGCTGCAAGATTTGCAAGTCGTTTAAGCCTCGGACCAAGAGAGAGAGACACATTAGGCTCCGGGCTATCCTCATGGAGTCAGCGTTGACCCCGATTCTGGCGCGCCGCTCCGAGTCGGCACCGGGCACCGTGGTGTCAGTGCGCGACGACCCCCCAGCACCATCCACTAGTCAGCACTGCTCCCCGTCCACGGGGCATGCAAAGAAGGCTAAGAAGAGGCCTTCTCCGCTGCAGCACCGGAGTAAATCTGGGGCAGAGACTAGACCCATGTTGGGCAGTCCTCAATCCCCATTGACCTCTAGGCCTCCGACTCAAGTCGAGCAGGGTAGCCCCTCCCATTCGGACACGCTTCCCCAGATGTCCGGATGCCCTCCACGCCAGAGGCCCTGTAGGCGGCCCAGGACGTGATGTCCATGCCGGTACCAGGAGCGCCGCCAATGTTGGCCCTGAAGTCCAGAGGTAAGCTGCCACTGGGATCTCCGCAGTTGCCCCCCGACTCGGTACCGGTCTCAGTCGAGGGAACGTTCCCAACTTTGCCGCTCAGCAACTATTCTGTGCATAGTCCACAGAACGGTTGCCATCGACTCCCACCAGGTTGTCTGGCTGCATTCCGACTGACAGAAATTCTCGGCACCGCTCCGCATTGAGGACCGAGGCAGACGTGACCGAGGCAGACGTAGCCGAAGGTCCTTGTCTCAGAGGGGCTATCGTAGCCGGTTGCGACACAAAAACGTCGAGGCCGTTCCCATTCGTCGTCTCGCTCCAGGACCCCGCTACAGCACTGCTCCTGCAGCCCTGAGCGTCAATCGCCGGCGATTCACCGTCCTGCATCCGCCCGCCAGAACCAATCACAGAGCAGCTGCTACCGGCAGTATCATTCCTCCACGTCAGAGTCGTGGTCTCGGGGTCGGAACTGGTCCCAGCACCACTGCTCTTCCCGTTCCAGGGACAGCGGCAGGTCGTACGTCAGCCTCCCTTTGTAGCCATCCATCGATGGGTCAGGCCAGCCAGGCTGAACAGCCTGCTCCACCAGTGCCACAGCAGGTGCAGTGGTACCGGGCCCCCATGGCCTGCCCAGTGGGCACTGTGGCCCTCGACGCAGCCCTCGGTGGGGGCTCGCTCGGTGGCCGGAGCATCAGAACGGCCATCTGCCTCCCTCTCCCGACCTCCGAGGAAGGAGTCAGTGGGACATACATCCTTGGTGCCATGCCTGGGGGACCCTCCGGTGCCGGTGGACATGCAAAGTACCGCGCCTCCCTCCTCACCCTCCCCTGATGAGGCGATTACGGCCCCTCCTCCCTCCGTCCTGCTGGAGGATTCTAAAGCCCACCAAGAGCTATTGAAAAGGGTGGCATCAAACCTTAGTCTTCAGGCAGAGGAGTTGGAGGAGACATCGGACTCCCTTTTTAACGTCCTGTCTGCCTTGGTACCGGGCATGGTGGCCTTGCCTCTCCATGAAGGAGTGGCGAAAATTTCAAATGCCCTGTGGAAAACCACAGTCTCATTGGCCCCCATCTCTAAGAGAGCGGAATGCAAGTATTTTGTGCCCACCAAAGGGCATGAATACCTATACACCCACCCTGCTCAAGGATTCAAGGAGGCTGGATTCATTTGGGAAGAAAATTTATTTATCCTCGAGCTTCCAGCTATGGGTGGTGAACCATCAGGTTCTCCTCGGCTGGTATGTGTTCAATCTGTGGTGCTCTCTGCCCAAGTTCGAGGACTCCCTCCAAGAGCGTGACAGGAAGGAGTTCAATGCACTGGTGGAGGAGGGTACAGCAGCTGCCAGGGCAACCCTGGATGCAGCGGACACAGCCGTGCGGTCCATGGCCTCCGCAGTGTCTATAAGAAGGGCATTGGGGCTCCTGCTTTCTGGGCTGTCCAGTGAGGCGCAGACTTCTTGCAGGACCTCCCGTTTGACAACAAAGCTCTGTTTGTGGAACAAACGGATATAAAACTGAATGGCCAGAAAGACTCCCGCACCACGCTTCAGACTTTGAGCCTCTATGTTCCGGCTCCAGCTAAACCCAAGTTTAAGCCATAGCAGGCTCCCGCCCAGGCCACCCACTCTAAATATGAGTCCCCTTTATAAAAAGTCACGGGACAATAAGAAGTGCCCGCAGAGGCAGTCTCGGTCTGCCCCCCAGCCTGGGTCCTCCAAAGGCAAATAGACAGGGAAACGGCGGTTTTGATAGGATGCCCAGGGGCGCCCTACCAGTTCTCATCAGGGATCCAACCACAATAAAGCTTCCCTTCTCCAACCAGTTGTGTGCTTTCCTCCCGAAATGGTCGCGGCTGACCTCGGACCGATGGGTCCTCAACACCATCTCCTGGGGTTACACCCTCCAGTTTACCTCTACCCTGCCCAACCACCCTCTGCCCCCATCCCTCCTGGGGGACCCCTCTCACGAGGCTCTGCTCAAGCAGGAGGTAGGGTGGCTCCTTGGCCTAGGAGTGGTGAAAAGGGTGCCAGCGGAGTTCAAACACAAGGGGTACTACTCCCGCCATTTCCTTATCCCGAAGGCCAAAGTTCCATCCTGGATCTGCGAGGCCGGAACCAGTACGTAGTAAAGCTCGAGTTCTGCATGGACTCCCTGGGCTCCATCATCCCCTCCCTGGATCCCGGGGACTGGTACGCCGCCCTCGATCTGCAGGAAGCGTACTTCCACATTCATATATTCAAGAGGCACAGACGCTTCCTCCGTTTCACGGTTGGGCAGGAACACTACCAATTTACAGTCCTCCTGTTTGACCTGTCTACTGCCCCCAAGGTGTTTACAAAGTGTATGTTGATCGTGGCAGCCTATCTCAGGTGCCATGGGGTCCAGATCTTCCCCTCTCTGGACGACTGGCTGGTCAAGGGCAGCTCCTGGTCGCAGGTGCAGGATCATGTGGAGTTCCTTCTATCCATGTGCGCTACTCTGGGCCTGTTGGTAAATGACACCAAGTCCACATTAGTCCTGGTACAATGCGTAGAGTTTATTGGGATGGTCCTGGATGCCACGTTGGACAGAGCCGCCCTCCCACCGGACAGGTTTGAGACCCTGAAAGCGCTCATCGACATGATCACAAGGTTTCCAGTGAGAGAGTGTCTCCAGCTCTAGGGGCACATGTCGGCGTGCATATATGTGGCCTGCCACTCCAGACTCAGGATGAGGCCCCTCCAGCTCTGATTGGCCTCGGCATTCTCCCAGGCCAGAGACAGGATGGACAAAGTCCTCACTGTGCTTGAACCAGTGATCGCCTCCCTCCAATGGTTCCTTCCCGGGGAACATGCTTCATGGGGTCCCGTTCAGAGGCAGGGCCCCATCGATGGAACTGGTGTCCGATGCATCGGGTCTGGGGTGGGGAGCTCCTGTACAGGACGTTCAGACTCAAGGTCTGTGGTCTGCGCAGGACATGGCCCTCCACATAAATGTGAAGGAGCTCAGGGTGGTCTGACTGGCGTGCCTGGCCTTCCCCTTGCACCTGCAGGGCCGGGAGGTCAGGGTTCTCACGGACAACACGGCCTCAATGTTTTACATCAGCAGGCAAAGTGGGGCCCGTTCCTCTGCCAGGAAGCCCTCAGGCTGTGGGACTTCTGTATAGCCCACGACATTTGCCTACAGGCCTTCCACCTACCAGACAACCGGCACTCATGGGTGGATCGCTTGAGCAGGGACTTCTCCTCTCAGCACGAGTGATCTCTTCCCCCAGAGATGGTGCACAGACTTTTCCAAGAGTGGGGAACTCGGCAGAACTTTTGCTGTTCCTGGTTCTACTCCGGGGGTGGCTGGGATGGGGCACTATTTCCAATGCCTTCCTCCTGTCCTGGTCAGGCCAGCTTCTCTGTGCCTTTCCCCCGATCCCACTGATAGATAATGATGGATAGGGCCCGGGTCCTCCTGATTGCCCTGGCGTGGCCCAGGGAGCATTGGTACGGGACCCTCACGAGCCTGGCGGTCGCCCCGCCATGGCCGTCCCACCCGGACCTGCTCTCCCAGGACCAGGGCTGCCTCCTCCACCCCAACCTAGCAGCACTCCACCTCATGGCGTGGCTGCTCAATAGTTAGGCTGGGAGGAAAGGACGTGCTTGGAAGGGTTTCAGCATGTCCTCTTGGAAAGTAGGCGACCCTCCACACGCCGAGCCTACTTGGCAAAGTGGTCTCGGTTTTCCTGATGGGCAGATGAATGGGACGTTTCCCCCGTGGCTGCCCTGATCCAGCTCATTTTGGACTACCTCCTCATCTTAGGGCCCAGGGCCTGGCGCCCTCGTCCGTCAAGGTGCACTTGGTGGCCATATTGGCCTTCCACCCATGGGTGCAGGGCCACACAGTATTCTCCCATGCTATGACTCGCCGATTCCTTAAGGGATTGGATCTTCCCGTATGTTCGGCCCCCAGGCCCCTCACGGGGCCCCCCGTTTAAGCGCTGGCTACGTGCTCCTGGTCGCACCTCTCGTGGAAGGTAGCGTTCCTGGTGGTGGTCACGTCGGATAGGCGGGTCTCGGAACTAAGGGCCCTGACCTCCGAGCCCCCATACGCGATATTCCATAAGGATAAGGTCCAGCTGCACCCACATAAGGATAAGGTCCAGCTCCACCCACATCCTTTGTTCCTCCCGAAGGTGGTCTCTGCTTACCACATGAGTCAGGACATTTTTCTACCGGTCCTCTGCCCCAAACCCCACGCGTCCAGTGAGGAGTGCCGCCTCCACATGCTGGATGTGAGACAGGCTCTTTTACCTGGAGCGGACTAAGCCATTCAGGAAGTCCTCGTAGCTGTTCATCACCTCGGCCAAATGTATGACAGGTCGGCCGATCTCCACTCAGCGTCTCTCCAACTGGATTACCTTGTGCATCCGTACCTGCTATGGCCTGGTGGGAATTTCCCCGCCGTCTGTTGTGAGGGCACACTCGACTAGGACGCAGGCCTCTTCAGCTGCCTTTTTAGCCCATGTCCCCATTCAGGACATTTTCAGGGCTGCCTCATCGTCTTTGGTTCACTTGTTCACCTCGCATTATGCAATCGTCTTCCAGACCAACGAGGATGCCGGGTTTGTGAACTCCTACCCACCTCGAACAGAGATAGCCTGGAATACACATGAGCAATCACTCGAAGAAACCTTTTCTGTAACTGGTGTTCTTCAAGATGTGTTGCTCGTGTCTATTCCACATCCCACCCTCCTTCCCCTCTGTCGGAGTTGTCTGTCAAGAAGGAACTGAGGGTGGGGGGAGCGCGCAGCACCCCTTATACTGCACCACGGAGGCGCCACTCCAGGGGTCGCTAGGGGCGCTCCCCTACGGGTACTGCTAGGGGAAAAACTTCCAACACCAGTGCACATGGCAAGCACGCACACCTGTTGTGGAATAGACATGAGCAACACATCTCGAAGAACACCAGTTACGGAAAAGGTAACTGTTTTTTCAGAAACAAATAATAATTGGTAGAATAAATATCAATAATCTAGATTCTTTTTCAGAACTAGAAAAGCCAGAATTTCGGAGTGAATTTACTGAAAAATATTTTATTTTGGCAGCTAGCTTATGGGATTTGTCGTCCTGTGACTTTAAGTGCAGGTACAGCATGGGTAATGGTAGCTTTTGCTACACTGGCCTACCAATGTGCTAATGGAATTTAACCAGTGACCTAAGATTGAAAGCTTCATGCCCCCTTTTCAATCCCCTGTATTATCCAATCCCTCAGAAATGTTTCTTATATACAGTATAATGTCTTAAAGTTGCATTTCTATAAGTGGTGTCTTTAGACCCCTAGTGGTCTACATAGAGCTGGCTGGTCACATGGTGTTGTTGACTCCTTGTTTCCAGTTGCTAAAAAACCCATTAATTGCAAAATATTCTTCTGTAAGGAACTCTTGTAGTTGCTATAGGGATGTCGTATGATACCAGTTGATAAGGGAGGTGATCAGCACAATCATAAGTAGAAGGGAAGGTGTCCACAACAGAATACTCCATTATCTTATAGTCCACACTCTAAAAAAAGGTTGAGAACTCCAGTTCACAATCTTCTTTCTTTAAATAAAGGGGTGCCATTACACATAATTTAGTAATGATATACAAAAAATCAAAACATTGTTTCATGAGTTTTGGAGTAAGGATTGTGACTTTTGCTCTTAACAGGATTTATAAAAACAAAGCTTTTACAAAACTGAAGGCCAATAGAAATAGTCTGTAAATTTACAAACAGTTATTATTTAACAAATACTCTTTCTGTGATGTTTGCAACCTGGTTCCAGTGCATTAAATCCAAAAATAAAAAATTGGCTAGGCAATGATTTTAAAAAAGTAAAACTGACTTGTCTAATTTTACTTTTTATACTGAGAGATATGCAAATAGTAAACAGTATAAATAGTACAGTTGGTGGGATAATTTTGTGAAAATTTCCATTTCTGTTGGAAAACTTCAAAAATCAAAATTTTTCAACCAACTCTAATTAAAGAATATTTTTCTAGAATTTCTTCTGTTTTAATAATCTAAAGTGTTATTTTACATAAAGGTAAGGAAATGTTTTAAATAATTTAACCAAATTATATATCTGAATTTTTTCTTGTGTGTGTGTATATATAAGAAGAAGAAAGCGGTTTTATATTGTATTGTTGTTCCTTTTATATTTCCCTATCTAGTGGGCAGTGCTGACATGTGGACATTGCTTCTGTAATGAGTGCATAGCTATTATTATAGAGCAGTACAGTGTTGGCACCCGCAGAAGTTCGATTAAATGTGCCATCTGCAGGCAGACAACTTCTCATAAAGAAATATCCTACGTCTTCACTGCAGAGACTGCAAACCAGGAGGATGATATTCCTGTGAAGGTAATTTGCCATATGTAGCGTATCTTGGCCCATCTGTTTAGAGATGCACACTTAGTATGCAACAGAGCGTGTGCATGCTCGATTTTGGCATGCAAACCTAAAATATGTGTTCACGAGTGGTGTTCGTTCATAAGCATGTAGGGTTTTTTCCCCATTCCAGCTGGGTGTGATTTACATGCACCTTTTTGATAATATGGTCCTCACTTTTATTCTCTTCTCAAAAATTTAGACAACTGGAAACTAACTACGAAGTAAACATTTTAATATTTCTTAAACATAAAATGCATGTTAGTTACCCGCTTAAAGAACAGACGTGCCACATGTGATGGCATCAAAGATCAGATGTTTTGGAAGGATGCTTTTAAATGTCTGATTGAAGTCTGTTAGAGATGAGTTACAAAACTATAATTTTTTTTAAAACTAGATAAATAGTTGTCTTTCATGTGAAAATAAAATCTGAAGGCCAGAACCTAAATGGAAACAGCCTTTATTGTGCTTTAATGAGGGTTTTCGTAACATCTCATCTCTTGTAAAAACAGACACATAAACATATAAAGGGCTGTGGACAACCTGCTTGGAAGATGGGTGAATGATTGGCTTTTTGTAGCTACCTCCTGTAGCTCTCGTAATTTTTTTTTGCGGGGGCGGGGGGGAAGGGGAGGAAGGGAGGCAGGGAATTCTGAAGCCTTTTTTTCAGATGAGTAGCGCTTTCTTAAGAAAACTTGTTGCATCTTTATTTTTAACCAGTTTGTAACCAAACAGCTAAATCTTGATTTACCAGAGATCTGAATTTTGTTCCTGAATCTGGTTTTCGCACCTCTGTGTGTGGTACAGATTTAGGTTTATGGACTTTATGGATAGCCATGAAAGATTAGCTGCTGTTCAGACTATAGTGGTTTTAAAGGATAAGAAGTTGTTTTTTCCTTTATCTTTTTTTAAAACATTGCTCAATGAAGATTAACATATACCGCATCAACTGTAGGCAGTCAATACAGGTGAGGAAACTACTCCCAGTAGTAGGCATTATGCCTGCTAGTAAGCATTTGCAGGGTCAGTCTTATTATGTGGTTCAGCTGTTTGTTTATTTAATTCGAGAGTGGATTCATGTAAAACTCTCCTTTCAATTCCTTCCTAACATTGTTTCCAGCATCTGGCTGCTTTCTTTCTCCATGGTGAAAAGATGGAGTCTGCAGCTCCATCCCTCCTCCATCTACTTTGCTTGCGGATTAGTCAGTGGGTTTGATTCAGGGTTACTGAGTGTACAAAGCTCTCAGCCTCAGATTTTTAAAGCTATTAGGTGGTGCTGTGCTCAGTGTTACATCACCTAAGACTTACTTTCAAAAGAGATTTAGGTACTTAGGAGCCAAAATCCTATTAATTATTTGTATTACAGTAGCGCCTAGAAGCCCTAATCATAGATTTGCATCCCGTTGTGATAGGCACAAACACACAACAAAAAGACGGTCACTGCCCTGAAGAGCTTACCATCAGAGTAATTACTGAGCTGTGTGACCTGTTAAGGCAGTTGAAACTGGCTGGCTCTTTGTCCAAGAGTCCAGGGTTCCTTTCTATACCACTTTTTCTTTGAGATTGTCCATCTGAGTCCTTGTGCAGCTGTATTGAAGGCTTTTGGAGAAATCTTCCTATTAAGGTGTGTTCCTTCTTTGCCATTTTTGTCTCTTCCTGATGACAGAGTTTGTTTGGAGAGGAGTTATTTTTTTGGATTTTAAGTAATGTTTTGGGATCCCTAGGCTGCTGGGCCAGAAATACTCATTTTTGTTTTACAATGGTAGTTTTGTAAAATTCTAGTTTAAAAAGAAAAGAAAACAAAACTGATAACTTATGGTGGTTGAAAAAACATGGATGAGGAGCCTGGATTTAAAATACAGTGGTAGAGAGTCTGGTCGTTTGGCAGTGATTTCACTGAGGAAATTAAAGATACGTCTACCCTGGAGCTAGTGGTGTAATTCCCAAATCGGGTATACATACATGCAATAGCTTTGATTGAATTAGCACACTAAAAACATCATGGTATCTGCAGTGGCACAGACAGCAGGATGAGCTAGCTGCCCCGAGTACAATCCTGTTAGAGACCCTGGATATAGATTCGGGTAGCTGCCCCATCACACCACCCACACCACTGTGACTACACTGCTATTTCACACTTCCTTGATAAAAGCTAGCATGCAAATGTCTGCCTGAGCTGGAAATTAACCTTCAGTGTGGCATACCCTAAGCCAGCAGTCTCAAACACGCGGCCCGTGGAGTTATTTCCTGCAGCCCGGCATAGGCGCTGACTCCACCGGCAGCCAAGCTTCCTCCTCTTCCCACTCCCCACCTACCTCCCGCGAGCGCACCGCATCCCCGCTCCTCTGTCTGCCTCCCAGCGCTGTCCATCACAAAACAGCTGTTTGGCAGTGTTTAGGACTTTCCAGGAGGGAGGAGCGGGGATGCAGCACGCTCAGGGGAAGAGGCGGAGAAGAGGCGAGGCTAGGGTGATGCAGCCCTCAGGCCAGTGTACCAGTCCTCATGTGGCCCTCATGGTGATTTGAGTTTGAGATCCCTGCCCTAAGCCTAAATCAAATAGTGAATACAGGGCTGGAAGTAATTGGCATGACTTGGCACCAGGGGGAGTAGGTAGATTGTTCTTTGGGAGTGTTTGGGTTTTCTGTTTGTAGGATTTTTTTAACAATATTTTTCCATATTTTCAGTATTTACCCAGGAGTTTTGGAAGGAGAGGGTAAATGTCATTCCATCTTGAACAGTATAAGGCAGTATCACGGGGGTCTCATTCATAGATTCATATATTTTAAGGCCACAAGGGACCATCAATATCATCCAGTCTAGGGGTAGGCAACCTACGGCACACGTGCCGAAGGCGGCACACAAGCTGATTTTCAGCGGCACTCTCACTGCCCTGGTCCTGGCCACCGGTCTGGGGGGCTCTGCATTTTAATTTAATTTTAAATGAAGCTTCTTAAACATTTTAAAAACCTTATTTACTTTACATACAACAATAGTTTAGTTATATATTATAGACTTATAGGAAGAGACCATCTAAACATGTTAAAATTACTGGCACGCAAAACCTTAAATCAGAGTGAATAAATGAAGACTCGGCACACCACTTCTGAAAGGTTGCTGCCCCCTGATCCAGTCTGATGTCCCACATAATTCAGGCCATAGAATTTCACTGAAGGATTCCTACATCAAGCCTATAACCTTTGGTTCAGCTAAAATATGAAACACTTCATGTATTTGCATGTCATCCTTGCATTGAGTCATGCTAATATCTTCTTTGCATCATTCCAATTTTAGTACCTGTGCTGCAAAAGCAAGCAAGCTTTATTTAAAAAAATGCAGCTGTTCCCCCTCTATTCCTTTTTTAAAAGAATGGCAATACAAAAAAAATGTTCAGTGTCTGTAAGTACCATGATAAATGTTGATAGCTCACGGATCTGTATGTGAAAATTTAGGACCAGTCCTATATTTACTCTTGTCTCTGTGATTGTCCCATTTCTCATTACTTTCTCTAGTCAGTGTCTTTCTTCTGTTTTGTCAAGTCAGCATTATCCACACAATGGTAATGCTGCACTCAATTACATGTGGCACTCTATACACGGAAGGTCATTATGGGGATCCTAGAAAGTTTTTCACTCTTTGTGGAAAGTGCTAGCTATTCTTAGTCTGCCATCTGATCAAGTGATATGCTCACACTAGGGATTTTTTAACACGGGTCAATTGATAGTTAACATGTTTATATATGCTAGTCTGGATATTCCACAACAGAATACAGATATTTATGGATTACTCTTGTCAGACTAGCATGTACAAACATGTAAGATAACACAAGTTAAATGGCTATTATTTAACTCCAGTTAAACTCAAATGTAAACAAACACAAGATGTGTTGCTGGGCAATAGGATAACAAATGTCCAGATTGTAAGCCAAGAATACATAGTATCTATGGTACATCTCCTGGGGGAAAATGCTGACTTATTTTTGGCACTAAGAATCATCCTCATTTAGTATTTATTTTTACTTAAAATGTGAACCACGGTTTCTTCCGTGTGGTGGGGGTTACGGAGGGGTTGTGTTTACACGTGTTTTTTTTCCCCCCAAGTTCATGGTGTACCTTTTAACTTGATTGTTTAGAACAGAATGATTAAAAAAAAACTGGAGCAGCAAAGGGTCTGGGATATTTTGTACTGTATCCATAGTTTCAATTCTCTTGCTGCTCCGTTCACTCCTTTTAGGTGTCACAGATGTGCCGTACACTCAAATCAGCAGGAGAATGAGTTTGCAAAAACTGACAAAAAGCAGAAAGTAAATAGGAGCTGTGGAAAGAGTGGAACCACAGAGATGAATGAAGCAGCAAAAACTGCTTTTTTTAGGTATAAAAATTACCAAATTTCAAGGTATTTTGGGGTGGTAATTTAAAAAATCTCTGTGGTACTGTTCGGTGAAGGTTTTTGTCTTCCTTTTTAATGCTGCTGATCAGTCAAGAATCTGGAAAATATCGTCCCTGTCCTGAAGACTATATAAGGCCTTGAAACTGCAGACACTTACACAAGTGAGTTACTCACTGCCTGAGTGGTTACAGGACTCTAATTTTGTACATCATGACAAATTATGTTAACATAAAGAGAGGTATGAGGATGGAATGAAGAAGGACCAATACAATAATAAAATCACATGGTTACTCAAGCTGGGTATATAAACACTTTGAACTTTCAATTGAATTAATATATTTTCTTTGGGCAGTTTTTCTGTTGCAAAGATTGAATTTGGTAGATTTGCTTTTAATTCATTTGTCAGTGTTTGATGTTGTGTGTGAAGAGAGAGCTTCCTAATTATAAGGCTCTCTGTAGCGTAAATGTGTGATTTCTGTAAAATGAAATGGTATGAAGCAGTTCTGTAGCACATCTGCACAAACACTGTACAAAAAGGGAAAATGGCCCCCTTACCCACTGTTATTTGTGTTAGTTATTTCCACCGTACAACTAACTGTGGTGCTGTTGACTAAACTAAATTGGTCTACACTCTTGAGAAATTCTACATTTTAAAGTATTTCTTGTACAAGTAGTAGTTCTGAATGGCAGAGTGATTATCTTTTTCTGCTTGTGAATGGATGGTGGCAAGAATTACAGTACAGACCCATTTACGCCCAAATCTGCTTAATGCACTGTAGCGCCATGCCTCCCAGTGCTACCTATTTAACACGTGAGACTCGTTAACACGCGGTACAGGAACTTGCTATGTATGCTACAGATTTGTTCACTAACTCACTGACCTAGAAATCAACAGGAAGTGTGGAGTGGAAATGTGTTGTACGTCTTTACCGCCAACCGGGAGGTGGGGGGGAGGGGCAGCAATGTTAAAGCGCTGCTGTGGCAAAGGACCATCCTTAAAGTGCTTTAAAGCACTTTAAGGATGGTCCTTTGCCACGGCAGCGCTGGGCCGCCGATGGGGGGGGGGGTCGGGACGACGCAGCAACGTTAAAGTGCTGCCGCGGCAAAGGACCCTGCAGCGCTTTAAGGTCTCTGCCCCTGGGCCGCCGATGGGCATGGGTGGGCAAAGGGAGCAGCTGCCATGGTGCCGGCGATTTAAAAGGGCCCGGGGCTCTGGACACCACTACCACAGCAGCAGCGTTCGAAGCCCTGGGCCCTTTAAATTGCCATGGGAGCCCTGGGCGGTGTGGACCAGGCGGCATGGAAGGGCTGGTTGGGGGATGCTGACCCCTAACCCCGCCCCTTCCGCCCAAGGCCCCACCCCTTCCGGGGGCCAGAGCATCCCTTGCCCCGTACCAGTAAGTATCCTGAGTTACTTTCACCCCTGTGTAGTAGTAATAATGTTTTTATTAGATTACACATTTGAGTTTATATTCTTACAAAGCGCCGTTAACAGATAGGCCTGCCATATTTGGGACGCTGTGAATACATATATATAATCCTAGATAATTATACATGTGTATATATAGATATCTTAAGATATTTCAGCATGGCCTTCTTAACCCACGGTCCGTTAACACGTGGTTGTGACGGCTTGACTCCCGACATCCGCGCGTAAACAGTTCTGTACTGTATCATCTTTTCGCCATGGTGCAGCTTTATTAAACCTTTAACTGAAAATATCTCCTAAAAGCAGCCTGTCCCTGGAAGCAGTGAAAAGAGGAGAAAACTGTCATAGACCACCTCCCTTTTTTCATTCTCTAGTCCACAGCATAACATTTCCTTGGCCAGCCAAGTTTGCCTCATACCAAAGCCTGATTAAGTCCAAAGTATTGTGCTGATGAGGCAACTACTAACTGTTTAGGCAACACCTTGCATAACTACCTGGAACTCCAGGCAAATCCAGCCCTTTCTAGGAAGATTCACTGACGTCCAGTTCTCAGAAAAGGGGCATCACTCCAACTCCCAACCTCTGTAGGGTCATACCAGTTGTGCTCCCCTATTTATTTTATTTCCCCCTCCACCAGCTTCCCTGGGGAATGCTTCCAAACAAGGTACCACCCAAAGCTGCAGTCCTTTGATTCAAAGACAAACTAATTGTACCATGAAATCATAAGTGCCCGTACAGTCACTTCCAAGTCTAGAGATGCCCACAGCACCCTGCCCTAACCCCTAGGACAGCCAATAACTTGATACAGAGCAACAAGAAACAGATTCTGCATGCAGCTAATATATGGTAATCCGGAAGACAAAGGAGAGAGAGAAATTGTGTCTTGCAGCAGTGTGGAGACCAGAAAGAAAGCCTAGTTTCACTTGGGGAACCACCCCATCCCCCTGCAACTCCGTCCCAGCACTTATAAGAATTAACCAATCTCAGCTCCCCTAACAAAGGATGGGTACCATTGGCTGGCTGTTGCCATAGAGCCGCCAAAGGTATCATCCAGCCCCCCAGCCTCCAACCCTTTTTTAGATATACATCTTTTGAACAGTCTACTCACGCTTCTGGAAACAGGATTGTAGATGTCTGCCAGGTACATATCAGTAGCAAAGGTGTTGGCACCAAGAGTTGTTCACTCCTGTACCCAGGACATAGCACTGAAATTATTATAGAAAATAGTGGCAAAGAAGCTGGCACTGCATATGGAAACCCTTGACAGCTCTAGCTTTTATACAGATTTTCTCAAGCATTCACATAGCTATTTGTGACATATGAATGCTTGAGCAGCCCAGTGCTTGCTCCAGGCACTCACTTGGAGTGGACTCACTTCCCCACCAATACTACAAGCAGCAAAACTGCACTAAATTTGACCTGTCAGTATAACACAGCCAACCATGTGCAAATCAGCATTCAGAAAACAGGTGTAGACAAAAATAAAACAATACTTGCCTGGCTGAGACAACTGCAGCGTGCAATTGTATAAGCACTTTTAAGCAATAAAATATCTTTAAAAAACACTAGGTAAAATTACTGCAACACATATTCATAATAAAGGAAATACATTTTCTGATTGCCAGGCAAACAGAGCCCATATGCAAACAAGTAAATGGCATAGAGAACAAAGTGAAGAATGAGCAAGAAATAGAACATAGTAGTGTACTCTTTTGTATTGAGAACATTGTAATTTGTGTACATAAGATTGAATGAATGGAAAGTAGATAGAGTAGGTAGACAGGATTTGCATTACAGTACACACTTAGTATGTACTTTTTCCTGGATTGTTCTTAGTTTGCATAGCTAAAGGTAAAAATAGTTTTTTAGTATTCAACTTTACAGTTACAAGTCTCACTGTGACAAATTTAAAATGGCCATTTGGTTAATAAAGATGTAACTTATATATTTGTAATACACATGGTAAAATAATATACTTTGCTTTTGATCTAAGAATCTGTGTTTTACAAATATTGCTATTTAATATATTTCACCCCTGTGAATTACACATGTGATGAAATCAAGTAGGGCTGACCTAGTTAGAGGAGCAAATTTTTAGTAACCTACAATAGAGGGTAAAAATGTTACATATGTATTGTGACAAAGCTCTGTCCTTGTCTCCATGGGTCCCGTGTTTCCTGGCAGATTTCGCTAGCCTCAAAGGCTCACTGTGACCCTCCACATAGCCCTTCTCTCTCTAGAGGCAGGGGTCACAGCCTACTGAGCCATTTTCATCATAAGCCAGCGAGGGAGGTAAGGAGAAGCTATCCTCCCTTGCACAGTCTCTGTTTTCTCTCCGTCTCAGTGATTAATCGGGGGGGGGTGGCAAAGAGGGGAGCCCAGACCCGCCCTCTACTCCAGGTTTGAGCATTGGCCTGCTATACCCAGTGTTGTGAGTTCAATCCTTGGGGGGGGCCATTTAGGGATCTGGGGCAAAAATCTGTCTGGGGATTGGTCCTGCTTTGAGCAGGGGTTGGACTAGATGACCATCCTGAGGGAAGGATGTCCTTTCCAACCCTGATATTCTATGATCTCTCCCTATGCCATACTTCTGCAATTACAATAACACTGCTCTACATCCAAAATGTTTCTGAAATAAATGTAGTCAAACTTTAATAATTTTTGGTCACTGAGAACGAAAATGATGCTGAAAATTGTTGATTGGCTCTAGTTTTCAAGATATGCTATTGGGTCAGTATATACAACCCTTGACTTGAGAATGGCGGAGGATAAGTGAGTTATAAGGGGAAGGGATCTCAGTTTAAACCAGAAATGACTAAAATACATCTTTGACTGGATCTATGAATAAATCTATGAGTGGGTTTGGACAGTACTTGCTTTTTAGGCAAAACAATGAATGATGCAATCTGAAGCTGGTATTGCGTCAAACATGATATGAATTGCATCATGTTATTCCTAGAAGTCATGAATGATGCAATCATAACGAAGCTTACATCACTCTGCTGAACAAATTGCCCTATATCAGCTCTAGAAATCATACAGTGTCATGCTGTCTTATTTGTCAGTGTTTGATTTTGCAAAGGGACACATTTCTGTTTAGCCAAAGTGAGCAGAGATGCCTCGTACTTGTGTGAACAGTGCAGATAACTTCTGCTATGTTTGTGGTGAAGTGACTTTTGCATCCCAAAAGTGCAGTATAACCACTATGGTTAAGAAAGCCTATCACCTTTATTTTGGCTGCAAAATTGGAGATCAGAACAAGAGGTGGGCCCCACACATATGCTGCACACTTGTGCAACAAATCTTCGCCAGTGGTTGAACAGGAAAAGGAAATCTATGCCTTTTTCAGTGCCAATGATTTGGAGAGAGCCAACAGCTCATACCAGCAATTGTTACTTCTGCATGGTGCCTCCAGTTGGGAAAGGTGTGTCAAAGAAGAAAAAGTGGCCTGTGCATTATCCAAACATTCCATCAGCTATACGCCCAGTACCCCACGGAGAAGGACTGCCGGTATCTGATGCACCAGAATCATTCTCACTTGAGTCAGAAGAGGAAGAGGATGAAACTTCTGGTCCTGAACCAGCAATGTCACAGGACCCACATTTTCTCCCATCCTCCTCCTCTGAACCACACCTCATAACACAAGGTGAACTGAATGTCCTTGTCAGGGATTTGGAACTACCCAAGAGTAAGGCAGAGCTGTTGGGCTCCAGACTACAGCAGTGGAATCTCCTGGCAGGTGATGTTAGGGTTTCCATGTTCCGTGACCGTCAAAAGGATCTTGTCCCATTCTTCTTCATGGAAGGTGATCTTGTAGCCTGCAACAACATCGATGGTTTGATGGCAGCCCTCAACATCGTTCACGATCCAGATGAGTGGAGACTGTTCATTGATTCATCGAAGAAGAGTCTTAAAGCTGTTTTACTGCATAATGGCAATGTTTTGCCATCAATTCCAGTTGATCATGCAGTCCATATGAAGGAAACCTATGACAACATGAAACAACTTTTGAGGTGCATAAACTATGACCAACATCAGTGGCAGCTTTGTGGCGATTTGAAGGTTGTTGCTCTCTTGCTTGGTCTGCTGACTGGATACACAAAGTACTCCTGTTTTCTCTGCTAATGGGATAGTCGTGCAAGAGATTCCCACTACATCAAGAAAGATTGGCCACTCCGACAGTCATTGGAGCCTGGGAGGAAAAGTGTTCAGCATCCACCACTTGTTGAATCAAGGAAGATTTTGTTACCACTCTTACACATTAAGCTGGGTCTGATGAAGAACTTTGTCAAGGCCATTGACAAAACACAAGCAGCTTTCAGGTACCTCCGTGGAAAATTTCCAAGGTTAAGTGAAGCTAAGATAAAGGAAGGTATCTTTGTTGGTCCTCAAATTCGTGAACTTCTTCGAGATGATGCATTTGACCATGCACTGCGTGGCAAGGAAAAGACGGCATGGAAAGCCTTCCAGTTAATGGCAATCAATTTTCTCGGAAACAACAAGGCAGACAACTACAGGTTGTTGGTGGAAAACCTCCTCAAGGCATACAAAAGCCTTGGTTGCAACATGTCACTAAAGATACATTTTTTGCACTCTCATCTAGATTTTTTTCCATCGAACTGCGGAGCAGTGAGTGACGAGCACGGCGAGCGATTTCACCAGGACATTGCAACAATGGAGAAACGCTATCAGGGCAAATGGAGCCCATCAGTGCTTGCAGACTATTGCTGGACAGTGACAAGAGATGCTCCATTTAATGAATATAAGAGACAAGCCAAGAAGCGCCGAGTAGACACTGAATAGGACTAACTATGTACATAATAGTTTTTTGCCTTTTGTTTCATAATAAATTTTATTTATATAACCCTTCTGTTTATGTAACACTTTACATGATAATATTTCACCTGTCTTGCTGATTTTTAAAGCAACCATAAACACATGAAAAGACCTAGGTTTACAATTTATGATTAAAACTCTACTATTACACAATATACATAGACATAAAATGTAAAAACTTAAATATCTTAGAAACAGTAGCCAATCAGTTGTTTTAATTGTCCTATTTGAATTCAGCACATCAAAATACATAATAAATAGTAAGTTTATTTCTGAAGCAGACGACTTCTCAGAAATTGTAGACCAGTGTAATCAAAGCACCCAAGCTGGAGATCTCTTCTTTAAGTGAGGGGGAACTTGCTGGCAGGGTGCTCTCCATAATGGCCCTGGACTTTGGATTTCTATCCCCTCCACTTGTTACAAAATAGCCTGAGTCTGTTGACATTTACAACATTTGGGAAAGCCTATCTGTTAGAGTTAAATGAGAGCTGGGACTTGTGAGTACTGTTTATCTCAAAATTTTAATTGCTCATTGGTTACGTTTTCTAATGGTCTTTTGTTGTGATTGTTCTTTAAATGTCTGTTAAAAGCACCAAGAAACTTTGGATAAGACGCCCCTTGTTACATAAATCAAAATAAATAAAACAAACAATAGCTAGAACCCTATGTTAAACAACCTTTTTAAAGAATTATTTATTTCTGGAGTGACAGCATACTCATTGCTGTACAAGACACAAACAAAAACAGAGGGTGAGATTCTCACTCCAACTCCAGCCAGCCCTTGGATGCTAGGGAAAAGGGCCAAATGTCATATAAACCCTAAAAGCCCTGAATTCGGCCAGGGAAGAATTCACTCAGTGTAGGAACTAAGCAAGACCGTCATAAGCTATCCTTCAAGGACCCCCTTGCAAGCCCTCTGAGGCATAGTGGATATGCTGGGGAAGGGAAGAGTTGTGTCAGGGACTGGATTTCAGCACAAAGCATTGTGGAGGTTATGGACAGCACTGCCATCCAGAGGGCTGTCTAAATTACAGTGGAGATCGCTGTAACTCCAGAACAGTAGGTTTCTGGGAAGGCACAAAGGCAGCTTAAAGCCATTTTGGCCTACCCCTCCTCCCACTCACAGGCTGCAAGTTCTGAATTTCACCTATAGTCTCTGCTCTGGGAAGAGTACGGTCTAAGAGCAAACTATGGTAAGTACTTCCAAAGTTCCAAAGGTATAATTTTATAAGACCTATCCAAAAAAATGTGTACCAGGGTAAGAGATATTTGCTGATCCCTTTTGAGATATATAAGACAGAGACCGCACTATATTTAAGAGATGCTAATAGAAAGATGAGTATATAATGTGCATGTGTGGTTTTGTTTCCTTCAGTTTTGCTTCATCCTACTGTAAGCTGGTGTTTTTCTTTCCCCTTTTCAAAGGGAAGTCACTCCACCAAAGTGGAAGCTGTGGTTCGGACTCTGAAGAAAATCCAGTTTAAAGATCCAGGGGCTAAATCTTTAGTTTTCTCAACGGTATTTATCAACAGTTTCTACCTTAAAGGTTATTTTGTGTACTACAAATTCTTAGATGCCAATAATTGTTTCCAAAATTCAGTTTAGCTACTAAACTATGTAAGTAGTTTTCAATATCCACTTGATTCTTTGAGAGTTGTGAAGGATTCTTCATGTCATTGGGACATTGTTGATAGTACTCGTGGTTAATAGATAGAAAGTATTGTATAATAGCATCTAGCTCTTATATAGCACTTTTCTTTAGTAGATCTCAAAGCACTTCACAAGGGAGATCAGTATCATTATCCCCCATTTTACAGATGTTCAAAGGGCAAACATTGAAAATTCATATGCAGACGTATTATCAGTTCTACATGTATTTTAACTAGATAGAAAAGACACTGTCAAAGTATTTTTCATAAATTTTAAAACTATATTTCATTGTTGCAAATCTCTTCTGCTCAAACTTATCTTTATTTCTTTACACTGGTTTTCTCTCCTATGGATTCTGTTTGCCCACTTTGAATGCTGAACTGTTTGCCACTTTGAATCTTTAATATTAAGACAATTTTTAAAATATGTTGTTCTTGGAGGGAAAAAACCCACCAAAATAACAAATTTGTTTAATGTTAATTTAAGGCGTATCGTAAGAGGTTCCTTTTATAACTGCAGTCTCTTGGGTTATTTATTGGTAAGGTATTATAGTCCTGCCATATTTTCATGTTCTAGTGTTGTCAGTGCTATTTGTAATACTGACTTGCTTTTATATTGTGTTTTTCTAGTGGCAAGATGTTTTGGACATAATTTCAAAAGCTCTATATGATAACAACATGGTGTTTGCTCAGATAAATGGAATTAGTAAATTTCAGGTACAGAAAGCTGATTTTGCTGAAAGTCATTTTTTGCGGGAGAAGTTGGTGGGGAAATAATCAGCAGAAATTCATTTGACCCTTTCACCTTGCATCTCCTTTGGGAAAATGGAATGAGAATAATAGAACTGATCAAGGCGGAGCATTTGATTTCTGAGCTAATGAACTCTGAAATCATAATTAAAAAACACTATCAACAACACAAAAATAAGCCATAAACTATAATTAAAAAAAAATTGTGTGGATGAAAGGGATGAGACAGATCGGCCAGGATGTTTTGGGGGATGCTTGCACTGCTGCTGCTCATTTGTCCTTTGGATAAAAGAAGACTTCTGTGTTCAGGGCTGTCAATTACTAAATTGTCTTTTTTTAAAAAACAAAAAGACAAACATTCTTCTCAGGAAACCAAGAAGTGTAAGCCACTGTGTTACCCCTCTGCCTCAGCAAGAGAAAGCTTTGCTGGAGCTTAATTAGTATGTCACCTCCTTGCCACACCAGTCTATCTGCCTCTCCAGCAACTTTTTTGAGACTCAGGCCTTGGCTACACTGGCAATTCACAGCGCTGCACTTGCTGCGCTCAGGGGTGTGAAAAAACACCCCCGCTGAGCGCAGCGAGTGCAGCGCTGTGAAGCGCCAGTGTAATCAGCGCCTGCAGCGCTGCACGCTCGCTCGCAGTGCCGCAAGCTATTCCCCTCGGAGAGGTGGAGTACTTGCAGCACTGCGAGAGAGCTCTCGCAGCGCTGGCAGCGCGACTACACTTGCTGTGAATCCGCAAGTGTAGCCAAGGCCTCTGCCAATCTAAACCTTGCCTTGCAGGTAACATTCAGTGAACCCAGAGACAAAGGTTCGTCCCGGACAAAGGACGTAAGGTAGAGACAGTGAAAATATATTTGCCTCTGTAGTGTCCAGTCCCTCTCACTAGATATTCACAGAAATTACTAAATCCACTGTCTCCAAAGAGACAGTGTACATACGCACCAGCCTGATAGCCCAGCTGAAGGCATACTTTTTACCTTAATACACAGCACTGGTTTATAGTACAACTAAGAGTATGTTTATTAAAAAACATAAATGTAAGCCAGAGAAAAAGAGACAGGTATGGTTACAAACAAAACAACACGCTTTCTAGTGACTAAAACTAACATTAGCGAGTTACAATCTTTTCCTAAGCAGCTTTCTCACATCAGGCTACCAGCCTCTCCAGCCCTTTGGGCAGGAGGATCCACTGTTCACAGAATTAGCGGGTGCTGATCTCTTTGTCCCCTAAGTGATGGGTAACTTAGGGATTTTCTGCCCTTCTTATAGTCTAGTAAACCTTTGAAATGTTTCTTTTGAAGTGCACACCGCAGACAGAGGTACTCTCCCACTGATGTGCAGATGCCATGCCGTCGTCTTCATCCTCTTTCTATTGGTTTGTTTACTTTATTTACCTTAGATGCAAATATATTTTCACTGTCTCTACCTTATAAAGCTTGACCCCAGCAGACTGGCAAGTCCACATTCCTTTGTCCGTGACGAACCTATTTATCTACTCTACTGGGATTACTTAGTCTGACCGTGATTTAGGAACATATTCCCAGCATACATATCTAACTCTTTACACACTAAGTGTACGTACATCACTCAGTAATATTAATGACCAGAAAGTCACCAGCTTTCCTAACAGACATTACTCACACTTTTGTAGTACAATAATATTGTATACAATTAGTTGATTCAATTTCTCATTCTTCACCCTGGGGTGTCTGGATCCTGATTGTTGTACCTATCCTACACTCCTTATTCAGGAATAACTCCCACTGAAATGCTAATATGGTGTTTATCTCCTAGGAGAACCTCTCGGCATTTAAATATGATCCCAAGATCAATATTTTGTTGCTACCCCTTCATACTGGTTCCAATGGATTAAATATAATTGAGGCAACTCATGTTCTGCTAGTGGAGCCCATTTTGAATCCTGCACATGAACTTCAGGCCATTGGCAGAGTGCATCGTATTGGACAAACAAAGTAAGAATAAAAATAAATGTTGCTTAAAATTGCTGTTATATTGCCTTGCCAGTCTAAAATAATGCTATGCTCTGATGTGGCAACCTCCTTCTGAGAATCTCTAAACTGTGAAGACGTATAATAGGTATCCCCACTTTACAGATGGATAAACTGAGGAACAAAATGGTTATGGATTAAATCTTCAAATAGAACCTAAATACTTAAGTGACTTAAGCTCTTGCTTTTATTTTCAAAAGTGACTTACGCACTAAGTGCCATTGAAAAAGTCAATGGGACTTATGTTCCAAGGACACCTAGGCACTTACAAAAACTTTGCCCTGTGTGATTTACCTAAGACCACATAGTCAGATCCAGGACTAGAATCTAGTGTCTTGACTCCATATCTCAAGCTCTAGCCACTAGCATTACAAACTCTCTTTGATTTTGTAAAGGCAGCTTAGGTTAATATTTTTCTATTTTATCTGAATGGCAGGTAATTCAGAAGGGATCTTTATCTTACTAGCTTAGCTGCTTTGATCTGAAGAACCATATGCTTTACATGTGGAAAAAAAGAAGCATAACAATATTTTTTTCCTTGTAGGCTTCTCTTCTATTCAGTTTTGCTGTTGTGTTTTAACGCAAACTTCTTAAAAAAAATTTTTTCTAATTAGTGATCATAATCATTTAATTGTATATTTACACTAATAAAAACAAGCCACTCTGCCAGGGTGTGGCCCTTCTGCATGTAGTTCTGGGAAATGGGTGGGTTGGGCTGGAAAACATAAAAGGCCCAATTCTCCCCTTTATTTAGGAGCCACAATTGAGCCTAACTCAGTAAAAAGTGGGTGAAGCACATTAAAGATTTGGGAGAGATTACTACTGACTCTGTTGTAAACTCCACCTTCCCTGGGAGCTGTGAAAGCACTCTCTCAAACAGTGCAGGGCCTGGATTCTACAGGTCCAAAGGAAGTGAACCAAGAGTCAGAGGTAGATGAATGGAAATGAGGAGCAGTCATTCCCAGCAAAATGCTCCCGAGGGTGCTGTTGGATTTCTGAGTGGAAATCCGCTTTGGAAATGCTGTGAGCTCCTCTTCCACTTACCCCCCTTTTGGGGAGGAGGATAAAGTATATGTTTGGGAGTAGGTCTGGCTCCTGAGGAAGCTAGGTGGTCAGGCTAAGTCAGTGTTTCTCAAACTGGGGCCGCCGCTTGTGTAGGGAAAGCCCCTGGTGGGCTGGGCCGGTTTGTTTACCTGCCCAGTCTGCAGGTCCGGCCGATCGCGGCTCCCACTGGCTGCGGTTCAGCGCTCCAAGCCAATGGGGGCTGCTGAAAGCGGCGCGGGCCGAGGGACGTACTGGCTGCTGCTTCCAGCAGCCCCCATTGGCCTGGAGCGGCGAACCACGGCCAATGAGAGCTGTGATCGGCCAGACCTGTGGACGGGGCAGGTACACAAACCGGCCCGGCCCGCCACAGGATTTCCCTACACAAGCGGCGGCCCCAGTTTGAGAAACAGTGGGCTAAGTGGTAGGTCTATTTCAGGAGTGGGCCGCATCTGGGAATAGAAATTGTATGGCAGGCCATGAACGCTCACAAAATTGGGGTTGGGGTGCGGGAGGGGGTGAGGGCTCTGGTTGGGGGTGCAGGCTCTGGGGTGGGGCCAGAAATGAGGAGTTCAGAGTCCAGGAGGGGGCTCCAGGCTGGTAGGGGATTGGGGCACAGGGGGGTGAAGGGTGAGGGCTCCAGCTGGGGGTACAGGCTCTGGGGTGGGGCTGAGGATGAGGAGGCTGGTTCCCAGCCAATGCGAGCTGCGGGGGTGGTGCTTGAGGTGGGGACAGCGTACAGAGTGGAGCCTCCTTGCTGCCCCAGGAGGGGGGCCATGCCGCTGCTTCCAGGAGCTGCGTGGAGTGGCCTCCGACCCTGCTCCCCATCTGGAGAGCCGGAGCAGGGCAAGCCCCAGACCTCGAGGGCCGGATTAAAATGGCTGGCAGGCCAGATCTGGCCCACCCCTGGTCTATTTGGAGCATAGAGGAAGAGTTGGCCCACCCTCCGGGTCTCTTGAAATGAGCATTGTGAGGTTTTCACACTGTACTCATGGAATGCTCCATGCAGTTTAAAAACAAAAAAAAAACAAAAAAAAAAAAACTTACAAATCTACTGAAGTTTCCAGTAGACTGTTTCCTGTGGAAGGAGGCAGTCTAGCCCAAATACTTTATTAGTCATGTGTTTTGTTTTTGTTTTTGTTTTTTTTTAACCAGGCTAAAAGATACCTACTGATGTTAAGCTTTACATTGATGATCATTGCTTATATTCTATAAACTGTAGGAGAAATTGTTTAGCACTTTCACTTGTGTAAGCAACCTATGACACCTGTACGACAATACAGTTATTCCTTAAAGGGACACTGTCAGCTTATGAAAGTAGTAATTTTTATCTTCTTTTTTAAAATGCTACTTCCTGTTATTACGAGAAGTATCTCTCCTAGATTTTTCTGCAGTAGCCATTATTAATTGAAACCACTTAAGATTCCTCTAAACTTTTGTGTTTAACTAACTGGAAAAATGGATGTCTGCTTAGTTTGTGAAACTGACAATACACAAAGCACTATCAAATGTAATTTCCACTGTATAGTCAGTTTCCATTGTTTGTGTGGGGGTCTCACACAACCTTAGGGAAGAGAAATAGTTTTAAAAATAGGAAAATTTAACTATTAAACTACAGACTGACAGAGGGACAAAAGGGCCAGATGTAATATCTAATTTTTGAAATTGGCTAGATTTTAAATTGACACTGTTCTTTTATATTACTATCTAAATACCTCAAGCATAGATGATCAATGATTCTGCACAATTTTTAGTATTGCTATTTTGGTGTTGCTCATTTATATTCCACAATAGGTGTGCTTGCTCGCCACATGCACCGGTGCCGGAAGTTTTTCCTCTAGCAGTACCCATAGGGGTGCGCCTCCATGGTGCAGTATAAGGGGTGCTGCGTGCTCCCCCCACCCTTCTTGCCCCCAATGAAGGTGCATCGGAACTGCTCTGCTCCAGCTTGTCTGCAGCTTTCCTCTTGAACGCTTGTTCATTCACAGTTAGTAGTACCTGTAATTGAAGTAGTTTAGATTAGTGTTAGTTTAGTTAGTGCGCCCAAGCCGGGGCGTGCCCCGGGCTTTAAGTTGTGCAACACTTTCAGGTGGCTGATGCCAGTGAATGACCTGCACGCGTACTGTTTACGCTGTCTGGGGGAAACCCATCTCAGCGATCACTGCAAGATTTGCAGATCTTTCAAGCCTCAGACCAAGAAAGAAAGGGACATTCTGATGGAGTCGGCGTTGACCCCGACTCCAGTGCGCCACTCCAAGTCGGCACTGGGTACCGTGGTGTTGGTGCGTGGCGACCCTTCGGTTCCTTCCACCAGTTGGTACTGCTCCCTGTCCGCGGGGCACACCAAGAAGGCTAAGAAGAGGTCTTCTCCGCCAAGGCAGCGGAGCAAGACCGGGGGGAGACTAGACCTACGTTGGGCAGTTCTCAGTCCTTGTCAGCCTCCAGGCCTCCAACTCAAGTTGAGCGGAGTAACCCAGCCCATTCAGCACAGGCTTCCCCAGATGTCTGGGTGTTCTCCAACCCAGAGGCCCTGCAAGCGTCTCAGGACGTTATGTCTCTGTCGGTACCAGGGGCACACCACCGTTGGCTCCCCAGTCCAAAGGCAAGCCATCACTTGGATCTCCACAGTTGCTTCCTGGTCAGTACTGTTTGCGGTCAAGGGAATGTTCCCGACGCCCTTCGCCACTCAGCGACCGTCCCGTGCATAGTCCACGCCCGTCACCATTGACCCCCACCAGGTTGTCTGGCTGGTTCTGACTGACAGGGGTTCCAGGCACCACTTCACCTCGAGGGACTGTAGACCTCGCGAGGGGAGCAGGCCCCATCGAGACCGAGACAGACTGCACTGGAGGTCCTCATCTCCGAGAGGCTACCGTAGCCTGTCGCAATAGGGGCGTCAACGCTGTCCCTGTTCTTCGTCTTGCTTCAGGACCCTGTCATGGCATTGCTCCCTGTCCCAGGCGTCGACACCTCACCATCGCAGATCCGCCCGCCGGAGCTGATCGTGGAGCAGCTGCTACTGGCGGTACCGTTCCTCCATGTTGGGATCACGGTCCCGTGGTCAGCACCATTCCCAACACCACTGCTCCTCCCGGTCCAGGGACAGCGGCAGGTCGTTCGCCAGCCCAGCCTCTCTTAGTAGTCATCAGTCGATTGGGGACAGGCTAGTCAGGCTGAACAGCCTGTTCTACCAGTGCCACAGCAGGTACAATGGGACCAGGCTCCTTGGCCGGCACCGTGGTACCCATGGGCCCCGTTGCCCCTGACGCAGCCCCTGGTGCAGGCTCGCTCGGTGGCTGGAGCCTTGAAAAGACCGTCGGCCTCCCTTTCCCAGCCTCCCAGAAAGGAGTCGGTGGGGCGTGCATCTTCGGTTCCACGCCCGGAGGGCGACCAAGTGGTGGGACCTCCAGTACTGGTGGGTACGCAGAGTACCGCTCCTGCATCCTCATCCTCCCCTGATGAGGCGATTACGGCCCCTCCTCCCTCTGTTCCTCAGGAGGACTGCCCACCAGGAAGTATTGAAAAGGGTGGCATCAAGCCTCAACCTTCCGGCCGAGGAGGTGGAGGAATCCTCGGACTCCCTCTTCAATGTTCTGTCTGCCTCAGTACCGAGCAGGGTGGATCTCCCACTCCACAAAGGGGTGGCAAAGATTTCAAACATCTTGTGGCAAACCCTGGCTTCCTTGCTCCCCATTTCTAAGAGGGCAGAATGGAAGTACTTTGTGCCTGCCAAGGGGCATGAATACCTGTACACCCACCCTACCCCGAGTCGATCAACCACAGGGAGAGGCAGGTCCAACCAGCCCCTACTCCGAAAAATAAAGACTCAAGAAGGCTGGACTTATTTGAGAGAGAGGTTTATCCGTCCTCGAGTTTCCTGTTAAGGGTGGTGAATCATCAGGCTCTCCTGAGTCGGTATGAGTTCAAATTGTGGGGCTCTCTACCCAAATTCGAGGACTCCCTCCAGGAGCGTGAGAAGAACGAGTTCAAAGCTCTGGTGGAGGAGGGTACAGTGGCTGCCAGGGCAACCCTGCAGGCAGTGTTGGATGTTGCGGATATGGCTGCAAGGTCTATGACCTCCACGGTGTCCATGAGGAGGGTGTTATGGCTGCTGCTGTGTGGGCTGTCCAGTGAGGTGAAGAACTCCCGTTCAATGGCAAGGCCCTGTTTGCGGAACAGACGGACATGAAATTGCACGGCCTGAAAGATTCCCGCACTACGCTTAAGATACTTGGCCTCTACATCCTGGCTCCAGCCAGGACCAAGTTTAAGCCTCAGCAAGCTCCCACCCAGGCCACCCACTCTAAATACGAGCCCCCTTATAAAAAGTCACGGGACTATAAGCAATGCCCACAGAGGCAGTCTCGGCCTGCCCCCTAGCCTGGGTCCACCAAAGGCAAATAGACAGGGAAACTGCGGTTTTGACAGGATGCTCAGGGGCCCCCTACCAGTTCTCAACAGGGATCCACCCACAATAAAGCTTTCCTTCTCCAACCGGTTGTGTGCTTTTCTCCCGGAGTGGTCACAGCTGACTTCGGACCGTTGGGTCCTCAACACTGTCTCCCGGGGCTACACCCTCCAGTTTACCTCTACCCTGCCCAACCACCCTCCGCCCCGTCCCTTTTGGGGGACCCCTCTCATGAGGCCCTTCTCGAGCAGGAGGTGGGGCAGTTTCTTGGTTTAGGAGCGGTGGAAGTGGTGCCAGCGGAGTTCAAACGCAAGGGGTACTACTCCCGCTATTTCCTTATCCCGAAGGCCAAAGGGGACATCAGGCCCATCCTGGACCTGCAAGGCCTGAACCAGTACATGATAAAGGTCAACTTTTGCATGGTCTCTCTGGCCTCCATCATCCCCTCCCTGGATCCCGGTGACTGGTATGCTGCCCTCAATCCGCAGGACGCATACTTCCACATTCATATATTTGAGGGGCACAGGCGTTTCCCACATTTCACAGTTGGATAGGAGCACTACCAATTTACGGTCCTCCCACTTGGCCTGTCCACTGGTCCCAGGATATTCACAAAATGCATGTCTCCCAGGACCAGGGCTGCCTCCTCCACCCCAACCTAGCGGCACTCTACCTCAAGGCTTGGCTGCTCAATGATTAGGCAAGGAGGAAAGGACGTGCTTGGAAGGGTTTCAGCGTGTCCTCTTGGAAAGCAGGCGATCCTCCATGCATCGAGCCTACTTGGCAAAGTGGTCCCGGTTTTCCTGGTGGGTGGCTGAGCAGGGCGTTTCCCCCGTGGCTGCCCCGATCCAGCTCATTTTAGACTACCACCTTCACCTTAGAGCCCAAGGTCTGAGCCCTCATCCGTCAAGGTGCACTTGGCGGCCATATCAGCCTTCCATCCCAGTCCTGCAGTGGGACCTGAACTTGGTGCTGGCCTGGTTGACGGGTCCCCCCTTTGAGCCGCTAGCTATGTGCTCCTGGTCACACCTCTCGTGGAAGGTAGCCTTCCTGGTGGTGATCACATCAGCTAGACGGGTCTCGGAACTGAGGGCCCTGACCTCCGAGCCCCCGTACACGGTATTCCATAAGGATAAGGTCCAGCTGTGCCCACACCCTACGTTCCTCCAGAAGGTGGTCTCTGCCTACCACATGGGTAAGGACATTTTCCTGCTGGTCCTCTGCCCCAAGCCCTATATGTCCAGTGCGGAGCGCCGCCTCCACATGCTGGATGTGAGACGGACTCTGGCCTTTTACCTGGAGCGGACTAAGCCATTCAGGAACTCTTCGCAGCTGTTCATCGCCTTGGCCGAACGCATGGGGGGTTGGCTGATCTTCACTCAACGGCTCTCCAACTGGATAACTTCGTGTATCCGTATCTGTTAAAACGGGAATCCCTCCGCTGTCAATTGTAAGGGCACACTTGACTACGGCGCAAGCCTTGTCGGCTGCCTTTTTAGCCCATGTCCCCATTCAGGATATTTGCAGGGCTGCCACATGGTCTTCGGTTCACTTGTTCACTCGCATTATGCAATTGTCTTCCAGACCAGCGAGGACGCCGGGTTCGGCAGGGCTGTGCCCCGTCCCAAGAGTTTGTGAACTCCTACCCACCTCTAACAGATATAGCTTGCAATCCCCTATTGTCGAATACACATGAGCAATCACTCGAAGAAGAAAAGACAGTTAACTTTTCCGTAACTGGTGTTCTTCAAGATGTGTTGCTCATGTCTATTCCACATCCCGCCCTCCTTCCCCTCTGTCAAGAAGGAACTGAGGGTGGGGGGAGTGCGCAGCCCCTCTTATACCACGCCATGGAGGCGTCGCTCCAGGGGTCGCTGGGGTGCTCCCCTACAGGTACTGTTATGGGGAAAACTTCCGGTACCGGTGCACGTGGCGATCACACACACCTATTGTGGAATAGACGTGAGCAACACATCTCGAAGAACACCAGTTATGGAAAAGGTAACTGTCTTTTGTGTTGAACACTTTAATAAAATAATAATGAAAATAAAATTTTAAGGAGCCTTGAGTCAAGAAGAGAACTGTGTATAAGTTAAATGTGTAGTAAGGGCCAAATTCTGTTGTTTCACCAGCATATATCTGGAGTTACTCCAGATTTAGACCCCTACCCTGCATAGGCCTATGCTCATGCTTATCTTTCACCCACGAGTAGTTCTATTGACTTTATCTAGTAAATTTTACAGTAGGGCTTGAAAGAATCCCATTGACTTCAATGGACTTTGAATCAGGTTCTAACTGAGCAGTATTTAGTACTCTTCGTTGTCTAATATAAATTCCTATTCTAAAAAAAACGTATTATCAGAAGGATCTCCAGCTATTTTCATAGATATTACTTTTTGATTGTTACTCTGCTCTGTTTCACCCGCTCAGGACCTTGAAAATTCTTATTTCCCTTTAGCTTTGCTATTCTCCATTTGGCAATCAGATTTTTTTACCCTTTTTTATATGGCACATAAGCCAAAGAAAGTGTTGGTTTGTCTTCTGCATTAGTGACATCAGCACAGCTCTGAAAATGAGGTTTAATTAGTCATTACCTGGAGCTCACTTTCTTGGACGGGCTCAGAAGCAACAAAGTATAAAACATTGTAGGTCCTATACAAACAATGGACTGAGTTCATTACTCAGGACCAGATTATGACTGGCCCTCATAAAAGGAGGCTCTTCAAGACAGCATGCAAGGAGCCTGTCACAATCCCTTTACTCAGGGAAGTTGAGGAGATGCTTCCTCCATATCCCCATTCCATGTGTACATCACCCCAAAGTGGGCCGGGAGAAGGCAGGACTCTTTTCCCATCCACATACTGTGCTAGTCTATGGAGCAGGCCCAGCATATGAGGGAGGAGCAGGTCACATTCCCTGAAGAGGTGTAGCTGCAGGAGTGCTTCCCCTGTGTGCTGAGGAGTTACCTGGGCTGGATTAATGCATAAGTAAACCAGGCATGTCCCTGGGCCAGGGCCCCCACTTATTTATATTTATGTATATTTGCTGATGCAGATTTGCACGCGAATTGAAAGAACCTCACATGATGTTGCACCACTTTGTGCCAGATCACAACACCAATCACTAGGTTGCCAATTTTGGTTGGATGTATTTCTGGAGATTTCATCACATGACATAATCTTTAATAAAAGATTAATTTTTAATTCCTGGAGACTCCAGGACAACCCTGGAGGGTTGGCAATCCTACCAATCACTCAAGTGAGTAAAGTTCTTTCTGTTCCTCTGCATCCCCACATAAGTGGATAAGTAAGTGGGCAGAGATATTCCTCACACACAGCTGAGGCTCATTTGCCATTTCCAAGCAAAGGGGGGGGCACTGGGTAAAGAAACTACTTTATTCTCCAACAGGGTAGGGGCCCAGAAGTATATGTTTGATTAGGACCAAGTGATGAGTTAATCTGGTCCTGGGAGTTATAGAAGGAACCATGCCGCTGAGCTCCTGGGGTTGTGCTTCTCAGTCCCTAGGCAGAGTTGTGCACATAATATAAATTTTGAACGCTTTTTATTGTTACTAATAAAACTGAGAGCAGAATTTTACCCAGTGTTTATTAGGGTTTTATTTAATTATTTTTATAATCATTGAGGGCCTGATCTTGCAAAGTTGCTATTTGAGTGGTGGGAAGTGCTGAACAGCCTTTACTCTCAGTAAAGATTGCTCAGCACTTTACAGGATTGGGCCTTTAAAATCCAGAGGACACTTTCAACAAGGTTAAAATAATTTGTAGGGAGGCCAAAATTTGGGCCTAAACTTCTTGACAATCTTATGACAATATGCCAGTGCTCAATTTTATTTTTTTTAAACATGCAGGCCCACCATTGTTCACAGGTTCCTGATAAAAGCAACAATAGAAGAAAGAATGCAGATGATGCTGAAAACTGTAGAGAGAAGGTACATTTTTTTTGTGGGGCAGGGAGCTAAAAAGCATGGTAATATTGCACCAAAATGAAAGTAGTTTTCATACATACACCCTGCATTCTGTTTCAGAGGTTATTACGCTGCATTCACTCTGTTTAAGAGGTTATTATGCTGTATTCATTATATTTGTGAAGTTTTTACTCAGTCATAAACTTTTGCTCAGCTCTGAAATGTTTTGACTAAAGTCCCAAAATGTTTTCAGCAAAGCTTTGAAAAATGACACTTTAACCTGGATTTGGTATTCAGTGATTTGAAACAGAAACACAATGTAAATAAGTCCAGTTACTGGCCAGACATTTTAATTAAGAGACCAGAAGAGTCTCCAAAGACATGAACCATTCAGGTACACCTCTACCCCGATATAACACGAATTCGGATATAACTCGGTAAAGCAGTGCTCCGGAAGGGCGGGGCTGCGCAGTCCGGTGGATCAAAGCAAGTTCGATATAATGCAGTAAAATTTTTTGGCTCCCGAGGACAGTGTTATATCGAGGTAGAGGTGTGTGTGTGTTGAATAACCATAAATGTGAGACCAGATTCATGTCTTCAGTACTCCAGTTTTACAGTAGTGTAATTGCATAGCAATCAGTGAAATTATACTATCATAAAACAGGACTAATGTAATGGTGAACTAGACCTAAGGTGGATAGGGTTTTTGCTATTAATAATGTTATTTAAGCATCGGACAAATTATTTGAATTTTTACATGCAAAAACGTTAGAATGGTACAGATGTGGAAAATTGATGAGACAATACTTTCAAAGATAAGGATGATGCCCTACCCCTCATAACCATACCCTTACCCCCCCCCCAAACAAATACAAGATGAGAATTTCCAGTTGTACAGCATAGTAATAGTCAAGTTATGAAAAAATAAACCCTTTAACTGCACAGTTCCCTCCATTTAGTTCACAGAACCAAGCTTTTGTGACAAGAAGAACTGTAGTTCCAATATAACTGCAGAGGAGCAAAACTACTGTATTCTGCTTCTTGCCCAAACAACAAAAACACCAAATGAGTTCTGATTCCAGTCTTTTTATTATTTGTGGTAGTTTGGGAAGATGTACAAAGCAGGGTTTACATCAGTCTCTTACTCTTAGAGATCAGGATCTCATACTGGGGGTAGATTATTCCACCTTTTTCTGAAGTATATGGTTACTGGTCACTGTCAGACAGGGTCCTGGACTAGATGGATCTTGGGTCTGATCCAGTATGGCAATTCTTGTGTTCCTAATCTGAGTAGTACTGAATAATATGAACAACAGAATATCTGCTCAGACTACTTTAATTGCTTTGTCTTTAAAATTGCCTAGTGAGAAGACTTGTAAGATGGTCTCCACATAATAAACAGGATGGTTCATGCTGCTTTGGTTGAGCATGGTAATAACCCTACCCTTCCTTAGAGAGACAAGAGGGGTGAAGTAATATCTTTTATTGGACCAACTTCGCTGGTGAGAGATGCAAACTAGTGAGCCTTACAGAGCTCCTCTTCTGGTCTGGGGAAGGTACTCCGGGAAAAGTGTCACAGCTAAATGCAAGGTACACATTGTTTAGCATAAATTCTAAGGAACCATTCAAGGTGGAGTGGCCCATTAACACCTCTGCAGTCATAAGACAAAAAGAGGGGGATAGTGGGTTACAGATTGTTGCAGTAAGCCATAAATCCAGTGTCTCTGTTCAGTCCATGATTTTTTGTGTCTAGCAGAGTTATGAATTTAAACTCCCAGATTTGTCTTTTGAAAGTGTTATGCAGGTTTCCTTTGAGGATGAGGATTGATAGGTCACATATAGTGATCATTTTGTGAAAAGCGTTCACCTTTGATGATATGGTGTTTTTGTCTTCTATCATTTTCCTGTATGAGTTAATTTGAGATCATAGTGATTATCTGGTTTCACGCACATAGTTGCTATTGGGGCATTTAGTGAAGTGGATGAGGTATACTGCATGTTGTGATGGGCACATGTAAGATCCATGGATCTTGAAATGTGTTGTGGAAAGTGTTGATCATTACAGCAGTGGAGATATGTCTGCAGGTTTTGCATCTGTTGTTCTAGCAGTTGGTGTGTCCTGGTCTGTGGGGAGCTTGCTTCTGATGATGAGCTTGGAGAGGTTGGGGGGTTATTTGAAGGCCAGAAGTGAGAGTTTAGGATGGCGTCCCCATTGAGTATAGGCTGTAGTTGTTTTGATGATACCCCATATGGGTTCCAGTGTAGGGTGGTCTGTGACAACTAAGGGCATTCAGTCAGAGGGAGATTTATTTCTGTATTGAAGCAGGGTCTCAGGATATTTGGGTGGCCCATTCCATGATTCAATCTGCTACTCTGGTGGATTGTCCTTGTTTGGTGAAGGCAGTTTTGAATATTAAGATATATATATCCCAGACTTTCTCTTGGGAGCATATTCTGTGGTATCTGAGTGCCTGGCTGTAGATAACAGATTTGGTGGTGTGTTTGGGGTGGATAATGGATCTTTGAAAGTGGGGGTGGTGATCTCTTTCTTGTATATGGTTGTCTGTAGGGATCCATTGTTGAAGCTGATTGTGGTGTCCAGGGGAGTTTAATGGATTGGGATTGGTTGTTGAAGTTGTGGTGGAAATCTATGAGGGAGTTTAAGCCATCTGTCCAGAGGATGAAAATATCATCAATGTGTGTTTGAGGTATATCATTGGTTTTGTGGTGCATTTGTCTTCTTCAAGGTAGCCCATGAAGAGGTTGACATGTGGCTGTTCCCATGGTTTGGACAAAGTGTTTGTTGTTGAATGTAAAATTGCTATGGGTGAGGATGAAATGGATTAGTTTGTGTGTTTGGGAAGGATATCTGAGGGCTGTCCATCGTTTTGTAAATATTTGAGGCAGGAATCATTGTGGTCTGTAACCTACTAACCCACTCTTTTTGTCCTATCACTGCAGAGCTGTTAACAGGCCGCTCTACCTTAAATTGTCCCTTAAAATATGTACTAACATATGTACTTATGTTGAACAATCTGTTCCACCTTGCATTTAGCTCTGTAATGTTTGGAGTACTTTTCCCAGAGCTGAAGGAGAGCTCTGTGTTCGAAAGCTTGTCTCTCTCACCACTAGAAGTTGGTCCAATAAAAGATAATACCTCACCCATCTTGTCTCTCGAATATCTTGGGACCAACACGGCTACAACTACACTGTATACATACCCTTCATTGTCATCTTCCTTTGTGATGTTCACTGTAGTATAAATATTAGACAATCTACCACTGCATGTTCTTTCTTTATTGCACAGTCTGTTCTCTAACTCTCATGCAAATTTTCCCTACAGCCACACCAGTTCTTCCATGAAACAGTCAGAAGCCTCAGTGTTGACAGTGGCTGATCTGGCAGACCTTTTCACAGAAGAAACTGAAGAACTTGAGTGAAACAACTTTGATTTGACTCAGTGAAATCAAAAGGGACATGTCTTAGTAATAGCATCTGTATTAAATCAGTTGACCTTTCATAAATTCCTGTAGATGTCAAACACCCTTCTTCTGTTAGGATTGCTAGAATTAGTAAGGTTTTTAATCATTTTCATTTGATTCTGTGGCTATGTCCTAACCAGCACATGTTTTCTGATAGCACTGGAGAGATATTGCACTTTGCACACTATACAAAACAATGGATTTTATTTCCAAAGAACATTTGAGCTGGACTTTTGAGGGAAAATCTTGGCTCCAATGAAGTGAACGGGAGTTTTGCCACTGTCTTCAGTGGGGCCAGGATTTCACTCAGAGTAAAGCTTTGCTTTGGGGAAAGGGAAAGTGGAGTCAGAGAAACTGAACAGAGTATTTTGTTTCTCGGTTTTTTACTCTACAAAGCATTATTGAGTATGAATACCCTCATAGCAAGTGCTCTAGGGTTCTCAGCATTCAACTCTCAAGGATTGCACCTCTTAGTGGTAACACTTTTAAAATAAACTCTTTACTAACTAGTTGGGTATTCATAATGCCCTTTTTAGGTATTCATGCAGATTATGTAACACCATAGAAGTTTCATTGCAAGTTAGATTTCGTGTTCACTTACTGCAGTGTTATCTTGATAAATTATGCCTTTTATATGTATATTGGTCTTGAAATAACAGTAAAAAACTGAATCAGTTGTACACATTTTTAAAAATTCTTGAAGCCATGACTACTTTACTGCTTTGCTGTAAGTATTTGGGTTCCTTTGTTATAGAATTTAAAAAAAAAAAATTAAGCTACCCATCATTTTATACTCATTTGGTGTCTGTGTGCTTTTCTCTTTCCCCATTCACTTCTTTTCAGAAACTATGGGCTTGTCTGCACAGTGCGCCAAAAGGGTATGATTTATAAAGCACACTAATGTTGTTGTGCTCTAACTGCCCTGTGTAGACCCTGCTTGCATTGTCTAAAAAGGTACCTCGTCTTGTGGACTAAATTAATGTGAACTAGGTACCTTTTAGAGCACACCTGCAGGATCTGGTGGGGCAGTTCACACCTCCTCCTTTCCAACCCTTTCCGTATGCCCTTTGGAACAACTCGCACCAAGTTAATGCTCCCTATGTCTGCATTATTTCTTCCAGGATCATTGTTTTGTCTGCAAATATACAAAAATTTTCCTTATTTGGGCTTTTGCTCCATACAGCTGCTTTTTAGAGCAAGTACACTATTATTTTCTCCAATACGAATGTTGTGATAAACTAGAAGAGAAATGTTTTGGATGGACTGAACAGTGTGATAAAGTTTGAGCTCAAAATTTACATTCCCTTACCTTGTGGTAAGGATGTGAACAGAAGAGTCTCTGAAAAGTATGATTAACTAGAAGATTCTGACTATTTCTGAATTTTAATCAGAACGCTTGTTGCTTGAAATACAAGTGTTACAAGAGCTTCTTTAGTTTTATACATGCTGACACACTGCTCTGCAAAGCATCTGTGTCAGTACACCGTGTTTTTCTTCCTTTTTTGGTTGTCTGGGACATGTAAGATGTTTACAAGAATAGCCCTCATTTATGGTACATGACCATGGGAATCCCACGCTGGGAAAAAGGAGGCCAAAAAAATCACTCCTCGCCCCCCACACACACACCCGCCCCCAGCTTGCTTAATCTCTTACAAAGAATGTGTGTATTTGGTCAATGACATTAGGGCAGATGAGTCACAATCTATTAAATAGCTACTGTAAAACTAGCTTATTGGAACTAAAGAGTGTAGATGAGTGGAAACTTTTTTTTTTTTAAGAAAAGTTTAACCCATTGTTACCCCACTGTACGTTTTTTGTGACTATAATGTCTCCTCTTTGTCTCTTTGTTTACTGCAGAAGTAAATTTTGAATTTCAATCTAAGCACTTTATATTTCCAGCTTGTAACAGCATGAACAATATCATCTGAAGACTTGGAGAGGCAGCTGCATTATTAAGTAATCATTTAGACTCACAGCTTTGTTTAAATCCCAGTCCCTGATTTATATTTTGATAAATCCCAAGCACTTCATAACTGCTAGTTCCAGTGTTTTCTTCCTTCTCATTGGAGGGAGGGGGAAAAACATAGGTACTCATAATGCATTGCAACAAAACTGCTTGCCAGTGTTGTTACTCTATATACAAGACTGTGAAGAGGGTTTCCAGTTGGATTTAACTCTCAGAGGTAGTTAAGGAATAAAGAACAAACTTACTTCCCTAGCCTTCTATGGGTAAAAGAAACTATCCAAACAGAGTCCTACAGATTAAACTGTAGGTCTGTTCAGAAAAATGGCTCTCTGATAATAGCATTTTGTCTCCACAACTCCATTTCCAGTTTGTTCAGCCAACATACAAGATTTTTCCAACTGCCAACACCACATTTAAAGGGACACTCAACCCATGTCAACTGAAAATGACCTATTTTGAAATGTTTGTTCTAGGGTGGAATTTCCTTTTGCATGAATTGCAGAATGGCCTGTGTACTTCAGAATTTTCTATATTCATGCTAAGTGCATCTCCTGTAAGTTAGATCTGCTAAGTGAGGGCCCCAATTGGGTTCATCAAGTCTCTTGCTGTTTTTCTTCCTTATTATAGGAGGCTCTGTGTATAAGTGGGGGAGGAGGGGTTCTGCTTATGGTATCATGTTCTTGGTTACCTCAACTTGCATGTGGAGAGGACCAAGGACATCAGCTTTAGACCCACATGGAAACAATGGGTTTCTCAGAAACTGTTTCTATACCATACTCTCAATGGGACCTTTATTGTCAGCTCGGGAGTGGATATTGGAACTCTCACAAAGTGTCCTGACCTCATCGTCCAACCACCATCTCATCCCTGTGAAACTGTCCTACCTTCTTTCCACTAAGGAAATGAATCACCAAAGTCTATCTGCCCACAAAATCTTTTGAAGCTTAAGTTTCCAGCATGCCTTAGGAAGACAATCACCCACCTAAACAGCCAAAGGGCTGATGAGCTACTAGGACAGTACAACTGCTTGACCCTTGGCCTTCTCTTTACACTAACAGATCACCATAGTTCATCAACTAACTTTGTTAGGTAAAGGCCTAGAGGCAGATGATTACAATGCAGATGGTATTCTTAACAACACAAAGACCTTCTCTGGAACTATGCCGTCTAGTAAAAGAAGCAAAGAAAAGCTATTTAATCAAGACCAGAGTGTTTTACCTGCTATCCCTTCTGGAATTTGATCCCATCACACTCAAAGCTTGAGGTCCTGACAAACAAACCCCAATGTGCAACAGATCCTACACCACCTAAGAACTGTGCCCACTGCTACCAGAAATTATCAGCATTTCCTTCAGAGAAAAAAACCTACCAACCTCCTCTGTGAAATGCAATAATCTGTTCAATTCTCTTCAACTCTTACCCTGTGTCCCCATTTCTAGGTAAAATCATTAAGGAAAGAAGGGGGAAGGAATACAATCTAAAATCGGGAAAGAACAGGTTAAAGAATATTTAGATAAATTAGATATATTCAATTCAGCAGGGCCTGATGAAATTCATTGTAGGATATTTAAAGAACTAGTTTATGACAAATCAACCTAATTTCCTTCTTTGACAGGATTACTGGCCTAGTACCTAGGTGGAAACCAGTAAATTTGATATATCCTGATTTTTAGTTAGGCTTTTGACTCAGTCCCACGTGTCATTCTCATAAGCCAACCATGGAACTGGGGTTTAGATGAAGTTACTGCAAGGTGTATACACAACTGGACTATACTCAAAAAGTAGTTATCAATGAATGGTTCGCTGTCAAACTGGGAAAGTGTATCTAGTGGGGCCAACTGGGATTGGTCCTGGTCTACTCAGTATTTTCATTAATGACTTGGATAATAGAGTGGAGAATATGTCTGTAAAATTTGCAGATGACATTAAGCTGGAAGATGATGCAAGCACTTTGGAGGACAGGATTCAAATTCAAAATGACCTTGACAATTTGGGAGAATTGGTCTGAAATCAACAAGATTAAATTCAATAAAGATAAGTGCAAAGTATTTCTCTTGAGAAGGAAAAATCAGATGCATAACTACAAAATGGGGAATAGCTGGCCAGATAGTACTGCTGAAAAGGATCTGGGGATTATAGTAGATCACAAATTGAATGAGTCCACAATGTGATGCAGTTGTGAAAAAGGGTAATATTCTGGGGTACAGTACCAGGAGTGTTCTATCTAAGATATGGAAGGTAATTGGTCCCGTTCTATTTGGCACTGGTGAGGCCTCAGATGTAGTACAGTGTCCAATTCTGGGTGCCACACTTTAGGAAAGATGTGGACAAATTAGAGTCCAGAGAAGAGCATCAACAAGGATAAAAGGTTTAGAAAACCTGACCTATGAAGAAAATTTGTTAAAAATGGGGCAGGTTTAGTCTTGAGAAAAGATGACTGAAGGGGAAATCATAACATTTTGTTCAGATATGTTAAGGGCTGTTCTAAAGAGGACCGTGGTCAGTTGTTTTCTGTGTCCACTGAAGGTAGGACAAGAAATAATGGGCTTAATCTGTAGCAAGGGAGGTTTAGCTTACATATTAGGAAATACTTTCTTACTAGAAGAGTAGTTAAGATCTGAAATAGGCTTCTGAGGGAGGTTGTGGAATCCCTCTTGTTGGAGGTTTTAATGGCAGGTGGACAAACATCTGTAGGAGTGGTATCGTAGGCACCGACTCCATAGGTACTTTGGGGCTGGAGCACCCACAGGGAAAAATTAGCGGGTGCTCCGCACCCACTGGCAGCCAAGCTCCCCCTCCTTGCCTCCTTCTCCCCCCACCCCAGTGCACCGCGTCCCTGCTCCTCCCCCTCCCTCCCAGTGCTTCCCACCAACCCCCTAACAGCTGTTTGGCAGTGCTTAGGAGTTTCCAGGAGGGAGGGGGAAGAGGCGGAGAAGAGGCAGGGACAGGACTTGGGGGAAGAGGGTGGAATGGGGGTGGGGCTGTGGTGGGAAAAGGCAGGGCAGGGCAGGGACTTTGGGGAAGGGTTGGAATGGGGATGGGGTGAGGGCAGTGCAGAGGTGGGAAGGGGCAGGGGCGGGCTGGGCTGGGTAGAGCACCCATTGGGCAGAGGGGAAGTCAGTGCCTATGGGTGATCTAGGTTTATTTGGTCTTAAGGACCTCTCAAGATCTCTTCCAGCCCCATATTTCTATGTTTAAATTGTAACCACAAAGGTCTAGCAATGTGTGACATCTGCCACTATATCGGATGCTTCAAAAAAGCAGAGGGATGGACTTGGCCCCGTCAAGCAGTTTAAATGAAGTTTCCATTTCTAAGAGATATCTAAAGAGATAAGAACAAACATGTCCATCAAAATTAAATTGTCCTTAGACACTTGGGACATTGTTATACTTTATTTTATTTAGGTATTCAAGTGTTAGACACTTAAAAATACCAAGATACATACATTCCCTCCCCCACCACTTTAACCCTGAGCTATTTCTGTATAGTTCACCTTGCACAAGCATACACATATTCAACACATACAACTGTGTATAACTCTGATTGACATGGCCCTTTCCCACATCTTGCATAATATTATCTTAATAATTACAATTATTGATACTGTGCTATTGCTGTATAAGGTGATTGGGCACACATAAGACAAGTTTGTAACCAAAAGAAACAAGCTGCAGCTAAGGAAATGGGGGGAGAAGGATGTAACATAAAAGCAACTAGACTGACATCTTTCTTGCTCCTTCTTTGATTGTGGGTTTTTTTTGTACAGCCTGTTAAATTTTGTTGGGAGCTAAATTAGTATTTTCAGCCCAGACATGAGTACAGTGGACAAATAGTGATATATAGATCTAATGAATCTGATGTGTGAGACAAAGGGGACTGTACTTAAATCCAGCAGTAGCTTGGATTTGATGGAGACAACACTGAAATGGAGCCATGGTTCCTGGGAATGGCTTTTTCTTTATCACCTTGGAAACCTAGCTAACGTGAATGCAAAGTTTTTGCCCAGAGAGAGCTTTCAGACTCATGTACATTAACAAGGGGGCCAATTCCTGGTGACAAAAGGAGGAAGTTTGCCTAGAGGAAAGGCAAATAAGGGGTTTAATTCTTCCTCTTCCCACTTAAATCAGGCATACACTGTTACTTTACCAGCTTGTATGCAGCTGCTGTGCGTGTAGGGAGTGGATCATTATTCCAGTCATAGTATCTTCTAGCTACTTCCAACACCATTGAAAGAAAGCTTAAGAATGATGGAGGCAGGTGCACAGCAAGTAGCTTTTCTCTGCAATGGTTTCCTAACATCAGATCAAATCCTGCACTCTTTAGTCAATGGGGATTTAACCTAAGTAAAGAGTGTAGGATTAGTCCTTGACATATCATGATACCAGCCTCCCAGCTCTGTGCACTTAGGGGCTCTTTTGTATAGATGACCTGCTCAAAGATCAAAAGGGGGATCGTTAGCTGCCTTTGTGGCACTGTCCTCCAGACTCCAGGGGGAGCATGTTGTAGATCTGGTCCACATCAGGAGAGAGAAAGGAAAATGGGTCAGCTGGGGGAATGCATGTTGTCCCCTCTCAGTCTCTTGGTGACCCCCAGAAAACCCTAAACATAGCTTGGCGTTGTATTTTCATTTCTACAGAACCCTTCCAACTCCTTGAGTCTGGAAGCAGCTGTAACAAGGAGGCAACCTTGCAGCTGGTGGTAAGCCAGGAGAGTCCCATTCAGCCAATGAAGAGGTATGGGGCCTCCCATAGGTCCCTGGTCATCTGTCAGGTACAGGACTGGTCCTGTGGCCTACCCTGCTGGAGGGCAGAACCTACTCTTGCTAGAACAATGGAGGAGGACCATTGGATCCTTGTAACAATTTCCTCCCCCAAGGTCTTCTTCCATGGTAAGAATGATCCAGCCCTCAGCTATGAACAATGAATAGGAAAAGGATAATGTGTTTTTCATATGTAACACATTCATTGCAATAAGGATCATAAAAAGCTGAATGTTTATCAAGCCATATTTTACTTGCATTTATAATCAAGACTATAGTTATTTTCTTAGTGGAAACAAACAGAATTACTGGAAATGTAAAGGGTTTTGCAGCTGTTGAGGAAAGTGACCCCTTTTGTATAGGTTTGCCACAGCGACGGGTACTTTAACAATGCATGTGATAACTACTCTGGCACTTGGCCAAACCCAGCCTGTAGATTTGTGAGTGTAATAGCTCAAAACCATGCAGTACAAATGTATAGCACCCCAAAATAAAATGATACTTTGTCCTTAAAACAGATGCATTAGACTTGCAAGTCATTCTCTGCAGTGTCTGTACAGACATCTTGATGGGATGAGACCGCAAACTTCACAACTGTCCCCCACAAAATGAAATCTTGCACCTTGCAAACTTTTGGGTCAGCACAAGGCCTAAAAAGCATAGAATCACTGCAATTCCACTGTACAGGAACACACGGGCTGCAGAGTGGGATTCTGGCTCCCTTTGGTAGCTCACAACAGGACTGTATCATAAATATTTCAACTCTAGTAACTGGTGGCCAGGTGACCTTTGTTCTTTCATACACATTCTTAGTAGGAATTTTGAAACTATGATTTTCCATGTAGCATTCAAAAAAAATTTAAAACAATTTCCTTCATCAAAAAATTGCCTCTCTTCAAAGGATCATTATATTTTGGGTGGGGAGGGGAGATAGCACAAAATTCTTTGGACTCCTTTGTTATGTGTTTCCAACAAGGTTTGGTGCCATTTACAGCTCCTGTTAACAGCCTGCAACGCAAAATGCAAGGATATAAAACACCAAAGCAATAAATGAAGTGAGTGAGGTATAAGGGAGGTTAGACTCCTGCCTAATAAAGAATGAGTTATGCTGCTGCTATAGTACGTGACAAAAATGCGTGTGTGGTGGGTGGGTGTTCTGTCTTGGAGGAATTCAGTACTAAACTAGGTAGAAATTGGTTTGTGAGTAATCTTGGTCTCCACTGACTATCTCTGTGCACGTTAGGAATCCCATTGTTGGGCACAGGACCCCATTCAGTCATTAGTTGGGAGGTGGTCATTTCTGTGAAGAGCTTTAAAAAAAAAAAAAAAAAAAAAAACCTACCCACAATGTAAAAGTCTTGAGGAAACTCACCCCCCATTGAGCTAGTTATTCCAGCCAAGTAAAGCAACTGAAAGGGCAAGAGATACTAGGGGTTTCCTGACTTTGAGCTGTTTGAGGGATCTCCAGTTCTGACTGTAGTGTGTAAGATGCTCTTTGCTGTTTTCCTGACCGTTTCTCTGCTGACTTCTTTAACTTCAGCAAATGACACTGACATCGGGGAGGGTGAGTTTTTAAAAAAGAAAAATGTTACCATTAATTCACACACACAAAAAGCATTTCCATTGGGAATTCTGAACAAGCATGGGCCCAGTTCTGCACTTGCACTGGAGTAACTACTTGGGCTTTAAACCAACGTGAGATCAGAATCAAGCTCTGTGTGCACAGAATATGGCATGCTTTTCAAATCACACACACTAAGCATCATGTTGGTATATGGTGGGTGCAGATGCAATTGATTTTTAACTGAGATAGTATTTAGAAACCTTTTTTTTTTTTTTTTTCCTGGCTAGGACCTGAATTACTTTCATATACGATTTTATTGTTTTATTAATAATGTTAGGGCATCTCGAGCCTTGGATAGGCATCTTTTTATTATTTTAAATCTAAATAAATGTATTAGAATTTAATGGTTAGTTGTACTAGCATTAAATATGTCAGCATTTCATTTACTTATGTGATCAGTTGATACGTGTAAGCATTGCACACTTACAATTAAGCTTTAAATTAATCCTGACATGGAGCTTTGTTTGAATTGCAATTACTACTATTCTGTTGCTGTGTATGTTTTACTTAGTTTTGGGCTACAATGTTGAGCTAGCATATGCATTCTTCTGTGTATAAATAAACATGTATTTTATAAAATAGCATGCGGCAGGTACTCACAAATTGTTGGATTCCTTATATTGTTATTTAATGATAGCATCTCAGAATTGAGAGAGGGAGTAACTGAATTGCTTTGCTAAGAGAAAAGTGGAACTAATTATCTTATACACTAGCAGACTACTGTGAAGAGATTTTTAAAGAAATTAAATTTAAAGAAAGGAATATATGCACACACAAAAAATCTGTTTTTTCCCTGTCATACTCCAAAACTGATGTACCGTTAACCCCCTCCCAAGTGCGCCTCACCAAACAGTAACACCATTTCTCCGCTGGGATATTTTTACTTTGTGAAATATCAAGAGTTTCTGGATTTTGTTTCTAATCCAGATTAGAACATTTCATTCTCGTGGTTATGCCTCTAGCACTTGATCCAGGAACTTCAACTGGTGTTTGATTAGGCACCACGTGAAGATTAACGAAAAATTAAAAGCAAATTGCTGAGCGGAAAGGTGTAAGGAAAACATTAATGCTGCCACATATAAAATATGAGGCTGGTATCTCTTCTAGTCAGATTACTCATTCTGGGTTTTTATATCACATGCTGCTGCCTTACCTCTCATTTTATTGTGCAATATATTTTTCCTCTCTGATAACTTATCAGTACCTTAACACAGCAGGAAACATATTGTGCCTTTGGTCTCCGCAGCAGCCTTTTATTTTGAAATCACTTTATGGCATTAAATGTGTTGATTGTCTCTTAAAATTTCTCTCTTAATCTCTCTTTTCTTTAAATACTAAATTTGTTCTGAATTACCAGGGAACTGAAATAACAGCATATATTATGATATTTATGAAAACATTTTTCCTTCTTTTTTTTTAACTGTTGTGAAATATTCATTATTTTTTGCTAAGTCATTGGGGAAATCACTCAGGAACATTCCGGTAAGCTAGTTGTTAAGCAATGCTGCGTTCCTAATCCTTTTCTTTACACAGCATGTCACTGAGGTGTCTGACAGATGTAACCTGTGCTACACATCGTTAAGCAGTTTCAATGAATGGGATTGCTCTGAGTAAACTGCATGTAAACATCTCCTGTTATTCAGACTGAAATGTCTGTATTATAAAACATGTTAAAAGGGACCTGTAAAAATGGCAAGGGGATATAATGATCTTGTACCCTCTTGCTTCTTTCTAATGTATAAAGAAGGTCTGAAAGGATTTTTTTTTTTCCTCTGCTTGTTTTTTAACTTAGAAATTCCAGTCTTATTTACCCTGCAAGATTCCCTGGACTCCTGCAGAGCTGGTAGGTTTATGACATTTCAGTCCAAGGGAAGGAGTGACACCTGATTACTTGAAGGAGTGTTTTGATTTTTATTTCAATTTATTTACTATTAATATATTTGAACCCAAATCCAGTTCTATTCTAGAACTAAGTCACCTGGCCAGATTTGCTCTCTTCCCATCCTTCATTTTGAGGCACCAGTTCTATGGAACTGAGAGAGTGGGATTATTCTGCTGGGCTCGCCTGATAAACTGTAGTGTATTTCTGCTTTTGTGGCTATAAATCATCTCTCATCAATCCCAGGGTATAAAGAATAAGCATTTTCTAGATTACATCTGGAGAAGTCAACTCCTTGAGTCTATTGCTGACTAGCAGTTCAGGCATGACTGTTTCAGGAAACCGTATAACTATGAAAAACCGAATCGACAAAGTTATTCAATTACGCTTACCGTTAACTAGAGCCAGGGGTGCTAGTTCCACAGCAGAAAAAAGAGTTGGTAAAATGTTTGAAAAAGCAAACCTTCTGAAAGTGGAAGAGAAGATATTGTAAATAAGGAATGTGTATAATTATTATTATTTCTTATTTGTATCACAGTCACACCTAGAAACCCCAAAAGAGATCAGCCCCCCACTGTGCTGGGAGCTGTACAAACACATAGCATCTGAGCCAAAGCCTACTGAAGTTAATGGGAGACTTTTCATTGGATTCAATGGGCTTTGGTCAGTCCCACAATGAGACAAAAGAGCTTACAGACAGGACAAAGAACGGGAAGAGGCACAGACAAGCGATTTGCCAAAAGTCACTCAATGGCAGAGCTGAGAATAGTACCCAGGCTTTCTGATGTCCAGTCCAGCACCCCATCCATTAGATTATGATGTCTCCTACATGCCTTTGTTGTAGGCAGCAGCAAACAAACCTATATCTGTAGAATCTGTCGTGTGAGGATGTTAGCACAGTCCGTCTTGGGCCCATTCATCACTTGCTGTTGCTCACAGTGCTTCCTGGCACCCCTTATTCCTGTCATAAATCAGCTTTTTGCTGGCTGGTTTGCTGACAGACTGGCACCAGGCAGACTCTGGCTTTTTCCAAATAAACCCAGGGAACGCTGAAACAATGGGATGATTCTGCCTTAAATACTCTGGTGCGCAGTAAAAAGTAACTCAGGTGAAGTCAATGGGCCAGATTCACCACACACTGGTTTTAAAATAATATTGACTTCAGTGGAATTACTCAGCTGTATATCAATGAAAGTGGTATCAGCCCCAGTAGAGTTATGTCTATGTACAACTGAGGCAAGGAAAGCAGAATTGGACTAAAATTGTTGTTTTCTTGCAATATTCACTTTTACTTAGAACTTGGTGAAAATTTGGTGTACTATAGACAGAATATTTGGTAGATCCTGCTCTTTTTACTAGATCCTAGCTGGAAGTGACCAATAAAACAAGCCAATCTGGACTCTCTTTTTAACATGAGGAGGAGTGTATTAGTCAAAGTATGGAACAATAGTCAGAGCTTGTGGGTCCAACTCCCCACAGCTCACTGTGACTTTCAGTAAATCTCACAAGCTGTCTGTTCCTCAGTTTACTGATTTTAAAATGGTTATAAGACTCCTTGAGCTGAGGAAGCTAGTCAATTACTAATGAAATTTCCTCTAAAAGTGGAGAAAACACTGGCTCAAGCAACAACCTGGAGGATAGTACTTCTTTAGAAATGGGAGCAATGTTGTTAACACATTTGACTAGATCTTTTTAATGGGTTGATACTCTCTGATATACTCACTATACAAACATGGAGGAGAAGGAGAAGATTTTATATCAAAGGATAATGAACATAACCAAAAATGCTGAAATATACAAAGTATAATTGTTACTTGCATATTAACTTCTGAGAGAAACAGATGATAAACAGTTCAACCTGTTAATGAAGATGGTTGAACCTGAGAAAAAAGCTCCAACTACCTATGTAAACAACGGGTTCTAAAGGTCTTCTTCCAAGAAGATCTGACAAGAAGTTGACAAAGATGATGCACCCAACAGAATGCTGCTGGTAGGAGGGATAAGCAAGCTTTAAACAGGATTAAAAAGCTTAATCAATAAATTGTAACTACAATATCTGGCCTGTTCACCACACTTGTGCACAGGAATAGCCTAGTCATGGTTTTTATTCAGTTTAGTTTTCATTTTTTGAGTCTCACTTTGTCAAATAAACCTGCTCTTAATTTAAAATAACCTGAACTTGGAATGCAGGGTGTTAATAGGGCAAGTGCTGCTAGATGTTCACAGGGGAAACAACCTGACATCTGACCCAACTGGAGGCGGAAGCTGAATAGAAGCGACAGCTTGAGCACAAGGTTAAAAGTAAGGGCACAGAGGAGACTATTCCTAAAAAGATTTCTCTAAGGAAGCAGATGGCTTGGAAAAAATTTAAAGGCTTTGGGACATCTTTTGCCATCAGTCAGTCCAGTGTATATCTGGTGTTTTGGAGTTTCTCTGTACTTATACTTACTGAAAATGCTTGTGTACACACGATGCAACATATCACTGCATACTGACGCCACATTTGTTTGGAACTCTGGAGTCTTCTTGCAAAGTGGACAGTGTTCGCTTTGAATTGGTTTAGCCTTTCATTTGTGTGCACACAATTGCTATGTACCATTTTTTGCACAATCCCTCGCCCACCCTCCAAGGACGATGGGCTCAACCCATCAGAGGATAAGCAGGAGGATGCCAAAATGGAGCTGTCCCCCCACACCCCACCCCCGCCGCCCAAGATCTTTTTGGGACTCAGGACCCTGACGACCGCTGCTGGAAAGCCAGCCCCTGGCCTGACCTCCTACCATGGTCCGATTCCGCCCTGAATAGGCTGAGCCCAAATCCCAGCCAGAAAGCCAGGCCTGGACTGTACAGTCCAATCCTATGGAAGAAACTTCGGCATGTAAGTACCTATCTTTGAAATTTATTATTATTGTTGGCAGATGTGAGCTACCAGTCCCTGCCTTTCCCCCAAACCCTCCTTTGTGCTGCTTCAAAATGGCACCCACCAGCATGGTGCAGTCTCAGTCCTGCTCCCTTAACCCCTCACCAGCAGATTTGAATACCAAAAGCATTCATTTGTGCAGAATTCAGCAGTGTATTGAGACATGCTTACAGGAAGAGAAATGTGATTCGTTTGCACAGTTTACATGAGGTATGAGTAAGGGTAAGTTTGTCACGGATATTTTTAGTAAAAGTATAAACAAAAATTCACAGCCCGTGACCTGTCCCTGACTTTCACTAACAATATCCCTGACAAAAAGGGGAGGCGGCTCCAGCACCAACTGCTACTGGGGCTCCCGGGTTCCCCGGCCCTGCGGTGCATGGGAGCTCTGGGGTCCCCCTGCCTGTGGGGCTGACTTCTGCAAAGTTCCCTTGCCCCTGGGCAGCTGGTAGCTGCAGGGTCCCCCCGTCATGGCTAGGCAGCTGCAGGGGTCCGCCCACCAGGGGAGGGGCTGGGAGCTGCGGGGGCGGGGCTGCAGATTCTGTGATCTCCATGACATAATCTTAGCCTTAGGTATGAGTGCACGTTGCATGTCTGCTCAAGGCTCAAACAATGCTGCTGCCCACTGAAGTACTAACATGCACTCTGGCTGACAACGATTGCATGACTCTATTTTCCCCAGCAGTTTCTCCATGTCTGCAGGGGAGATCTAGCAGAACTAGCTTGCAAACCCTTCTACTCCTCCAGCGCTTTTGGGGGGTGAAAAACTTGGTGACTAACTTCACAGCATATCTTGCTGATCTCCCTTTTGCCTTTTTGAATAAGACCATTCTCTGCCTCCTGATCATTCGCTTCTGTGAAATGTCACCAAGAGTCAGGATGGCCTAAAGGGGATATAGAAGGGATTACTATTCAGCTTTCCCCCCTGCCCCCCATAGTCCCCTCTTTACACCTCCAACACCATAGCACAAACAAAACTGCAAAAATTTGGAACGTAGCTCCAATCAAGCCACCCCTACCAGCATAAAAGCAGACACAGTAGACTGAAGTGCAAATGCACCCAGCATCGTCCGTACATGCAGACCACTTACCATCGCAGAGGTGCCCCCAAGAATGGGAAGAGTCTCAAGGAGGCATATCCATATGAATAAAAGCTATCATGACTTCTCTGGGATATGAACAATAAGCAACTGGGTTTTTTCCCTACAGCCACGGCACCTGCGACAGACTGCCAAGGAAGGGCCTCTATCTAATGCTGACAGGCTGGCCAACCTGAGGGAGGGAAAAAGGAGGACTCGGGATGAGATATTTGCTGAACTCATGGCAGAGTCATAGAGGAAAACCAGGCTGGCTGAGAGGTGGAGGCTGTACATGAGGATCCAGAGGGAGAAAAAAATGCAGCTGTCTCAAGTGAGCGTGGAAAAAGACAAGAGATGCTGAGGCAGTTCACAGATGCTATCCCGAGTCAGAATGCCCTCTGGCAAAACATGATTCAGCTAGGCCAGCGGGCCCCGCAGTCCCATAATTTGGGTTCCAGCCATCTCCTTCAGCCCTTGAAGAATGGTGGCTACTGGGATCAGCAGCAACTCCTAACATCTGCATTCCAGCAGCAGTGTTCCCAGATTCACCCTCTGGCCACCGAGAACATCTGCATCTGGGAGACCAGCCCTTTTGAATCCTGCAACCTGCCTAAGGATTTTGAACTGTGGTGCTCAACCCCAGAACCCATGTGGACAAGAGGAGCTGGAGGCAAGGGCTATCCTGGCCTTTAACTCCCTTTCCCTCTCTCCCTCCTCATCCCCCATTTGGTTATACTTGGAATATTGTGACTGTTGCACTTTGAATTGTGTTCGCACTGTGGGAGTAATTAATGGTTTGTATATAGTTGGTTACTTAAGAAGATCAGTTTGTTAAATGTATTGCCAAACACAAGTGTATTATTTTTCCATTGCCTTTATTAAAAGTTGCTCATTGTTTTTTATTGTTGTTTCACAATAAAACTGTTCACAGTACATCCATTGAGAGTCGTCATTGCATTTAACACAGACAATTGTTTAAATCAAGCTGAAATGTTTTACAAAAGCAGATAGGAAAGATAAAACTCCAACCACCTACACGCAATAACCCAGTGCTTGCAATGTGTGCATCCCAACAAACACCTCTTCCCATCCATGGTCTAACATGTTTGGGCATCAGACTCAAAATACAAACAGTTGGCATTCCTGATTGCATTCACACATATGTTTGTGTTCTCTGTGGGACGCCTTGCTGGCTGCTTGAATCTCCAAGCAAGTCTCGGCACCTCAGCCTCCAACCCATCAGTAAAGCTTTCCTCCTCCTCTCACAAGTATAGTGAAAAGTACAACATACAATTATAAGGTTGGAACATTTTTGTTGCTGCTTCCAAACTATTCCAAAATCTGCACCATCTGCCTTTCAAACAGCTCAATATATACTCCACTGCCATTCTGCAGCTACTCAGCCGAAAGTTAAAATGTTCCTTCCATCTGTCCAAGCAGCCTGTGTGTGGCTTCATAAGCCGGGTCTCCCAGAATAACCTGATCAACCACTGTGCTCCAGAGGGGCAAACAGTCCTTTCTCCATATCTCTAATAGAACTGAGTTCAGAAAGATTCTCGCATTATGAGCCCTCCTTGATCTCACTGCATTTGTCTGTAAACCTCTCACAGTGGTCAATTAGTCCTTGGAGCACCATGGAGAACTATCCCTTTCTGTAGGTAAATTCAGCATCCTAGTGGGGTGGCAGGGGATAGGGGTGGCAAATGATAGGCACATGGGTTACATCAATTGGCTCAGTACAGTTTGGGCCCCGCATGCATGCAAAAGCCATCAATAATCTGAGCATTACCCAGCTTCATGACCTGGTTAGACAGCATCTAATCAATGCATAGCAGCCTGCATCAGAATGGCCCCAACAGTTGATCTCCCCAGCCTGAATTGTCAGCTACAGCTTGGTAACATTCTGCGGTGGCCAGCTTCCAGATGGCAATGGTGACCTGTTTCTCCATGGGTATGGGGCCCCACGTGTTGTACGTTGTTGCTGAAACTCCAAGGTCAGTTCTGCACAGATCTCAATAAAAGTACCCATCTCCATCCTGAAGTTCTCTCACCTCTGCAGGTCATCCCAGGTCTGCAGAATGATCCTCTCCCACTAATCCACACTGGTTTTCCAGGCCCAGCAATGATGCTGAATGCTGTGTAGGTGATCCAGGAACACCCATCAGAATCTTGTTCCAACAGCTCCATATCATCCTGTCCTCTCTCCTCATCTTGCTGTCACCCCCACCACAGAGTGTCCTCCTGCTGCCCTAGGAGCAGCTGCTCTAGAACATTGTCCTGCTCCTTTATCATCTGCTCAGTGGTGTGAGGGGTAAAGTCCAGTGCAGAATTCATCTGGCTCTGAGGGCTGTAATACAGTCCAAGCAGCCTGTGCCTACTTGCACTTATCACCGTAGTGGTGTGAAGAATTGCTGGGTCCATGCTGGAGGACAGCAATTTTAAAATAGTACGAGGTTGCCTGGAAAAACTATCCCAGTGAAGCAAAGGCCCATGGAATGCCCCCCGAAAATGCTATTCCCTTGGTTTGCAGCAAACCATGACTCTATTTTCGAACAATAGGAATTGAAAAAGAAAGAGGCTGCAAAGAAGGGGGGAATGCTCAGGAATTACACTGCTAGGCATGAGCAGGCTCTAGCGAAGAGTCCTGGAAGTTAGGACTGAAACTCCAGCCAGGTAGGGGCTGGGAGTAGTCTGCTGAAGCAGGGAAGGCCTGGGAGGAGGAAGAGAAACCTTTGTTTATTTTTGGATAGCCTGGAAAATTTTATTTTGAATGTCTGTTAATTTAATAAAGAAGGAACAGGAATGGATAAAAGTGTTGAACAGTCCAAGAGCAGAAACTTAGGCAGGCTGTTTGTAGCCTGACCGTAGGACATGAGGGGGCGAACTGGAGGTGCCCAGCTCAGTAACAGGCATTTTGAGACTTAGCTCAGAGTACTTTCAGGTCAGCGGTGGCTCCAGGCACCAGCGCTCCAAGCATAAGCAGTGAGGGAGCCTTCGGCGGTACGCCTGTGGGAGGTCTGCCGGTCCCGCGAATTCAGCGGCAATTCGGCAATGAGTACGCCAAAGCCATGGGACTGGCGGACCTCCCACAGGCATGCCACCGAATCCACGGGACCAGGGACCTCCCGCAGGCATGCCACCAAAGGCAGCCTACCTGCCGTGCTTGGGGCGGCAAAAAAGCTTGAGCCGCCCCTGTTTCAGGTCCTCAGAAGCTGCTACAAAAGTGCGAAGTATTAGAACATGCACAAGTTTCTTTTACAAGATGATTGGTGTGGGCTCAGGACATCCCTTCTCCCAGTGTTCCCCTGTGAAATCATAGATCACAGCCAGAGTGACACACACCATCTTCTTTGATCCTTTAATGAAGCAGGAGTCAAGTTTTGATAATTCTGTTTTCACATTTATTTTCTAATTCCCCCTTAACTTTAGCTGAGATTTCAATGGGTATTGGGCACCTAACGCCCATGGGCTCCTTTGAAAATCCCAGCCTTCCATTTTGCTAAACCATGGACATATATGGTTTGATACCTTGGTTCCTGCAAGCAGTCTTAGGCCTCAGTCCAAAAGGAACACTAACTGAGATGCTAAGAAATGGAGACTAAAGGAGATGGTTTATTGGAAAGAGGGGAGGAAAGGAAAACTGCTTCTCGGATCTCCTTATCCTCTCCCCCCGCCTGCTTCAGCTTGTTGGAAATAGGAGCTATTCTAAATTAGATATGCTCTCTGGTAGCAACTATATACAGAAATTAGACCCCTCATAAATATCAGCTGCCTGTGGAAAGTACCCACAGCTAATGAGTCATTCCAGAATGTAAATTAAAAACCAATAACCACGGTGACATTTTGGAAGACAATTAGCACAAAAGGTTGCTCATGAGCAGCTTCAACTGAAGCAAGAACTGCTCATAAAACTTGAAGGACTCGCTGTCTGCAATATGGAAAAAATATTTGTAGCTTATTGTGCCAGTCTTAACTGGCAGACAGAATGAAATGTTTGTACTGAGGTGGAATAAACTAGCTGCAGCTGACATGAATTGGTAGTTTGTACAAGAGGAGTGACTCAACTGCAAGCATTCTAAATGAGAGCTGAGAGTGTCTTTATAGCACCTCTACAAGCTTAGCAAATAATCCTCCCTGTATCCTTTCAAACAGACAGGTAAGAAAGGCTGGGACAGACAATTGCAAGGGCCACATCCTAAATACAATGTTTTCCTCACCATATCTAGTGCAAATGAGAGTGTGTGCTTACTGACGTGACTGCTACCTGGGTATCCAGCAGCAGCCTTGAGTCTATGTTGTACATCTGATTCACAAGTACACAAAACTTCAGTGAAGGAGGATGATAGTGAAAATTCTATTTTTTTTCTATTGCTTGCTCTAGCCCTAGCAAAGTTATCTCTGTCTTACCTGAAACAGCCTGAGGCAGCTAGTCCTCATCCAAGCCACAGTCTCCAGTAGCATTAGGTCAACTGTTCCACTTCACCAGCAGGACTGACCATAATGAGGATACACAGCGGGAGATCATCTGCATGATATAGACACCATAAGCAGTATTTCCATACTAACCTGCCTAGCGGCTTCATACATACACTGAAGGAGGAGTGAGAGAGTAGATTCCTTCTCTAGCAGAGGAGTTTTCATCCTGAGGATCATGACTTGCCCTGTCCTTCCCATATTGCTAAATAGAAAGGGGATGGGGGAGTGTCCTGGCATGGCAAATGTTGGGAATTATGGCTATAGTGCCCCACATGAGAGAGCCACTGAGATGGATGAATAATTGCCCATAATCATCCTCTGCATACTTCCACAGGAGGAGTTCAAGGCATCCACTCCCACTAAGGACTGCATCTTTGTAAGCAACACCGTGTGATCAACCGCATCAAAGGCAACTGGCAAATCTAACTAGGGCATTGTTGGGTCAGACCTTCAGCTGGTGGCACTGACTTACACCAACTCTGGTCAGGCTCATTGTCTTCATCCACAGCCAGGAGCAGCCAATCATCAACAAGTGCTAATACCGCAGTTTCTGTCCCATACCCAAGTCTAAATACAGATTGAGCAGGAGCAAGGGAATATAAAGACATCAAATATTTCCATACCTGCTCTGCAACCACCACCTCAATAATCTTTCCTAAAGACGGGAGAATTAATGCCAGTCTATAGCCAACAAGATTGTTGGTTGATAGTGTCCACCAAACTGAGTCACTATCTCTTCTGCTGGCCTTAGCCAGCCAGGTGGGACATGCATCTAGTTCACAGATAGTGGCCTAAAGTCCTCCATCCATCTCCAAAATCCTAGCAAGTAACACTGGTAGAAACTGACTGAGTGTGTGTTCCCTAACTCCTCTGACCGCATGGACACAGCAAGCTCCATTCTGATTTTTACTCACAAAGTAACTTAAATATTCGTCATTGCGAGAAAAAAGTAAATTCTGGAACCACGCAGAGGCCTTCTGGATTAATCAAGCTCTCTATCACTTGCTGGTTATGACTTCAAATATGCACTAAAAGCGGCAAAGAAACCTTTCACTGATTCCCACAGAGCGAGGGTGTAAGACTTCATAATCTTTTTTATGTCACAATCAGTTAAACTCAGATCAGGACTTCTACCGCTAGCACTTTAGCTGTCTTCCTTCTTGCGTCACCTGGACTGCAGTGAGTTGTGAGAGGGAAGAGTGTTTAAGAGCCACTGTATCAATAATCATGGACAAAGATATTCATAATAGCTACCCTACCAGCAGTGCCAAGAAGCCATTAGGTAAGAGTACACTTCCTCAGAGCCTTCTGAAACGGTTCTGGTTCTGGCTAACTCCTTGGGCAGTCCATCAAAATATGTCTCACTCTAATGAGCTAAGACTGCCCCAACCTCAAACCTTATCAGTCTACGATAAGCTTGTCATTGTTACCTCTCCAATCTGCATTCCAAACACTGGATCCAGAGTGTGGCCAACTATATGGGTGAAGACATCAACAACCTGTGAGAACTCTGTGGCCATGGTAGCCATGAACTCAACCCAGAAGAATCACTATCAAAGGTGGACACTGATGTCACCAAGGAGTATCAGTTTTAGTACCTCCAGCATCACCACAATGATGAAACTCAGAAAACACTTTTATGGATTATTTACAATATAAATTCCATCCTGAGATTAGTGCATAAGCACCCAACTCCAAATTTGGAGTCAGTAGCAAAACCCAATGCCACTCTTCCTCCTCATTTCTCTCTTGGATCTGAGCCAAGTACCTATTCAGAACCAGCTGGAACAACATTAGCTTTGCAGACTCATCTTAACATGTCTGTTATACATAAATCAAGGTTCTTATCCCTGGTCAAATCATAGATGATGGTAACTTTTATTGATCACTGGTCTCGCATTAAACAGCATGAACAAACACCTCGGCTCAGTGCCTAGTTCCTGGGCAAACTCCCATTTAAGTCAACAGGAATTTTTCCTGAGTAAGAACTTCAGGATTTGGTCCATTATTATTATTGTAATGTATTATTTAATATATTAGGAAGTGTGTGTGTGTGTGTGTGTGAGAGAGAGAGAGGGAGAGAGAGAGAGGAAAAGGAGGACTTTTGTCCCTAAAAATTAATCCAAGATGAAAATTTCTCAAGCCCACAGAAAATTTACTGTATAATTAAAAAAAAAAAGGTTCTATTAAAGAAAAAGCAAAAATAATAGAAATGTTGTAGTGCGGCAGGTCTTTTGTCATCATGTATAAAAGATTTGTTGTATCCCTTTTAGTACCAGAGGGAAAGAAGTTGTGTTGGTTTATTATTTAAATGATCCTTAAGAACTCTGACATGACCTTTGTGGCTTATTGGTCCAGTGATCTGTGAATGAGGGAATTGCTAAATTAAGTCTTAACATGAGAGGTTTTGATAGAGACATGACAATTTACAACAACCAGAAACCATGGATTAAAGGTTCCAAAGTAAGCTTTGACTCACTGGGACATTACTATCTGTTGTATTAATACTTTGCATTCTAAAGATTCTCCAGTATAATACAAAGACTGGCATGAATGCACAACAAAATGTATACTATATAAGTGTCTCTACAAATGGCAGATTATTTTTCCAAAAGGAATGTCTATTACACTAACACTAAAAGCAAAATGTTCCTATCCAATTCAAAGTATGGCTCTCTAAAGCATATTTTATACTGATTCTGTACCTAGAGCAATGCAGAGTATACAAAAGAAATCTGCACGTTGGATAAGAGAATCATAGTGTGGCACAAAGAGGAGAATTTTGTCTTAAAAATAAAACTAATAGATGTTCAACTTGTCTATGCCTTGTACCATATGGCATGCAAAACCACACACATCATGCTGTGTTTCCTGAAGTCCCTGGGCATAACTATGTAAACTGATAACTGAGTTGCAACCATAGTATTGTTCCTAGAGCTGGTCAGGAATTTCCTGTCAAAATCATTTTCAATGGAAAATTTACTTTCTGCAAAATCAAAACTTTATAAGGGAAAATTTCAATTTTGCTGAAATCTTTCATTTTTCTGTTGGAAAAATGGAAATAAAATTTCATTTTGGGAAGTTTCAACCTTAATTGAATTATTTCAGTTTGTTAAATTTAATCAAAACATTTGTTTCAAGTCAGTTTGACATTAAATTGTATTTGCCTAAGTTGACACCATGCCTCATGGGAGTTGTAGGTCAGGTTCTTCATGCTCCCATTCTCTCCTGTGGGCCAGGTTCTTTGGCCAGACTACCTCTCTCATTATGTACCACAGTCTCTTGTATGACTGAACTGTGTGGTGCATCATGGAAGTCACAGGTCTACAATGCATCATGGGAGATATAGTCCAGCCAGGAGCCCAGTCCATAGAAAAGAATGAGGGTATGAAGTGCCTGAACTACAACCCCTGGGAGCCACCATGGCACCTTAGGCAGTTTAATGTCATACTTATTCAAAACAAAATGTTTTGATTAAGGAATGTCAATATTTTGTTTTGACATTTCTGAATGGAAATTTTTCAGAACTTTCTGTTCTTCAAAAAATAATAATAATAATAAATGGAGATATCCTAGAACTGGAAGGGACCTTGAAAGGTCATTGAGTCCAGCCCCCTGCCTTCACTAGCAGGATCAAGTACTGATTTTGCCCCAGATCCCCAAGTGGCCCCCTCAAGGCTTGAACTCACAACCCTGGGTTTAGCAGGCCAATACTCAAACCACTGAGCTATCCCTCCCCTGCCCCCCTTAATATTTTGATTTTTTGGTCAGGATGTCAAAATATCAGAATTTCCGATGGGATGGAATTCTGATTTTTGCTCAGCTGTGCTTGTTCCCTGATTTTTATTATAGCATTTTTTTGTTCTTTGTATGTATTGTCATTGAAGAAGTTTCAACCACGGAATCTATTACTCAGCTTTAAGCAGTAGGCTTTTTGTTAAATACATATTGGATGCAGACTCCTCTTGAGTCAGGCTACATAGCTTTACTTCACTTACATAAAATGCCTTCAAGCTTCATGTTCCATCCACCATACTACATTAAGCAATTCACTGTGGAGAAATAGATGGTACCTGTCCATGATATCTACATATGTCTAAAGAAAAGCACTTTGGGAAATAGTTAATCTCCAAGACTAGAAAGCAAACATAAGAGCCACATATCTAAATCATAAGATCTTTCATAAGGATTACACCTGGCCTCTATAAAAGTTTTACCCTGCATCATGCATTGTACAGCAATTCATATGCAATTAGTGGTGTAAATGAACCCAAAATCTTAAAACAAAACTCAGATGCAATTGCCAGGTTTCATTTGACTGTGCATTGAAACCATAAATTGGCCTAGGCTCAGTTGCTCAGGTTTAAAAGCCTTTCAATGAACCTGCTCTGAGGCCATAACTATCTGTGATATTAATACGGACCCGATCACCACAGTATCTGAGTGCCTCACAATCTTTAAATACTTAGCCTTAAAATGCCCTTGTGAGGTAGGGAAGTGCTATTGTCCCCATTTTACAGATTGGGAACTGAGCCACAGACAGACTGTGACTTGCCAAGGATCACACAGGAAGTTTGTGGTGGGCCAGAGAAATCACTCAGGCTTCATGCCAGCACCCTAACAAATGGCTCCTCCTTTCTCTCTAGGATCCTTTTCTAGTTATTTAACTGTCACCAACACAAGCCACTAGTTTAGACTAGGAACGTAGCCATTTTCACTGAGGTAGCTGACAAATCCTCAACCCAGATGAAGCTTCAGTGTCAACATACTCCACAGTTTTGGAGGAAAAATCCCACTTCAACGAATGCCAACTGGACAAATAAGCTGGAGTCTTGTCCACTTGCAGAGCTCAGCAAGGCAGCTAGGAGCGTTTAGCTACAGGAAAAGGAAGAAATAACATTCCTTACAGAGGCAAAGACATTTCTTATTGTACTTTAAATGCAGGTGGGGGCAACAGTAAAATGAGGATGTAGCTATTAGAAAGTAACTGATATAAAAAAAATTTCATTGAAGAATTAATTTTTGGCACTCAGAGTACTAAATGCATACAACTTGGTACTCAGATCTGTGCAACATGCCATTCATGTCCAAGGTACTTGTTTCATGCCCATTGCTGTGATATAGAAAAACCAAGGTAGATAATTTGTTTGATCTAATTTAATGGTGAAAGTCCTCGCCCTTTAACATGCAGCAACTTTCATGTTTATACAGAAATCAATGAAACCATCATCTGTACCAAAGACCTGATTGAGGTGGAGATTCCAAGTAAATTCTTTCTAACAAAGAACCCTCCAACCCTAGTAAGTACTCTCATGTGTTAAACAGCTCAGATGCTTTTTAAAAAAAATACTGTGTTCACATATGGTAATTGTTTTTTCCGGTATCCAATATGGTTTCCTCTGATCTCAGTGACTATTATTCATACCTGTAGTTCATATCCTCATGATATTTTGCAAGCTCCTGAATTTGGATAGACAACAAATGATGGTCCAAATTCTATCATCATGGCTACTGTTGAGGTCAACACAATCCACCCATGCACCATATGTGACCCTATAAGCTATATAATCTAGCAGTGACCAAGAGGAAACAATGAGCCTTTTTCTCCTTGATTCCTCCTAGTACTTTTCCCCCTTGACTCAATCAGATATTAAGTTGTAATATCCCATGGGTGGACACTATGGTCCAGGTAGGCACCTGCATGGAAGGGACAGTGCAGATTAGACCAAAATTTGTGAAATTGCATTCAAGTATTAAGCCCCTTTAAATACATTTTATTTGACTTAGTTAAGGGGCCTTAATAAAGCATAATAGGCCAGATCCTCAGCAGGTATAGACAGCCCATCTCTAGTGAAGACAAAAGTGGAAAGTTTGTCTGTATGGCTCTTGCCAGAAAGAGCAATTATTTCTCTTTTCAAATTGTGATTCCTGAAATGTCAGGAGGGATTGGCAGGAGTTTCTGGCTGTTCCCTCTATCAAGAGAGCATATGTCTTTCCCGGAGTTTCAACTGTTTGCAATCCAGGGGTTTTATTGCTGATTCACTGTGTACTTTGGTGGGGGCATGCCCTACGATCAAATGTCACAAACACTCAGAAACGAGAGCTTGAAATGAACACTTGGCCCTATTGTGTGTCTATCAATATTTTTAACAGAGTGAAGTTCTGCTTTGCATGCAGTTTATGCACAGGGATATGTCATGTAGCTGTTCCCTTAAGCTTTTACATAAACCATCACGTACTTAACATTATGTCCTGTATCGCATGAGAGAGACATTTGCTTAAGATTCAGGTTACCATTTTAAAGAGTCCCTTTCATCATTATTCAGGCAGAATGCTTGCATTTTTCAGCTACACTAGAGGGGAAATTTGATGGCAGTTAAGATATTTTCAGTTTACTGCATAATTTGCTGAGTTATTACGAGAACTCTGTTCACATTTGTTGCTTTTTATTGCTTGTTGATGGATTGGTCTACTTGGTGACTGGGATGGGGGAGGTGTGAAAAGAAGATATGTATGGTAATGTCTTGCTGTATTCTTTGCCACCGTTTTCCTGGAGCTGCTCTGAGACCTGTGAGACTTACCCGCCTGCCTTCAGCTGACAACACAAATTGCCATGAAAAGTCAAGCATGCTGGCATTACATTAGAAAGCAGTGTTGGCAGCACAAGCAATAACAAAAAAGGAGCAAAGTTTATATTGGAGTCATCTAAATCAAACTCGCAGGGTTTTGTTATGCCTGCCCTGGACAGGGGTGGAAAATTAGAGAGGAGAAAACATAAGAAACGGATCCCCCACAGCTCTCCAGTACAATATTGTGGGAAACAGCCACAATGCTACTGCCTGACTTCCTGCAGTGCTGTACACCCCAGAGAGATTGTGGTCATGGCCCTGTGTTGTCAGAACAACGGTGGATCGGGACCCTAGGCCGGCAGAGCAATGCTGAGGGATCACTTGCCCCACCTTTAGGACAGATAGAATAACTGCTGCTGCTCAGGTCTCTCTCCCCCCAGCACCCTGAAAGCATTACACAGTCACACTGTAACATGCTGAAAGTCGTGTGCTCCACGGGTCCTCAGAGCCATAATTTGGCCCATAGTATTTTAGACCCTGATGTTGATCTCACCTACGTTGGTGTGAGAACAGAATCAGGCTCTTTTTTCTAGAGAGTCTGGTCATCTGGTTGTGGGGAGGGGAGGGAGGGTTGTTTTTGTTTATTTACTCTGAGTAGTTAAGATTAAGTCTCCCCTTTGTTTTACTATTTGATGGTGAAACATTATGTCTTAAAACCCAGAATGTTGTATGGATTAGGTGGTGAGGAAATAAACTGGTGCTAAAAGTGTGATAAACTGTACAAAAAATGATGATTTCATTCCAGATCTCTGATTTACACCTCAATGACCCAGAATGCCATGGCACTGAGACAGGAAGCTTCTACGTATTCAGCATTAAAACCAATTTCACAGACTGTGGGACTAGAATGGTAATATGCACAAGATGCTGTTGTTGCGAAGTAGTTGTATTACTTTCTTTGAATAGCATGTTTGTTTCTCTGTGTGCTACAGCTGTGGTAGATTACAACTGCAGAATAACTCAAATGTTTAACTCTGAATCAAAGAATTTGGTATTTTCTCTGTATGTTCCATTGCTGCTACTCAGTCGTAGTTTCTTGTTATTCTCTCAGACATTCAGCAAGACTGATGCTGCCACAAAGAGTTCCTAGAACATTGTAGCACTAACACCAATCATACATGTTGTCTGAATTATGAATATTACTAATGTGGGCTCACTAGTAAAAATATTACTAACGCTTAATGTGTTAAAATATAACTTCCCTGTCAGACATTAACTGTCACTGATCAAAAAGCTCATATTGCCAGAGGTGCATCTGAGCAGGTCTTATTACAGGCAATTGCAAAGATTTGCTGTACATATGCAGTTTAGGTTGGAAAGCCCCAGCAATAATAAAATGCCAAATTCTGCCATGAATCAAATCCCATGCAACCCCTTAGACATCAACAGAATTGTATTAGGAAAATGCATGGGAACCTCCATGCTCATTAATTTGCCTCTGGGAGCACATGCACTCCCATGCTTACAATCTTGGTTTGCTTCCAGGCATTACAATATCTTCACACACGCCTAGCGCTCCACCTCCATGAACATTCTTTATCATATATCTATACACAGCTTGCCATGACTCCATCTGCACATTTGTCTTTTACAAGTCTATTACGGGGTCTCCTTGTATGATGACAATCATGTCTCCAAGTCCTGCATATCCATTACCACACACCTACTACCATATCTGAATGCAGAGGCAGGACCATACCTTTAGATTGGAAGGTCTTCTGGGCAGGAGCTATCGAGTGGTATCTGTTTGTACGGTGCCATAAACTTAATTAACTAATAATAATAATTACTTTTAATGGAGTTCCAGAATGTACAGTGATACATGCATCCCAATACATGCATATTATGCAAATTAGGCTTTTTATACAGAAATAGCAACAACTCTCTATATTTTGTATTATCTTTCAGGCTTCTGATGGTGCACACATTGTTTTCATCAACACTATACAAAGCAACTTCTCTGATATAATTACAAGGACCTTTATCAATATCACATTTGCTTGCCGATACCCTGTTAATTACATGGTACAACAGCCTAAGGGAGAGAATAAAATCAGTGTTGACATCAGGTAACTCCTTTTGTTTTTGTTTTCTAGCTTGTACTATTAAATTGCCCTGCATAAAGTTCCATTGAGAACAAAGGCAAATTAAGCCAGAAGGTGTACACACTTCTCATTTGTCTAGTTTCACATAGCTTGTTTCATCCAGAAGAACCAGAGCCAATCTTTTGTAGGCTGCATAATATATAGTAATATTGGCTGGGGCACATTTACTGAGAGGAAGGACGCTCTTTTGGCTAGGAGATTGGACTGGGGCTCAGAGATTTCTGCCCAGTCCCAGGCTCTGTAATGGACTTCCTGGGTGATATAAGGCAAATCACTTAATCTCTCGGTGCCTCAGTTGCCCATCTGTTAAACTAAAATATGGGACTAATAATACTTCCTTTGTCTTGTCTGTTTCACACAGTAAGCTCTTCAGAGCTGGGGCTGTCTTTCTTTACGTCTATACAATGGAGCCTCTGGGTACTACAGTAATACAAATCATTACTAAATTAATTGGGATTTTGGCGATCTAGGCCTCACCGATGGAGGAGCTCTTGAATCATTGCTTCAGTATGCTACTGACATCAAGGTGCACAGCTGATTGCTGCTGGTCACCCATCTGCTCCCAGCCCAGAACTCAGAGAAGAAGAAATGAATTCTGGGGCCACAAGGCACAATGTCAGCCAAGATAGGGGAAGTACCAGCAACAGATGGGAGGCATGACTGAGTCAGCTGGCATGCATAAACACACTCCCAGTTGTCAGGGTAACCCCAGCGTGTAAGTGGATCTGGGCCTAGATTAATCACTTCACCCCTAAATACTAGAGATGGAAACTGGACAGGACACTGGGGCTAACAGCCTATTCTTGTGAAAAATGACCATGATAGGACCCCAGTTCAGCAAAGCACTTAAACATATAGCAAATTTTTAACTTGTGTTCAAGTCCCATTGACTTCAGTCGGACTTGAGCTTGTAATGAGTGTTTTGCTGCATTAGAGGCTCGACACTTAGGGCCTCAGTTTTGTGTGTCTTCTGAAAGACAGCAGCAGCATCAGTACAAAAGAATACTTTTTTTACTAATGTTCTCTTTCAGCCTGTTTTTGGTTATTTTGAAATAACTGATTCTGTTTCCTGAAACAAGAGGATCTCTGAAGGCAAAAGGGAAAAATCCAGAAACACTAGCGTGAAAAAATAGAGGAATCCCTGGAAGAGACACTAAGAATTATTTCTAGCTCAGACACACTTTCACAACTCATATTGGTTTGGCTCATACTATGATAGCCATGATTTGAGTCTTAGCTAATGGGCCCAGATCCCCAAATCTGACTAACCTGTTTTCAGGGCCTAGAGTGACCAGATAGTGTTAAAAATTGGGGCAGGGGTGGGGGGTAATAGGTGCCTATATAAGAAAAAGACCCAAATATCGGGACTGTCCCTATAAAATTGGAACATCTGGTCACCCTATCAGGGCAAGACCATTGGAGTGGGGATGCAAAGGTAGCTTTAAATCACCTCTATGCTAACCCGATCCCGGAGACAACCATGGGATGGACCAGATTCTGTCATAAACTGAAGAAGATCAGAGGCTGCTCAAACTTACGCCTGGCTATCAGTGGCCCCAAAGAATCATTGTGGCAGTCAGAGATAATTGGGGTTACCCGCTTTCCTCCAGATACACCCCTTGCACTGAGGAGAAGGATAGTGGCATAGGAACCAGTATAGCAGCTCAGCCCATCTGGGGAAATCCTTAGTGGGTTAGATCCATTGGCTTTATAGCTGTTTTGCATCACTGGAAAGTAGAGCTGTATGGCAGAAAGCAAATTCCATTTTGTGAAGGATTTTGTGTCTTCATTCTAATTAGGAAGGAAATCCATAAATTCTTCAAAATTCTCAGTGAAAGAAAATTCTGAAAAAAAATCATTTCATTTGGTTTTCATTTTGCCATTATTTTTATTTGCCATTATAATACAATACAAAATGAAATGAAAAGTCATTTCCAAATGGAAAATTGAAATGTTTCATTCTGAAAATCTCAAAATGGAATGTTGCAACATTGTCAAATGCATTCTCTGATGGAAAATGGCTCTGTCAAAGATTTTCCAACCAGCACTACTGTCATGATGTTAAGCAGCCAAAGGGTGTGGGACAGGGTCTGCCCCATGGTGAGTCAAGCCATTGAGTGTAGGTAATCTAACTGGTTACGCCTGATCACCAGGCGCCTTGCTGCTTCTCTGTAGTGCAGGCTTTATTAAACACTTCAACCATGGCAGTTAAAAATGTTTTAGCTTTATTTTTGTATACACTCATGATAATGTGTATGCCACTTTAATTGCTTGATTGATCTGAACTGTTGTTTACAGAACCATTACACTGAACACAGAAGATGGGAATTTTTCTGTCTCAATGATGCTGTACAAGGACCCAAATTTTGAGGATATGTGGACTACCGTTCCCTTTCTAACCCTAGAGGATAACATCTTTGTCAAAGTCAATATGGTACCTAATACACTTGATTTCTTGATTAAATCCTTTCAGGTGAAGGTACAGTGCCTAGAACAGGGGTCGGCAACATTCGGCACGCGGCCAGCACATCCCTCACCTGCGTCGCTTCTCACCGCCCCCATTGGCCCGGGACGGCGAACCGCAGCCAGTGGGGGCCGCGATCGGCCGAACCTGCCGTGTCAGCAGGTAAATAAACTGGCCCGGCCCGCTAGGGTGCTTACCCTGGCGAGCCGCGTGCCGAACGTTGCCGACCCCGGGCCTAGAAAGTGAAGGCAAGCATCTATACAACCATTGGTCTTCACAGTGAGTATAACAGAGACCTTCTGATATTTAACAAAACATGGGAGAGAAGGTACGCAAAACAGAAAAGGAAACATTTCAGTCATTAGGCATTTTTATGATAATTTATTTTGATCTTTTAAAACAGATAATAAAATAAAGGGGTAGCAAGAAAAAAAAATTCTGGCTGGGATAGATTTGGACAGTGTGGTTGGACAGAGGCCTATGGAACTAGGGAGCAAGGCTGCCCGCTGGGGCCAGGGAACTGGTCTCTTCAGCAGCGCTAGGAACCAGCGGGCAGAAGAGACGGGGGTGAGAGTCAACAAAGAGCTCTTCCACTCAACTTAGCTCCTCAGCTCCTTCAACAACCTCTGAGCCCCTTGCCATATCCGCCCCCATCCATACCCCTCACCATCCATGCTCCCTGCTTACAACTACATCCCCCCCCTTTATGTATAATGCCCCCATAATCTATCCCCACCCTTTTGTGGCTGTGAAGCATACAGAGGCCCAGTTTGACCAAGGGTCTATCAGACCTTCTTCAACAGTGAATCATGGGCACAAGTTCACCAGAGAAATAATCTGCCAGAAGAAAGGATTGGAGCTGGTAGCATTGTTCAGCTGCAAAGCTCCCCCTCACCTTGTCCCCTCCCACCATGTCCCAGCCCTTATTACAGGCAGGGGATCATGGAGATGGGGATGCTTGCAGCTTGGGATGTCTCAAGGAGGAGTGACAAGTTTCACTCTGGAGATAGCTCCTTCTGGAGAACTTCATTTAGGAGGGGAGTTCTCATTCTGGTGGACCTGAGAAGGCCTGTTAAACTGGAGAACCTGCGGGGATGGATTAAGACATTCCAGTGTGTCCTTTTATGTCTCCCACTTTTCTTCTACTCACCTTTCCCCCCCCCCCCACACACACACACATAATTTCCTTGGCCGCCCTCATAGTTCAGTGAAGTTTGAAAGTCGATGTGGAAATGCTTCAAGTGGATGCAAGGGGGTCTCAACAACACAACCATCTGTTGGAGAGTTTGAATCATGACATAGTGTAACCAATTTGATCTAACTATTGGTTTCATCCTTAACATATTTTGGACTTGTCACAAGCACCTAAGAGATGGTGAGAATATTATATGTTGACGATCGAAATCTACATTCTTATCAGATTCATTTTTTTCTGTCCTCTGGCAGGTCCCAGGTCATTTAATAATCCAACTTGAAAACTGCTGGTCTACACCAACGAAGGATCCTTCTCATGCTGTTCAATATTCCTTTATAGAAGATAGGTTTGTATCCCAGCATACATAGTAGATGCATCATTCTAAAAATACATTAGCTGGACCCAGTGTATAATGTGATTATGCAGACATGTAAATTGTTACATAATTTTAAATTCCCATGCAATTATATTCCAGAATCTAAGATTTCGTTTAAAAACAAAAACAAAACACAATCTTACCAGTCTGGGTGGGCCCCAAAATGTCACACTATACCATACAGTTGGGAAGGAAAACCTTTTCAAGTGTGAGGTAATGTAAACCAATAATGTGAGATCTGCCTTGAGTCTGCACACAGCTTGTAACGTAAGTAGCATAAACTTCTGTAATTCATCTCTGTGGGGTGGTGACAGTGAAGATTCAGAACAGTTTAAATACCGTAGCTTTTTTACTGATGATAATTTTAGCAGAAATAGCAAGATAATGTGTTTATTTTCCATTGTTGGGTGGAATGGCAGATGCTGGGATAAGGTGCAGTGGGGTAACTATTTGCTGTCATGAGTTGTTGGGATGGGGAATAACGAATTCAAACCCTCCTCTCCTCACACATTAAAGTATTTTTGCCTCTTCTCAGATGGGGAAGGAACAGAGGAGATATATCCTTTCCCCATTACCAAAAGTTTCAACTGCCTCCTAGGTACAAAACCACGCCTTCCTGAAATGGTGAAAGCCCCAACTATCTCCTAACACAACCTGACAACTATATATATAATGCACTTACTTATTTTCAATACAAAAATCTACAGCACACTGAAAATTAAATACGTGGAGGAAGTGTAAAATAAAATGACTCTCTCTCTATCTGAAACACTATCAAGGAACACTGTGGTGGTTGGAGAGGCCTTGGAGGGGAACGAGGTTGGAGGATAGTACAACACAACTCTGGGCTCCTTCACACACAATTTAGGTCTGTCTGCTGCATAGGATACAGGATTTTCTATATTTCTACAAATAATTCTTGATCTGCAGATTGGCTTGCAAGCCATTCATGCAATTATTTGATATTTGAAATTAAAATTGTGTTGTTTAGTTTTGACAAGACTTTGAAAAGACATGTAGATCACATGTTATTAGTTCTGTTCCTAGACTGGATGAGAGCAACTCTTAGTAACAAGGTTCTGGTGTGAATACTCAAATTTCAAAGTTCATAGTTTGCATTTCAGGAATCTCAGTGTTGCCAACTTTTGCAGTTTTATTGTTAGTCTTGCTCTATTTGGTATTTTTCTTAAAACTGCAGTTCCTGAAATGAAGGGACAAAGTTAAAATCTCAGCTATCATTAAAAAAAGAGAAAGTTTCTAGCCCTCATGGTTGCAGAAAAAGGCTTTAAAACATGACTCAAGTGTACCCTAATGTCTCAGAAACCAGAAGGCAAATAAAAAGAATCCCACATTAGTGCTAGTTGAATATTGCCTATCAAAACTGTTTTTCAATGGAAAACTGGGTTTTCAACTAAACAAAATATTTAATAAAAGTTTTGGCTATCCTTGGGTAATTTCAATGTTGCATTGAAAAACTTTAATACCTGAAAAAACAAAATATTTTGGCCAAAACCCAAAATATTTCAATTCAAAATGGCACTACTGTGCATCATTAAGGTTGTAGTTTAGGTGCCTTATTCTCCTACCCTCTGAGACTGATACATTCACATTGTGAAGGTGTTTATATTGAAGCCAACTACCTGCAACAATTTTGATTAGGCTTGAGGCATTTTTTCAATTAAAACTTTTTAAATGCAATTAAATGTTTCAATTCATTTTGAATTTTTAAAAAATCATTTAGATTTTTTCTTTTTCTCTTACTTTTATGTGTTTCCCTCTTTTATGCACTTGAAAAGGGGGAGGAGAGTAAAAAGTGGAAGAATGGGTTTTTTACTCACATTTTCTTACTTTTTTCCCACTGGAAAAGTGGAGGGGAAAGTAGGGAAAAATAGTTTTAGAGATGAGAGAAGGGGAGCGTAGAAAACCCAGAGATCTGAAGCTTTTTCTACATTTTTTTAAAAATTTTGTAACAAAAAAAATTCAAAAATGTGTATCAAAACAATTTTTTCTGTAATTTTTTTTATTTTGGTGGCAAAGACATTTTTAGTCATCAAATATTGCTACCATTTTTCTGACCAGCTCTAACCTTGAGTAATGTGAGGGATTCACAAACAAGACCAGCCATCAGACTGACACTGCTGTTTGGCTAAATCTCCTTTAGCGTCTGATATAACACAGATGAATGCCAAAGATTTTTGACCTTTGAGATCTAATTATTTTATATCTTTTATCCTACATAGCTGCCCCCAAGTTGTCAAAGATGAAACACTGTCAGTAATAATGAATGGTGGAGGTGCAGAAGCAATGTTTAGGATCCAGATGTTCAAGTTTGTTGGCATCTCTTACAATGACATTTTCCTACACTGCACAGTTCAGATTTGTCACAGTACAGCAGCTGTTTGCAAGCCAGTAAGTTTTTTATATATCCATGTGTATATGAGGATTGGGGTGGGGTTATTATTATTATTATTAGTGGGCCAAACTGGAGAAACTATGTGGTCTAGTAGACTGAGTACAGGTCTGGAAATCAGGAGCTCCTAAATTCTAATCTCTATCACTTACTTGATGTGTGGCCTTGAGCAAGACACCCAGCCCTCTGCTTCCCCACCTGCAAACTTAGAATAGTAATCCTTAGTGTAAATTGGTAGAATGATTAAACAGCAAACCCAGGAGCAGTCAACGTAGTTTTTATTTAAGGATAATGTTTATAACCAGAAATCAAATCAAGTTAACCAAGTAAAAAAGAGTAACAGAAAACTCCCTCCACCAGAGTTTCAGCCAAGTTCTCCAACTCTGGTTGTGGACTCCTTTCCCACTGGCATCACTCCCCCGCCCTCCAATCTCCCAAGTCCTTCCCCCCCCTGTGCCAAGGGAGGGGGAGCTGAGCTTACCTCCTTGCTCCCTAAGGACAACGTCGTGTCCCTGCACACCATCACACTTGCCCAACTCTCAGCATTGTCATGAGAAATTAATGTTTGTATAGCAATTTGCAAATGTGAAGTGCTATATTAATTACTGTTGTCCTGTGGTCCTTGTTCAGACCTTCCAGAGGCAAAATTCCCATTGACACCAAAGAGTGTTTTGCCTGAGCAAGGTCACATAGTTTGGACTGATTTATAATATTATTTTTAGAGCACCATCAATGTAACCAATATTGTACAAACACATATGGAAGATGAGGGCCCTGCTGCTGGAAGCTTGCAGCTTAATTCAGACATGTCAGTATGGTAGCAAAACACATAGCAGAGTTTGCATCCTTTCATCAGATAATATAATGTGGTAGGAAAAAGCATGAAATATTAGTTGATCCTAGAGGAGCTATAACTAAGTGACATTTACCAGCATTCAGCTGACAATTTATGGGCTGGTGACACAGAAGATAAGTTTTCAAAGGGGAGCAATATAATATTCCACCTCAGAACCACACTGTTCCTTAAAACTGTCCCATGCAGTTGAATTTTATATATTAGCAAGGAGATTGATTATATCTTTGTTCGCAACACAGAACAGGAGCGAAACCTTTTTGACATCAGAAAGGAAGATACAGTACAGTTTGCTCAGTACTTGTCCGACATTATGGCACAGAATGCAATATCAGCGTGAATGATTTTTGATGGTAGATGTTTAGGCATTAACAGCAGCTGCATAATGATAACAAGGCTTTGTTTCCTCAAGAATTACATCTGAAAAGCTACCAGGAAGACATATTAAGCAAGAAAAGAAATCAAGGAAGAAGTCAGTATGACATTTTGGAAATTGACTCAAATAAAACCAGATGCTTTGTCTGAAAGTCACACAAGACAGTAGCTCAGCATAAGTAAAATCTGCCATAGACAATTTAGGGTATTTTCTTGATACATGTGTCATTTGTTGCTATGCACCTAGTTATGTAGACTGATTTTTATAAGATGCCCAGAAAATAATGTACACTTCCCTTTAAAAAAAAAAAACAAAAAAAACACCTCTTTCAACCTGTAATCTCTTTTCACGTATACTGGTGTAAATTGGAGTAAATCTATTGCAGTCAATAGCCTTACTACAAGTAAAGCTGATGTAAGTGAGAAGAGAATCAGGCCTTAAATATCTGGGACCAAATTCAGACCCAGTAAAACAAAGTGCAATTCCATAGGGAAATAGCATAGTTCAACCTCCATTGCGGTTGAATCCCTTTACACCAAGCCTGAATTTGGCCTCTGGTGTAGGGTAGATTTTTGCAGTCCTTTACTGCTAACCATTTTTTTTCAGGTTTTGGAACAGGATGAAATTGTGCGTGCTGGTAGGCCAATATATGGATTGGGACCTTTTAAAGCCTGACGGAGATGAAAATGCCTATGTGGGCTGGGACTAGGGTGACCAGACAGCAACTGTGAAAAATCAGGACAGGGGGTGGGGGGTAATAGGAGCCTATATAAGACAAAGCTCCAAATATCAGGACTGTCCCTATAAAATTGGGACATCTGGTCACCCTAGCTGGGACCCCAAAAGTTGGGAGGATGTGGATCCCAGTTCCTCAGTAGAAAGGTCAGCTTGCAATAGAAGCCTTTAAGTAAAGGCTTTGTGGCTGCACATTGCAGATCTACCCAGGAGGCAGCGGACTTCTGTAAATGAACCAGCCCTCTTTCTATAAGTCTGTACAACTCCCACTACTCAGGACATTCACAAAACTCCCACAGCACCACGTGGATAACTACAGCCCTAGTAACTTCCCTGCACAGCTGTGAGTGGAGGGATTGATGGGCTCAGAGCCCAACCAATGAACAGAGTTTTATTTTTGTCTCTGCAGCTGACCTGGATGTCCAGTCCCCAGTGTGTTGCAAGGGAGTGAAAGGGTAGAATTTCTGTCTCCTGATCTTTGTTTTGTTATGGATGCAGAGGGTTTCTTGAATCCTGATCCTTGTTTTTAAAATTTTTGTCTCCCAAACTGTACAGCTATTCAGATATATAAACCTTTTAAGCCCTCCTCCCATCCCCGCCCTCCAGATTACTGAGCGCTGGGGAAGAACCCTGTCTCCCACAAGAATGTGAGAGATTCCCCCTCATTGCTAAGTGGAATTCCCCAACATCATCCCCAAGAACTAGAATGCCAATATAGTACTTGGGCTGGGAGAAGCCTCTAATTTTGACCTTGGAAAGGGGAAAGTACAGGATGACTGATTTGACCTGTGACTACAGGAAAGGGGACATTTCTTCCTCAGACTAGAGATTATCTTCCATGATTGCAGAGACTAAAGGACCAGTACAGCAGCCATGAAGGATCATTTTGGCTGGCTCAAGCTCATTGTTTATTTTGGGGTATAAAATGAGAACGGCCAAATGTATTAGTATCTGAAAATTGTCCCTTCTGGATGTGCAGGACCTTCCAAAACAATATTTTTAAATATGTGCATCATTGTGCTATTGCTACCCCGGCCACGTCTCCTTCCCAGAAGTATTACTCACTTCTGGAGTTTGTCAGTGTTTTGTACTGAGAGCCCTGTGTCTTTTATAAAGCTGGCAGAAGTACCCCTGATTTATCCACTTCTTACTGCAGTGCCAACAGGGTGCTACCCATTCTTACTATAACAGCAACTATCCTTTGCATCTGCAATGCACCAAAAGTTAAACCACAGCTGTGCTTTCTTGGTGTGTATATAAAATTGCCCTCCATGGGATTAGGCTCTGCTAAAGAATAGCATTTCTTTGCACTGGATGAGCTAATAGGAACCTTTTCCTTTAGCCATACCCGTTAATATTTGAGAGAAAGAAATAAGAACATAAGTCTGCAAAGTGAATAGAAGCCTAAGTGGGTTCAAGGGCTTGTCGCAACCCCCCCAAACTTTTAGCTATTACCCCAATACTTAGTGTTCTGCAGTCTAGAAACTACATTTCAATTTACTTCTGTATCCAGTACTTTGTTAGAGGACCTGGTACCAGACCTGAAATATAAGTACAGCTAGAAATTATGCATTAAGGTATCAGGCAAGAACCCTGTAGTTTGTGATCAAATGTCCTGGTTTGAATTCTATTACTTCCTCTCTCTATTGTTGTTACTGAATATATCTATTTGTAATGATTTGTTCATATAAATACACACACACATATACATATACACATACATATGAGCAGATCATTGCAAATTCATTCTTAGATGATAGCTTGTCTTGAACACATAGATTTAAGAGAGCCTTTTGTTTTTCTAAATGATTTTGGTGCTTGTAAAAGTTTGGCAGCAGAGGAAAATGCACCCAAATTTATCCACAGAATAAGTACAGAATGATCAGCAACTGGCAAACTTTCCCATGCTTTCCTAACACTAAATTGTGGGGGATGAGAGGGCAGTTCCATCTCCAAGTCTAATCAATCCTTTGTCTTTTTGCTGAGAAAGGCATAAAAGGTGCCAGTTAGTACCATTGTGCAGGTGAGGGATTTTTTTTCTTGTAATATGGACTCTTGTCCACTAAAATGGAACCTACCAAATTCATTTCTAACAGGTCACTGAACAGCAACCAGATGGTAACAATTTAGCTTTGCTCCCAGGTAACCCCACTTTGCTTAATGACACTACTGTTCAGCAAAGAGAAGCACATGTATGTGTCTGCAAGATCAGGTCACTACTGACCTGACCCGAATTTGAGCCAGTGACCTACATGATAAGGGTTTGTGTTCCACTATGACTTTTCTGAATAGCAGATACTCCAGCTTTGGACTTCAGGACAACCTCTGTCTTAAGTACTGAGTATATGATATGTGTGTGTATGGTTATCACTGCCCTCTCTTGGAGCAAGATGACTCTGCTCATCTCAAACATTGCTCTATTCACAGCATTGCTCTATTCTGTTGCTCCTTCATCTAATCAGAGGCCTGTGTTTATCAGGCAAGCAGTTTTAAGTGTGAATTTCTTTATCTCCCTTTGAGGAGCATGTATGCATATAGGCTCGGATACTTACTGTTTGCAATTTCTTTTTTATCAGAACTGTAGTAATTATGGAAGAATAACGAGGAATAAAAGAGAAACCACACCATTTCCTACTCACACAGTCTCTTTTGGTCCCATCAAGCGAAAGCTGGCAGATGATGGAGAAACTAAGATAAGTAAGTGATTCATAAAGCTGTGTTTCAAAAAATAATGTTTTATGTAGCCTGGTGTGATCCATTTTGGTATATTTTAAATTTTAAAAATGTCATAAATATTCCATTAACAGGAGAAATTTTTTTAAACACACAAAATCCAGGACATTCAAACTCATGTATATCACAGACAACTTAGCTTCCTTGCCCAATGCATATTAATTTTTATTATGTGCCAGTCCCTGGATGGGTCTGGAAACCTTAAACTCACAGAGAAGTCAATCACCCATATATGATTATGCCTTATTATGTGGGAGCTGCGATGGAAACCATAAATATGAGTTTTCTTATTTATGTGATGAAGTAAATCTATGTTTTATGTCAATCTATACTTTACCTTACTTCCGTGATTTCAGAGGACCTCCGTGACTTATTTGGCTTTAGCCTGCTACAGTGGCGAGGCTGGAGCAGCTCTCAGCCCCCACTCAGAAGCAATGGTGGGGGCTGGAGTAGTGGCTGGGGCCACTGAAGCAGAAGCAGCCGCCGCCACCGTCAGACCAGGAGCTTGGGGTTGGAGTAGAAACAACAGGGCCAGGTTAACCACCAGTGGCGGTCAGCCCCCACCACAGGAGCAGGATTGCGGTCAGCCCACTGTAGGGATCTGACTGTTCTGTAGCTTGAGGGCATGTCTACACAGCAGAATTCTGAGTCTACAGAATTTGCAGCAGCAAGTCTCAGAGCCCCGGTCTACAGGCTTTGGTTTGTGGGGTTTGCACTATGGTGTTAAATATAGCCATGTAGATGTTCCAGCTCGGACTGGAGCTCAGGCTCTGAAACTCACCCTCCTTCCCGTGTCAGAGCCCGAGTCAGAATGGCTATTTTTCGTGCTGTAGCATGAGCCCAAGTCTACACCTGGGCTCTGACAGTGCCATGATTTTGTCTGTTTTTTTTTTTTTTTTCTGTGTAGACATACCCTTAGAAGCTAATCTTTGTCCTGAGCTGGAGAAGTCCCCTGGAAACAGTGATGTCCAATTCGGTCATCCATCCAGCTCCTCAGAGTGGTGGAGTTGGAGGGCCTGATTCTTCTGTCACTGACACTGTTGTAAATCAGGAGTAACTCCATCAAAGTCACTACAGTTACCATAGTTACACCATTGTAGAAGTTGTGTAACTGAAAGGAGAATCCAGCCCTAACACTCTGCCCAGCACAGTTGCCACACATGGGATTATATCAGAGGATTCTACCATTTTAATCGTCTCCCCAACCTCTCAGCAAAGAGATAAATTCTTTCCCAATTGACAGAGAAAAATTCAGAAAGGGCCTAGTGGTCTGAAGAGTTCAAGTAGCTGACAGGTCTGAAACAGTAGTACAAATGACCTGCTGGGATCAAGATAATCACCTCCCCACTATAGCAATCAGTAAATGGAGGAGGAGGAGGAGGACATCCACATCTTGCAGGGCAGACTTTTTCTTGTTTTATTTAAAAACAAGACCAGAAACCTGTTCCTTTCCTCACCTCCACTAAACACACCCTATGCCTCCCTTGCTGCTTCCATATGCTACCTGCAAGTAGACGGGACAGTGAAGGTTGACGATATGCAATGTAGAAGATAGGGAGATCATTTACATGAATTCACGCTTCACCCCCAACAAGCTGCTTGAACCAGAGTTTCAGGTGTGATTTCCTTCTTTCTGACAATGCACATCAAACTAATGGTCCCCAAAATAAGTGAATCTGGTGCCCCTCACTTTTGCTGCCTTCTGGAGCTTATGCATTCGATAGAGCTATGTAAACTTTGTTCAGAATTGGATCCTAATGAATTCTTATACCGTTAAGACTGTAAAAACACCTTCTGTCCCAAGTAACAATATCGTCAGATGGATTTGATGACAGGTAATTCCTTTGTAAATCCTGTTTTTTTTCCCCCCAGATAAAGGAAAACTTCCACCAGTTGAAACCTTGATCCTTGGAGGATTGCTAATGGCATTTTTAGTTATAACTGGAGTCTTTGGAACACTTTTGCTTCAGTCAAGAAGAGCATATCCTCCTATGCAAGCTCAGCTGACTATGTCACATTTTCAGAACTCAGAAGTAGCATCATGATTAGCTGATTCCCGCATCTTACAATATTTGATCCGAGTCACAGCAAGGGTCATGAGGCCTAATAGGGTGCCGATCTCAGATTAACATTTATTTTATACATGTTTATGATTTTTATTTTTGATTCAATTGAAGGCCACAGATTAATGAGGTTACACTTTTCTGTTCAGCATAATAAACAGTACTGTTTATTATGGATTGGTAAAATAATGCATGCTGAGAACTTATGTTTTCTGGAGTATTTTAATTTACCACAGACTTGTCATTTTCCCCAACCTAAAAAACCCTCCTACTCCACCAAAAAAGGCCACTCCAATTGTTTTGGCATAATCACCAATGGGCTAGTGCCTCAAAGAATAAATTTGTTAGTCTCTAAGGTGCCACAAGTACTCCTGTTCTTCTTTCTGACTGAAGTTGATTCTGAGTCACTGGTAGAAGTCATGGAACGGACACTTAAACTACTACTGTTTCAGTGACTATGATGGTATCAAAAGTACAATTTGCAGGATCATCAAAGTCATCAATGTTCTACTCTTCCAATTCAATAGACAAGTTTTATTCATTGGCACATTTTATTTTGAAGTACATGAAGAAACTAAATTTCTGCATTCTTTGAGATGAGCATTAATCCTTTGTATCTTGCTACTTGACAGACTCAAGAGATATGGTTACATCATGATCAAAATTAGTAGTCTAGACCTAATCCCATCCCTGTAACAATGTTAAAACACTGGACAGGCCATGATTTGCTATAGAAACCCAGTTGGCAGTTTGCTGTCTACATTAAAAGTTTTAACTATTATAACTGGGTATGGGAATAATTGTGTTGAAAGCAGGGACCTTGACTCAGTCATAATGGTAATGTAGAAGAGGGTTAAAATACCATTTTTTCCTATAAGCAAACAGGTCTTTCATGATTAAAGGCAGAATGCATTGAGGCAACAGTAAGAGAAATCTAACAGGTCATGAGAGCGTCTCAAACCACTTCTCTTATAATGTCAGTATGCCAAATGCTGTGAGGCTTAGTATTAGTATTGTTGCTATCCTATGACATTACAAAATGAACCCCCATTTTACTGTTTGATGTTTTTAATAATCCTTGCTGGAAAGGATTATGAAGTGCCACCATGTGGGATTTAAAAAAAATGTGGGGAAGGGGCAAATCTTCCAGTGTGCCTTTGTTTGAAAAGTTGGCCCTCGATGTGTATTTTGAACTTGGTATGAGGTCTCTGTTGTTTATATATATATTCCTCTCTGAGATCTGTGCATACAAACAGTGGAATTTGCATGTACCGATCTGCAGGCAGAATTCGATACCAAAACTTTTAATTTTTACATCCTGCTAAATAGAAATGCTTACATACTTGTAAATCTGTTGTAAATGTATGTTGAAAGCATTTGTACTTATTTTCATATTTACAGTACTCACCAAAACTTTAAATATTTTTGGTGTACACACAATTCCCATGCACAACTTCTTGCAAGATAAAAACTATTCTGAACTTGGGTATTTATATCTACTTGCAACTTGAGATAGAGTTTTAAAATTTATGGGAACAATTGACATGTAAGAAGACTGGTTCTTGGCAAATAATTTGAACCTATTTGTAGACTTGGAAACTTCTAACATTTTACTCACAATTACTAATTTGCAGGAGTTTCTCAGAGCCTGCACACACAACTGAACAGCTTGACACTTGATCAGAGTTTTTATTTCAGACTTGTAGAAAGAACTGGATGGCATTTGGCCTGAGACTCAATTAGATTTTGCATAATTCACACCCCAACCTCCCACTGACTTTAATAGGAGTTCCACATGCAAAACAATACTGGCGTAAACATAGATACACAGTTTCCCTTTATAAGTAACCAGAATGAAGTTTCATTCATTTTGGATCTGAGCCAGCAGAAAATTGCCTCCACAGTTGCTTACTCACAGAACCCTCACGGGCCTTTTGGACCATGAAGCAGTGGTGTCCACTGCATACTGTGCTGACAGAGTACCACCTCTTCTTTAGTAACCACAGAATGCCAACTGTGTGATTCCACCCAGCCTGATCACCCTAAATGGCAGCCATGCTCATGGAAATTATGTTGATTGGTGTAGCGAAGGACGAGAGCTCACTGTGTATGAGCAAGTCTACTAATGTATTGATATAAGGGTGGATTCTCCCCTCGGGGACTTAACATCTACGGGTGAGATCAGCCAAGGGCATGAACAAAAAAGTCCATGTACTTGAAAATTATTCTCCCTACTCAAAAAAAGTAATTAGAATAAGGAGGCCCACTATCACAATAAAAGTCCTGCCATAGCACACTGGAAATTGGAAGCATAAGTTCTGTACACCAGTGTTTTTCAAGCTGTGGTCTGTGGAGGCCTGAGGGTCTACAGACTTTGTCTAAGAGGTTCGCAAAAAGTTGTTCCCATGTAACAGTGGTTTTCAACCTGGTGTCTGCAGTCTATGTCCAGGATTTCAAAAGTGGGCTGCAACTCCATTTGAAATTTTTTAGGGGTCTGCAAATGAAAAAAGGTTGAAAATCACAGCTGTGCACAAATGTACACAGTACTAAAGAATTAACAATGTTTAGCCAGGTTGATCTCAAACTGGACATGGAATTCAGTTCACATTCCCAGTTGGAGATAGTAGGACTACAAAACCTCCCATCGGGTGCACCAGCCCAAATAAAGATACAGGGCCAATAAGTGAGAGTTGGACTTCTTCAACTCCTTGGGAATCTCTAGTTGTCTGCTGCATAGTTTCAAGGATTTTTTTTTTTTTTTGCTTTTGTAGAGAGCAAGTGCTGGCTCCATGCCTGTCTTCTTGAGCTTAATATGCAGCATACTTGTGTCCTGATCCTGTAATCAGATCTATGCAGGAACAAAGATCTCTCCACAGGAATCTGAATGCAGGATCAAGGCTTTTTGTAAACATTGGCAAACTTGAAAATATTCATTATAGGTAAAGCTGGCAGTGCTTCCTATTATTAGATCCTGTTTTCAGTTTCATGTCTTCTCTGTGTGTTATTCTTAGAACGAGAAAAAGTAAGAAGTCCTTATCAGAGGGGTAGCCGTGTTAGTCTGAATCTGTAAAAAACAACAGAGGGTCCTGTGGCACCTTTAAGACTAACAGAAGTATTGGGAGCATAAGCTTTCATGGGTAAGAACCTCACTTCTTCAGATGCAAGGGTCTGATGCCAAATCATCTTGCATCTGAAGAAGTGAGGTTCTTACCCATGAAAGCTTATGCTCCCAGTACTTCTGTTAGTCTTAAAGGTGCCACAGGATCCTCTGTTGTTTTTTAAGAAGTCCTTATGTTCTAAATAAAAATCAATGGGTCCACTTATGAGCTATGGGCTAAAGCCTGAGAAATACTCAGCATCCACAGCTCATTGCAGGCGTTCAGAATTTCTCTGGATTTGACCCTTCAGTAAAAGTTGGCCTGAGTGATGACCAGAGAATTTGAAGAACGGTTTTGACAAACACAGGCAGAAGTTAGGCATGAGGTAAGTGTGCCTTTGGTAGCGGATTACAGGCCCCCTCTGCTCCCCCTGGGGGCAGAATTTAATTCATTCCAACTACTTCTCCTCCTACTTTTGGAACTGATTTAAAGTGACAATAAGTTATTTTTAAAACGTTTTCTTTTCCCAGGGCTCAGACACGGTCATACCGACCAACGTGCCCGTGTAAAACACGAGCCAGCATTTAACACGCACACAGCTCTCTCCAGCGGGCCGGCCCCACGCACACAGCCCGGGGGGCCCCGCCCCTCTGCAGCCGGCGTCCGGCTCCGGAAGAACCCGGGGCCCGCTGCGCTCGGCACCGCGGGGAGCAGCGCCCTCGCGGGGTGACAACGGCCCGGGGCGGGGACTGAGCCCCCCCCGTTGTGACGAACCTAAGCCTGCCCCACCCCCACTGCCATCAATCCCAGCGCAAACCGCCCTAGTCTGGGGCTGTCCCAAGTCCCAGCCAGAGCCGGGGCGGGGACTGAGCTCAGCGACCCCAGAGCGCCCCACAAAGGGGGTGGCCTAACATCCGGGTACTTGACACACACACGCTCACCTTATCCAGTGGGAAGTTCCATCCGTCCCTTTCTTCCCCGCCCCTCCTCCGGCGTGCGTCATAGCGTCACCGGCGACCCGCTCCGACCCGCCCCCACTGCATGGAACCCGGGGGAGAAAGACGCCGCTGGCAGCGTCAGTCCCGGGGGGAGTCGGCGCGCGCACTCTCTCCTCCTGCCAGCCCGGAACCGGACTGAATCCGGAGGGACTCGCTCTCCCCTCCCTCCCCGCGCGCGTGCCCGCCCGCTCGCGCGGCGGTTGGAGGCAGGAGCCCTGCCCGAGGCAGAGCCGCCGCGCGGACGGTGAGTGACCGGGGCCGGGAGGGGGTTTCTCCTCAGTCCGCATCTTCCCGGTCGGCGGCGCCAGGGTCAGAGGGGGGCGGGGTCTCTAGTCCGGGCCTGGGGCCGGGAGCAGCCGCTCGCTGGCTAGGAAGCGGTGAAAGTTCAGGTGCTGTGGGGTGAGAGGCCGCAGCCGCGAGAAGCTCGGCGACCCATAGGAGAGTCCGGGTGGTGAGTGTTTCCCCTTCTCCCCACGATCCGGGTGAGGAATAACCCGGGTCCTGGCTGCTCGCCGCCCTTCCCGGCTGCCCCGGAGCGGGGGCTCTCTCGCTGCACAGAGGGGTTCTCCTAGCCCGGCCCGCGCAGGCCCGCCCGGGGAGGGGGGGCGGCGATCGTGTCACCCCTCCCTTGGCTACTGGGTTTTAATACCGATCTCAGCCTGCGGCTGGGTGTCTGTGGTGGTAACATGCCATTTAGGGTGGCTGGCGAACCAGCTCCACCCCTGCTCTCTAGTTCCCCACCCCTTTTCCCTTTATGGGCCGCTGCCTGGGTAGGTTTCTTGCGGAGCACGCAATGGCTATGTGGAGGAGACGTTCACCATATGGCCGCTTTCCCTCTCTGTTTAGCCTCCGCGTTGCTGTTATTGTTAATATTAATAAACATATGCATTACAGTGGCCCCGAAAGAGTAAGGTCAGGATCCTATTTCGCTAGGTGTGATCCAGATACAACAAGTCAGCTCCTGCCCCACAGTGCAGTCTTGCTCTTTTATTCATAGACAAGGGGAGCAAATAATTCCTAGTTATTGCTGAAAGGTTTCTCTGATCCTATGTGTGTATTGTAAGTCACAGTTCCAACTGTCTAAGAGGGGACTTGGTCCCTGAGTTGCTTAATCCATTGAAATAAAAAGAGGAGGCAACTTGTTCCTATATAAACATAAAGGAGATGGTATAGCTGAACACTGGTAATATTTAGTCTTGCCATGAGTGCAGGGAACTGGACTAGATGACCTCTTCCAGTCCTACAATTCTATGATGATAAAGAATAACAAACATAAATATAGGGGGGCGGGCAGTGACTTTGCCTAAAACTTTTAGCTGTAAAAAAAAATCATGCAGTCTATTTTTGAGATGCTGTAACACCTTTGAAATTTGGTAGGGAGAAAGGTGTAGGGCTGGAGAAGTGTTTTTTCTTTGTCCCCTGAAATTCCATTCAGATTTGTCTGAGAAACTTTTCAAATCCTCAGTTCTCTTCTGTTGTTTGTATTATTAACACGTCAAATAAGCAGCAACAGCACATCCTGCATTGGGAGCCCAGGGAGCAGATAACCTCCCCCAGGAAGTGTGGAAAAGGAGAGGTGGGCTGGGCTGGGTTCCCTTCACTTTCTCTGGGCCCAGAACATAGCCCAATCCCCCACATCACCCAGGATAACTACCTTCTGTCACCGCCAGGTAATATAACTAAGCCTGTAACTCAACCTGTGTTGCAGATTTGAAGGTTTAGGGTTCAAACTCTGCAGATGATGTACAATAGTGGGATTGTCATATTTGCATATACTTTTGTTTTTACTGTAAAAAAAAAAGTCATAAGAAATTACACACACAAAACTGTTAAAAGAATATTATTTAGGTTGTGAAGTCAAACAGCTGAAAGTTAAAAAATGTCTAAATTTAGGCTGCGTGTGCAATTTTAATTCCACCTTCTTGTGTGTATGCATTATGATAGTCTTTAATTACATGATCACATACTATTTTTTTTACAAGAGCATTCCTTTATTCAGTGTACAAGAATGAATCAGGCTTGTGTAAGGTTTTTTGTGTGATCTCTGCCTCATTTGTTGCAGAAGAGGAAAGGTATTTAGAGAAGAAAGGAAGAGACTGCAAGAAGAAAGAGGATGGTCTCATGTTCAAGGCAGGTGAATGCCGCATGAAAGCACAGTTTTCTCACTGCCTCTGTTTCAAACTTACTATGTGATGTTACACAAGTCACACAAACCAAAATTTTGGCAGGGGGGTTCTTATGTGTTTCTTATATTCTGGGTGCTCAACTTGAAAAACTTGGAGCCCGATAAGCAGAAGTGTTGAGTGCTCACACTGCAAATAAAGTGGATGCTTTGCACTCTGTCAGTAATACAGTGTGGTCTGGAGGTATGAGTATAGGGTTAGGAATCCTAATTCTGTCTGTCTGGCGTTAGGCAAATCTCTGTCTTATTTTCCCTATCTGGGGATAATGCTCTTATCTCACAGTGGAGATAAATTAATTTGTTAGTGAGGCAGTCAGTCAGATACTACAATGATGAATATCCTAGAAAAGACCATGAGGAAATGAATAATTCTGTGTTCATTGAAGGCTTTGGATGGTATGCAGGAGCCACTACTACAGGATAAAAAGAAGTATTGAACAGCTGCCTCATTCTGTGAGCATAGTCCATCCTCTCTGCACTGAATGAGGCAATGGTCCTGTTAAAAATAGTATGTGATCATGTAATCAAAGACTGTATTGTAATGCATTCACATAAGAGGGCAGAATTAAGGTTGCATGGGCAACCTAAATTCTTAGATTTTCTAACTTGACTTTGAAAACTAATGTCTTTAACCTTTTTTGTGTATACGCTGTAATTAAGAAAGTACCTATGACTGATATATAGTATGTCTGAATATTTTTGTGTTGAAATACCTCTCAGTACCACGTGTATATAAAGAGTATGCAACAAACATTTATGGATAAGTGGCGGGAATATAATCAATAGAAAACAATTTTTTTGTTTCTCTTCCCTTGGTGTTCACACCTCAACTGCTAGCAGAGCACCTCACCCTCCCTGACTGAACTAACCTCGTTATCTCCACACTGATTTATACCTGCCTCTGGAGATTTCCATTACTTGCATCTGAAGAAGTGAGGTTCTTAACCACGAAAGCTTATGCTCCCAGTACTTCTGTTAGTCTCAAAGGTGCCACAGGACCCTCTGTTGCTTTTAACAATTTTTTTGTTTGCCAAAGGCAAAACAATTGTTCTAAGCATTACTATAAAATAAATCCTGTCAAATGTGTTTTTTTTTTTTTAAAGCAAATATAAGGTATATTGTTGGCTACATTTCTAATTAGTAAGCTTGCTGCTTTTTAGTACAAAATCTTAGCAGAAGTAATGGTCAGTACAAAAATATTTAACAAAATATCTTGGTTCAAGTTGTTCATCAAACTACTGGTATCTGTTGCAACATTTAAAGAAAAAAAAACCTTCATGTAGGTGCTAAAATTATCTTTAGTTTTGCCAATCATACTTACAGTTAAGGTAAATTTGAGTGGCTTAGAAGTATGTCTCTTACAGAATCAGTAGTCCGTCTGTCCCCTCCCCCCCACCCCAAAGGTGGGTATGTTTATGTGCTGTGGAGAAACATAACGGTTTTGAGTGACAGCTCAGTAACAAATGAGGTAGTTTTTTTTAAAGTATGCTTTGTTTACCACAACCACAGTGCATTGCAATATTCAAAACACTCTGTTTTAGCTGAGTCACTATTGTCATCAGCCCTTGAGAGGGTTTTTGACAAGCATACTCGTTTGGAGCCCATGGATTATATATCTTAGTTTCATGTGTGCTGACATTTGGAAAATACTTCTGTTTTTAACTGGCAAATATAGATGAGAAATTGGTGATTCATTGTTTTGAGATAATTTGTAGAGGACAATCTTGAAGAGCCAGTCTTTTTTTCTTTACACAGTCTTCTTCATTCAAATTCAATAACTATAAAACAGCTAGTATATTGACAGATATGATCATTGGGCAGTTATCAGTACACATTTGCTTTTGTGTTGCTAAAAGGTACATTCTGGCAACTATTTGAGATAGCTCTTCAAATTTAAGCCCTGGTTTACATGTCCTTATAACATTCTGAAAGTTACTTGGGGGCTTAGATGTCTCATTGTTACTTCTAGCTCAAAAGTGGCTTTTTAAAGGTTAATGAAAAGCATTGAATTCTTTTTCCTCCCTGCTTTGTATTACTCAGTTACCTGGTAAAAAAGGCCTATGATTTCTGGTGCTTTAAAACTCAAATAGAGGGGAAAATAGGGAAAAAACACGCTAGACTCCAATGAGTCTGAATGTTTTTGATTGTTTAATGAAGCATGGTTTAATGATACTGAAGTTAAGTGCCTGAAAGTAAAAGTGAGGTTAATTTTCTTAACTTTTAACACATAGGATGGACTTAAGGGGACTGATCATCCTGCTGTTTGCACATATGTATGGTGTATCCTTCTCCTCTCTGTTGTATGTCTTGTTTATTTAGATTGGAAGCTCTTTTGGGACAGAGACTGTCATAGTGCATTGAAAAATGGGGGCCCAGTTGGGGTCTCTAGGTGCTACAATAGTACAAAATAATGATCAGATCCCCAGATATGCATGCATATGTGTAAAATTAAACAATGCATTGCACCTGCACTTCAGTGCTTGATCACTAGATACAGAATTTCATCTGTTCAGTTTGCATTTAAATATGCTTATTCATTCCAATATGGGCACCTACAAATGCATGTGTAGAAACCACAGAAACAAAGTTTCAACAAGATGTTCTGATTGGCATCTGTATTAGGCAAAGGTCACAAATTTAGATGTTTTTCCAGCGAAATTGTCACAACATGCATGAATTAAAGTATTAAACTTAACACCCTCTGCAGAAATAATGTATATCATATATGCAAGAGGGTGTGTGTAGTTGTGGTTTTGGTTGTGCAGCTAAAAATGTCAACCATCATGCATTAATGTAGATCTTTGCATTTATAAACACAGGTGCATAATTATTCTTATGCTTGTGCACTGTCTCATTACTTCTCTAGGTCAGACTGCTTCCCTCTCATCCTTGTTTCTTAACCTCTGATTTAGCTTGACAGAACTTTTATGAGAGAGGGTACCATCTTAAAGGATACGTTTTCCCCCTTCGTTTTTACCATCCCTGTGCTCCATATCCCCTAGCAGTCACAAGCAGTGCGTGGCTACCTGCATATGCAGGGCAAAGATAGGGCACTTGAAGGCTCTTTAATGCTGCAGATAAATGCTTAACAAAGTCCAGTGTCTGGAAATTGAAACTACACAAATTCAAACTGGAAATGCAATGCAAATTTTTAAGAGTAATTAACCACTAGAACATGTACCCATGGGCTGTGGTAAATTCTTCATAACTTGGAATCTTTTATTCATGATTGGAAATCTTACTAAAAGATATGTTCTTATTCAAGTTTTTGAACTAGATGCAGGAATCGCTGTGTGAAATCAGTATTGGTTGTTATGCTGGAGGTCAGACTAGATAAACTTAATGATTGCTTCTGGCCGTAAAATCTATGAAGTAGCAATCTCGCGTGACTGATAACTGGCATCAGACAAGTGTTTCAAAACTTACCATCTTTGGTGCTAAGCCTGTTTGCCCTATTCTTTATTAAGATTAATAATAAAACTAATTACATTTTATTTGTTCTTTGTGGAATATAGAATTTTGAAAAATGTTAGTCATACAAACATACCTGCATTCCCAGATAGCAAGCACACAACTCTTTTTAGAGGATTGCACAAGTAGGGAGTAGTCCTTACAGTAAAAAATGTAGCCTTTTATCTTTTTTTATTTCATCTTTTGCAGAGTCTGCAACAATCAAGCAGTTGTACTGAGTTCAAGTTCAGAAGTGCTTTACACATGAAGCCAAACTGGTTCGCTAGCTGACTTCCCTCTGTCACCATCTCAGCAGGTAGAGTTCTTTTGTGCCTGAGCCATGCACTAAGTATAGCTGCTCCAGGTGTAGTTGTCATGTAGTAGTCTATTGCCCAAGGTTAATCAAAGTTTTGGACTGTTAATTGGGGAATGGGGCAAGACACCAAGAAAGCACGGCAGACCTTCACAAAACACAAAACGGAAATCCTGGTGGTTCTTTTTAAAATGACAATATGTTAAATAATTTATTTAAAGTTGTTGGAGAGAGGGCTGAGTTCCACCTGAGAGAGGCTTGCATTCTAAAATAAGACAGGTGTCTTGCAGACTAAGGCATCAACTGGGGAGGTCCAATCTAGAAGTGGTAGAATGATCTTAAGGGTTTTTTCTTTAAATTATTCTATTTCTGGACTATAGTCAGAAGGCTTTCCGAAGGAAGTATGCCTTAATAAATACTCTGAAGAGTGGGGAGATAGTTTTAGGACAAGAAAACGGAGGCATAAGATGCCTATAGACAGGCTTATAACTCCTAGAGCTAGTAAAATATATACAACTTTCTCTCTAATATTAAAATCTAAAAAGGAATAAGTGCTGAGGATTTTTATTTCTTCCACTCAGTCTCATTGCCGTACTTAGAAGCAGGTATAATTTTGCGTCAGACATGATTTTAGGTCATTTGCCTTTCGAAGCATTATAGTATTTGTTTTGATCATTCATCGGAAATAGTTTGTTGATGCATAGAACTGTAAGATGCTAACTGAATCTCTTAGTGTTTTTTTTCCCCATAAGATACCAGGAAACAGTGTTGTGAATGTCGTTTTTCTGCTTTCTATCTTACAGTGATTCTAAATAGTCATGCTTTATGACAGTAAAGTTAGTAGTATGTTCCTTGTGTGTTTTCAGAACTCTCTCTACTGAATGTAGTGATTCAAGTAAGTTTGCTGCTTTTTATTTGTGGTAGCCATGGAGAGCCAGCACTTTAAGAAAGGGAGTGGAATTTTGTTCCTTCCTGGGCATCAAAAGCCTTGTTTACTAAGTTCTAGTTGTATTTACCTGTGCAAATGCATTGAGGGCAGTTGCTTTGCACAGGTATTGCTGAACATGTAACTGGCCTGCGGAACCTTATGATGATGATGGTATGTGAGAAGAAAAGAACGCTGCATGACTTCTAAATGCTATGGGGAAAACCTCTTGTAGACTGAATACATATGATTTGACCTAATTCTGAGAGAAACATGCAAGTCCATGAAGCTGCCTTTACAGTAGTTTTTTTTTTTTTCTGAAAACTGACTATGGGATTATAAATCCATATAAAATACAAAATCCTGTTTATTGTATATGCTTTGACAATTTATCTGATCTCTTTTTTATGCTGCTTTCAGACAAGTCATGCCTTCTCAATTCCTTTTTTCTGCACAAAACCTCTTTGTTCTAGTATCTCCTAAAACTCACTTGACTCTTGCTACAGGAAGTGTTAATTTGCCCTTTAAAATTTTTTTTTATGGAATCAAGACGTGCACATATCTCGGCTGAGTAGCTGCTTAATCTTGAAACTATAGCCCTTACCCTTGCTAATTCATCCTCCTTACTGCTGTAGTTTTATAAATTTAAAATTAGATTATAAACTCATCAGGGAAGTGCTATATTGTGTATTTATTTGAAGTGCCTAATACCACTTGGTGCTGTAGCTATAATAACCACATATTTCTTTATCCAGGAAACAATTAAAAATTGCATAATTGCTGTACATCATAAAATAAAGTTCCAATCAAAGGGCTTACACATGTGTATTAAATACATACTGAGATCAGTGTCTAAATGTACCATGTGATTATATATACAGCATTATATATGGCCATCTACTTGGTTTAGATAATTATTTCTTATGAATGATTACCAAATAACACTAGATGTGATGAACTTGATTAATAACTAATTTTTAATAAAATAGTATGCATTTACAACTAAAGATTTTAATTTACAATAAAGAAACTAATGCTGGGTTAAATTCCCCTCACTTCACAGTCTGCACTTGCTTCCAGCAGTGCAGAAGTGGGAAGGGAAGTTTGAGCAGGAAGTTGAGGCTGAACCCCGTGTTTTGTGGTGACAGAGGCTACATTGGCTTTGAAGAGGTCATGGCCAGGGGATGGCTGTATTCAGCTTATCTGAACACCTTTGTTCCTCTGAAGCCCTCAGTAGGCATTAAAAGCTACCCTCCTTTGGTCAAAAACCATAGGGATGACAGGTTGTGGGATACCATCTGCCTTCTTTTAGGGTAAAACTTCCTTTAGCAGAAGAGTTCTAGTTGAAGCAAGGATATAGAACTTGCATGTCCCTCTACCAGTTCAATAAATCTGACCCATTATTGGAAACTTAATAAAACTGAAAAAACCAGTGCTACAAATAATATGCATACTTGAAATGTTAGTGTAATTGTCCTGCAATAGTAGAGAATGAGTTCTTATCTCACTTTTTTTCTAAGTTGTAAATTATTTTAAACTTTTGAAGGTGGGGAGGATGGGCTGGAGAAGATTATGTAAGAGCTTAAAAAATTTACCCAACGCTTTACTAACCTGAGAACTAAATTTACTAGTTCAAATGTAAAATTTCTATCCAAGCATGCATCGTGTGGTTTAAAATAGGTCTATCTGTGTTCTGTATCTAACTGTAACATTGTTGATCCATTTTCTGTAATGCACTTTAAACTTGCATTTCATTGGGAGGGTGGGGTTGGTTCACTACCTATCTCCTGTGATGAATCCTGATGAATATTTTCCTGAGTTGTCTTCAGTTTTTCTTTCTCCTGCTTCCATGTACTTATCTTTTTATCTACACTGTGTTCTTTATCTTCTCCAGTATTTTTTCTCCTTTCTTCTCCAGAATCTTTCATCCAATTGTTTTCTAACAGATATCATAAATCTTCCCCATCTCTCTCTCCTGCCCACCTACACTCAACACATAAGTCCACCCTCTCAAATATAGGGTGTGAAATTTTTACCAGACACAATAGACAGAGGACTAAATATGCTAGTGAAAAACCAGTATGAAAGATGGAAGGGTCAGTAGGGTGGCAGTGTCCAGGAGCCATTCCAGGTGAGATGCCAAATCTTTCCACACCCTCCCCAAACTACCAGGATTCCCTTCTGGGTGCTCTTTCTGGATTCTGCCCTTTGTATTAACAGTCTGGCTGCTAAAAGGAAATGTCTGTCTTCATTTTTTGAGCCCTCTTCTTCAGTGACTAGCTGCATTGCCTATTTCTGCTCGTTTTTCCGAAGCAAAAGTTAGAATGTAACTATCAATTTCAAAGGATTCTGAATAGACTGGTCAATTTTCATTCTGTTGCAGCTTAGGGTACGTCTATACTTACCTCTGGGTCCGGCGGTAAGCAATCGATCCTGGATCAATCCCGGAAGTGCTTGCAGTCAATGCCAGTACTCCTGCTCCGCGAGAGGAGTACGCGGAGTTGATGGGGGAGGCTGCCTGCCGCGTCTGGACCGCGGTAAGTTCGAACTAAGATACTTCGACTTTAGCTAAGTTATTCACGTAGCTGAAGTTGCGTATCTTAGTTCGAAGTGGGGGGTTAGTGTGGACCAGGCCTTAGGGTATGTCTACACTACGGGATTACTCCGAATTTACAGAATTCGATTTTTGGCAACCAATTGTATAAAGTCGGGTGCATGAGGCCACACTAAGCACATTAATTCGGCGGTGTGCGGCCATGTACCGAGGCTAGCATCGACTTCCAGAGCGTTGCACTGTGGGTAGCTATCCCATAGTTCCCGCAGTCTCCCCTGCCCATTGGAATTCTGGGTTGAGATCCCAATGCCTGATGGGGCCAAAAATTTGTCATGGGTGGCTATGGGTAAATGTCGTCAGTCAATCCTCCCTCCGTGAAAGCAACGGCAGACAATCATTTCGCACCCTTTTCCCTGGATTGCCCAGGCAGATGCCATAGCACGGCAACCATGGAGCCCGTTCAGCCTTTTTTCACCGTCACCATATGTCTACTGGATGCTGCTGACAGACGCGGCACTGCAGCGCTACACAGCAGCATCCCCTTGCCTTTGCAAGTTAGCAAAGACCGTTACCAGCCATACCATACCGTCTGCTGCTTTGCAAGTTGGCAAAGACTGTTACCAGTCATACTGTACCCTGTCTGCTGCTGTCATGGGTGCTCCTGGCCGGCCTTGGTGAGGTCAGTCGGGGGCGCCTGGACAGAAATGGGAATGACTCCCCAGGTCATTCTCTTCCTTACATTTTTGTCTAATGGAGAGTCAGTCCTGCCTAGAATATCAGGCAAGCCTACTAAAGAACCAGAGAGGGAAACGACCGCTCCGGGTCAGAACCCCAGACATCCCGCAGAAATGATGAGCTGCATGCCATTCTAGGGGGTGCCCCTACAACAAGGCCACCCGTTGCTTCCCTCCTCCCTCACCCCTCCTGGGCTACCTTGGCAGTTATCCTCCCATTTGAGTGATGAAGTAATAAACAATGCATGAATTTGAAACAACACTGACTTTATTGCCTCTGCAAGCAGAGCTCAAAGGGGGGGAGAAGGGGAGGGGAGGGTGGTTGGCTTACAGCGAAGTAGAGTGAATCACCATTCTGCACTTGCTCAGCCTATAGTTGAAAATGGGAATCTGTGATAAGCACTAGGATAGAAGCACAGGCAGGACTGAATCTCCATTTGTGTGTGGGTCTTTGGTTGACACTGACAAAATACAAAATGTCCCAGGATATGTATGTTGGGGGACAGTTCTAAACGGCAGCTTTATTTTTTTATTTGCAGCAAAATGTAGAGGTTCAAGTATCTAATTGTGAGCCCTGGGAGCAAGGGGTAGGCTGGGGTAGGTGCGACTGCGCGGTGCTGCTGACTGGGAGAGCAGCCTGAGCCAGAAGCCTCCAGATGGCATGATATTCCAGGCAGGACTGAATCTCCATTACACAAAACTTAAAGAAGAGAATGACCTGGAGTCATTCCCATTTTTGTCCAGGCGCCACCGACCTCACCGAGGCCAGCCAGGAGCACCCACAGGACGACGATGACGGTTACCAGTCATACTGCACCATCTGCCGTCCGCAGGGCAAGGGAAGGGGATGCTGCTGTGTAGCGCTGCAGCACTGCGTCTGCCAGCAGCATCCAGTAGACATACGGTGACAGTGAAAAAAGGCGAGAAACGATTTTTTCCCCTTTGCTTTCACGAGGGGGAGGAGGGGTTACAACATATACCCTGAACCACCCGCGACAATGACTCTTCAGGCATTGGGAGCTCAACTCAGAATTCAAAAGGTTTTTGGAGAATGCGGGAACTGTGGGATAGCTACAGTCGTCAGTCGCCCCTCCCTCCGTGAGCGTCTATTTGATTCTTTGGCATTCTGGTTAGCTTGTCTCAGCTCCTTAAGTTTCACGCAGCACTGTGTTGAGTCCATGTTGTGGCCTCTGTCCATCATGGCTTTGGAGATTTTTTCCAAATGTTTTGGCATTTCGTCTTTTGGAACAGAGTTCTTATAGAACAGATTCATCTCCCCATACAGAGATCAGATTCAATATCTCCCGTATGGTCCATGCTGGAGCTCTTTTTTGATTCTGGGACTGCATGGTCACCTGTGCTGATCAGCGTTCCACGCTGGGCAAACAAGAAATGAAATTCAAAAGTTCACGGGGCTTTTCCTGTCTACCTGGTCAGTGCATCCAAGTTCAGATTGCTGTCCAGAGTGGTCACAATGGTGCACTGAGGGATAGCTCCTGGAGGCCAATACCGTCGAATTGTGTCCACGCTAACCCTAATTCAAACCAGCAATGTCGATTTCAGCGCTACTCCCCTCATCGGGGAGGAGTACAGAAATCGATTTTAAGAGCCCTTTATGTCGACAAAAATGGCTTCATTGTGTGGACGGGTGCAGGGTTAATTCGATTTAACGCTGCTAAATTCGACCTAAACTCATAGTGTAGAAGATGCTGAGGAGCAGTAGAGGCACAGAGATTGGTCAGTCTGCATTCAGGCAGATGCTAGAACATCAGTTTATACTTGATTCACATTGGAAAGGTTCCCTTCAAAATCTTACGGGCTAGAAACTTTTTTTAAAAGTGAAAGCAAGTAGGAAAGTGGCCTTTTTAGCATCCTATGCATGACTATGCAAGTTATGACAAAATGAGACAGGACATACAGCTACCAGAGAGTGGTGGAAAAGGAATATATCAGCCCTAGAATGGTAAAGGCTCTTTTCCCCATGAACTGAAAGAGGTTACTTCAGGTCAACTTAGGAACACCTCAGTTCAATTAAGGGCTCCCTGTGACCTTTAAAAACCCCTTTTCTGGTGTGCGTGTATGAGAGAGAAGGAGAGATGAGAGACAAGCTGCAGCAGGGGAAAAAATCTTTTCCTGGATGGAAGACTGCTTTCTTGCTTATAAGGGAAGCAAGCCAGCTAACAGACTGTTTGGGGAAGGACTGGCACTCCAGAGCAGCATAACAAGGCAACATCCCAGAGAGGGGACAGAGAGAAGTAAATTTCCTTTTTATGTTATGAACTTGTTTCTCTTCGTTTGGCTGCAGAGTACTCCTTGGGCCTACTCTGAGGCCCACCTTGTAAATATTCAAAATTAAACCTGAGTGAGGAATAAAAATTCTCCAAAGTGGGACTGATTTGCTCTGGGCCCCCAACTGCCAGAGGGGGAAACGTTGAGCCCAGTGAGGTGAAGAAGGTGCCTTGCTACAAGGTCTAGAAGATACCTCAACTTAATCTTGTGAAATTTGTGCTTCCCAAATACATGAAACAAAAAAGGCAAGCATTTATATCTGAGGAGAGTGTGGGGGCATGCAACTATTCACTCTTAGAGTTTGATATTGTGTCAGTACAGCAGCTTATTTATATGATGGAAGAGGCAGAGAGAGAAGGTTGCCTTCACTGCATCTGGAATATTGTATGCCCACAATTTGAAGCCATTATTTAAACTTTGTCTTAATATTTGTATTAGCACAACAGCTATAATCATGAGGTTGTTCATAACAGCTGGAATTTTAATCCTTTTCATTATGGCAGGTTTTCAAAGCATGTTCTGGCTGATCTGGTCAGCTGACTATATTGTATGTACAATAACATCAAGTGATCCTTCAAATTCTGAGAGCGGTGGTCACCTCACTGGAACTGGATGTATTTTTAGGTTTCTCTGCTAGTAACAGTCAAGCGTAAATACTTCAGCATCTCAGATGAACTGAACCTAGTTGCTGACATTACATAATCAGAAAAGTACAGCTGTTCGTTCTTTGTATAGTCACTAATTTGACATAAATTATGGTAAGAAACTAGTATGTAGGGTAACATAGAACATGCCCTGAAAAGAACTGACTTATTTTATCTGCAAATAATGTTTATATTTTCCCTTGTCACTTCTCATTATTGCAACACAACTACTTGATCTGTTTACTCTTAGAGTTTTATATTACTGTTTTTAAAGAACAGCTTTCACACAGTGTTAAACATTAATTAAGGTATCTTCAAACCTAAATCCTTTTTTTACCAAAGTTTTTCTTCTTTTGAAGCTAACACATACATTAATGTTTCAAGATTCTTGCTCCCTCTTTTCAGTGACATAATAATCACTCATTTTTCATTTAAAAGATTGTAGCCTTAAATTTGAGTAATAAAGATTTCTTTACTTGCTGGATCACTTAGAAGCTTAGACATGAGGGATATTGTAACTAATGAAAATGGCAAAATAAAAATGAGGAACTTCAGTAGGTGTGCTAGCTTGAAAAATTAAATGTAGTAATGGCAACTAACTTGTCATTCTTGTATTTGATTATTCCTAGAACAAATGAATACTACTTAAATTTCCCAATTGGAAAATGTACAGATTTTGATGTAGACTTAAACATTTTGTGTTATTGGTAAGGCTCAGATTTTGTCTCGGATATTTTTAGTGAAAATCATGGACAGGTCATGGGCAATAAACAAAAATTCACGGAAGCCCGTGACTTGTCTGTGATTTCTACTAAAAATATCTCTGACAAAATGGGTAGGGAGGAAGGTCTAGCACCCATATTGGCTGGGCTACTGTGGGGAGACAGCTGCGGTGCGCCCAGCTGCATGTGGTGAGTGAGCTTTGGGGGACCACTGCTGCCCTGTGGCTAGGAGCTGCTGGGGGCCTCCTCCAGCAGCAGCTGAGAGCTGCGGGGTTTCTTGCTGACAGCAGTTCAGCCCCGAGGCAGAAAACGTCACGGAGGTCTCTGGAAGTCACTGATTCCATGACCTCCATGACATAATCATAGCCCTAGTTATGGTCAATTGATTTTGGGTTACACTGACAGTGTTTCAAAGTATCGGTGAGTTCATGGTTGGTTTAAACTAGTGAAAGTCCACTGTAGATGTTCAGTGTTGATTAGTAGGGGTTAAAATAACAAATTCATGAAAAGAACATCCAAAAAGATTTGGTGTTTGGGAATAAGATATGAATAAAACACTCTGCTGACAAAATTACACTTCTTCAACTGGTGTTCTGAAGTCCTAACTGTGCAGCCTGCAGAATGTTGGTGAATTTGAAGTACTAATTGCCTACTAAAATGTAAATCCATTTCTAAAGTGTTTTTTTTAAAACATTTTTATTAAGAAGCAGATATCCATTCAGTGCAAACACAAACACCTAGTTAATACTGGGCTAAATTAGTTGAGTCTGCCTAGTATAAATGATTAAATTTTAGTGTCGGACCTGGCATTAATATAGTGCCCATTAAGTTTATTTGAAAGGTCTCCACCATGTCATCCCTCCCTCCCGCCCAAATAAATTTGTTAGTCTCTGAGGTGCCACAAGGACTCCTTGTTGTTTCTCCCTCCCCCAGACATTTTAAAAATTTTGTCTGCATGTATGTGATCAATACTTGACTCAGTACTAGTGAATGCCAGCTAGTGGCTGGGAGAGGAGGCTGGAAACTTAACAAAAGATGAGTTACTAATCACAGAGCTCAAATTTCACACAAACTGACTTTAAAGACCAATATAGCTTGCTAGGGTGCATTAGTGCTATAGTAGCGTGCTCTTGTGTAAACTTGTATAGTCTATTTAAAGGTAGTGTTTCATGTTGGCTACATTGACTTCTTTATTTGTTTCACATTTTTGTATTCAGAGAGCCAAGCAATAGCGTTCTTAGTGGCCAGGTGGAGCTCTTGGAGCCACCGCCGAATTTGGTTAGCGGGCACTTCTCGATGATGTGCATCATTGTTTGATCTGGGCTGCAGCTGAGTTAGTGAAGTCACTGATTACTTTTAATAATGTTTGTAGTTCTCTTGAAAAATAACTATGGGAATTTGAATAAACCAGGCCTTGTTGCTACAGGGCTATTTCTCCCCTGCCCCCACACACACTCCTCCCCCCCCCACCTCACCCCCAAATCTCAGGAGGGTATTTGAGCATATAGAGGGGGAAAGGATGACAGGAAGGGGCAGGAGATACACAAAGGGTCATGGTTGGGAGGCACCCAGAGTACGTGCACCCAGTTCTTGGCATTTTAAAGATCCTACATTCTTATTACATGTATCTCTTTAGGGAATATATGTTAATGTACACCAGTGTTAATTGGCTGCCATAGTTTGCATGTTTAGTAGAACAAAAATTTTGATAAACTGACCGTCTGAAAAATATGTTGGTTTGGGTTTGTTAAAACATTTTGATGTTGACTTTTTTTAAATTGTTTTATTATAACTAACTTAAATGTTACAGACATTTAGAACCAAAAACAAGAATGCTTCATAGTTTTGAAACTTTCCAAAAGCTTTTCAGACCAAGAAACTTGGCATAACTGACCCTTTCCTGAAAATAGGTTTGGTTTTGACAAATCAGCATTTTCAAACAAAAATGTTTCAAAATATTCCTGACCAGCTCTAATATTTATGAGACAAGTTTTGAACATCAAGTTTGGGTGACTAGATTTTAGGAAACAGTTACTAAAAATCATAGAATCGTAGGACTGGAAGGGACCTCGAGTGGTCTTCTCGTCTAGTCCCCTGCACTCATGACAGGGCTAAGAATTCTCTAGACCATCCCTGACAGGTGTTTGTCTGACCTGCTCTTAAAAATTTCCAGTGCTGGAGATTCCACAACCTCTCCAGGCAATTTATTCCAGTGTTTAACCACCCTAACAGTTAGGAAGTTTTTCCTAATGTCCAGCCTAGACCGCTCTTACTGCAATTTAAGCCCATTGCTTCTTGTCCTATCCTCAGTAAGGAGAACAGTTTTCCCTCCCTCCTCCTTGTAACAACCTTTTATGTACTTGAAAACTGTTATCACTTCCCCTCTCAGCCTTCTCTTTTCCAGACTAAGGCTTTGTCTACGCTACCAATTGAAGGACATAGGTGCTTAAAAAAGCCTCCCCCTGAAAGACAAAAGTTTTGCCATGGCAAGTGGCAGTGTAAACGGCTCATTGTAGGCAGGAGTGCTCTCCTGTCCACAACGGGAACCCCATTCATGGGGGGTGGAAGTATTTTGTCTCAGAAATGCCAACAAACAGTGTTTACACTGCCCAACTTTTAGTGACATGGCTGTAGTGTAGACAAAGCCTAAACAAACCCAATTTGTATTTGAGGACTGCTGGCAATTTGCTCCTACAACAAAAGTCTCATCAGTTAGCCTTTCAACCATACATTAAATGACTAGGTCACTTTGTGATGGGGAATTTTGTAATAATTTGTAATATCCCCTTCAATAAACTTGCAATAAAGGTTGCAAACTGCCTGTGTATGTGTGTGCAGGTCCTATCAGAGAAACTAATTCTAATATGGTGGAAGGAATGCTTCCTTTGAGTAACCTGCTCGATGTTCCTTTTTAACGAATAGAATCCGAAGGCGGGGGGGGAGGGGAGATATTTTTCCATAGCTGTAAAGAGGTAACTTGTAAACTATTTCTGTTCAGTTTAGAAATTTGTGCATGAGTCAACTTAAAAGGAACTCCTGGCAGAATAGCTTATGGAAAATTCTGTTATGGACCTTTCTTCCCCCACCCTCCTTTTAATTATTTACAGTCAAAACATTTTAAAACTTCAATGAAGAATTGCCTTAGACACTATTGACTTAATCTGTACAATGTATGCAAGAAGCCTTTGACAAATTGCGTAACTTTAGTGATTGGTAAACTGATAATAGCTCATCTTAATTAATTAGCCTCTTAGAGTCGGTATGGCAACTTCCACCTTTTCATATTCTCTGTATGTATAAATCTTCTTACTATATGTTCCATTTTATGCACCTGATGAAGTGGGGTGTAGCCCACGAAAGCTTAGCTCAAATAAATTTGTTAATCTCTAAGGTGCCACAAGTACTCCTGTTCTTTTTGCGGATACAGACTAACACAGCTGCTGCTCTGAAACCTGTATTTACAACATACGATGAAAAGCTAATTTGCTACATGTAAATAAAAAGGAACTCTTCATAGTAGGGAAAAATAAACCAGCTGTGTTGTGCCTATCAAGTGCAGCACATATGCTTCTTTGTTAGTAGAGTTCAGAAAAGTGGGTGGCCAAAACATTTGAATTATTCAAATTTAGGGGCTGATACTTAAAGTTGGCTTGAATTTCAAAATGTGAAGTATCAGAGGAGCATAGATTTAAAATCCCATGAATAACTTTCTGTGACAAATAACACCTTGAATTACTAAAAGTAAAAAATATAAAAACTTGTTAGTTGGTTGGTTGGTTACTTACATTTGTCAGTTTACACAATGAAAAAAATTCTAATCACTTTCATTTCTATTTACAGTCAGTTTCATTTCAGAATTTTTCTGCGATAGCATACTGCTGCATTGCTTGAGTTGAAAACATTGCAGGGTATATTTGTTTGCCATTGGAAATAAAATCAAACATGGAAACATTTCTGTTCTATTAACTTCAAGTTTTATATTCAGCTTATTTTTAGAAAACCTATTTATTTATTTAGTTATTTTGGTGGGCAGAGGGCTGTAAATTTGTTCTGTTCCTTTAAATCTCTACAAAAAATTAATGATTTAAGAATATTTTCTGTACTTCATTGGTTTAGTCTTTCAGTAAAACTTGTCAGGAGAATCATGGAGTGATGCAGTATGATGCTTGTGATATTGTGAGATTGCTAATTGTGCTAAAGCAGGGGGTTAAAGCATAAATGATCAACCTGTACATTTATTTTTTCCAAGATTAATAGAGTTTAACCACAAGGGTTTGGGGTAAACATGGACTGAATGTAAACAGCAGTAAGAAAATATTGTTGAGTGATTGTCCTCTTTTCCCTGCCCTCTAATTTTTAATGTATTCCTCCCCGTATCTTAAAAATGTGTGGGGGAGGGGAAGATAAACTGACTTTGAAACATAGTAATGCAATGTACTTTCAAATACAAATGTTTGCAGTGGTGAAACATGGAATGCCGTGTTTACTCTGCCCTCCGAATCAGAACAAGGAATCCAACTTTCTAGTGCCAAAGTGCTTTACAGTTGTGCCTGCTTCACAATAAAACTGATCACATGACTCCAATTATGTGGAGTTTCTTTATTGCTCCCCCATCTTCTCACTAGCATTAGCATAACCAAATAGGGAGGAGTAAAAGCCATTTTAGGACACCTGGAAATGTGCCTTTTTGTTTTTACTGATGTTCTGGGGGGAGGGGGTTAGCAGATTAGAAAGGATAGTAAAACTGCTGCACACTATAGCTTTGAGCAAACATTTTTCATAAAGGTGTGAAACTATTTTAAAAATTTAAGAAGTGTCCGTGGTCTTGTTTAAGGTCACTTTAAAACAGTGTAACTTGATTTCTTCTTTGAGTGACCATTCCACATTCCCACTCATAGGGTGGCACTAACAGTGCAGCTCTGCTGGTGGCCATTGGAGTGCCACCCTACTGTCTTCCACTCTCTGTTCCTCAAAGTTTTATGGGTAAAATTGTAAAAGGCACCATGACACTCCAACTACCTTATTACCTTCCAACTGTGGCAGCAGATGGACTAGGAACCTCTCCAGACTTATCCATGTTCTTTAAAGATTCAGTGCCTTAGTAAGATTTCTTAGTTAGGATTAATATTAGAAATTTTAGCTCATTCATTTTCTTTATAAATGTATTTTTAATTAGTTCCTGCACCTTGCTTCGGGCTTACTGATCCTATGGTTGATTCAGAGAGGAAGAGACCAGCATTTAAGAGGTTTGCCTCTTGTCCTGCTGTGTTCTCCAGCTTGAAAAAGTCTAGGTTACAGTTGAGTAACCTTCATTTCTCTAAAAAAAGAACAGGAGTACTTGTGGCACCTTAGAGACTAACAAATTTATTAGAGCATAAGCTTTCGTGGACTACAGCCCACTTCTTCGGACTAACACGGCTGCTACTCTGATACCTTCATTTCTCTGTATTACTCAAGCTCGTTTTTTTTTGTTTTGTTTTTATTTTTTTGAGGTGGGGGTAAAATGTCACTTATTACTGTACTTGTGGTTTGTGATCAATTAGTGTAGTGTTCATTTATAACTCTATAGACCAAGAATATGTAGTTATTTGTTTTATTAGTAAACTTTAACAGATACTGAGTTAAAAATTAAGATTGTTTTATCTCCTTTCTCTTCCTGCCCAGAGCTGGACTTGCAATCATGGAGGAACATCAGCAGCATTTACACTGTGTCAATTGTGTCAGTCGGCGTTGCATGACCAGACCAGAGACTGGAATTTCCTGTGACTTGATTGGCTGCCCACTGGTTTGTGGCGCAGTCTTTCATTCATGCAAAGCTGAGGAGCATCGCATTTTGTGTCCATTTGAAAGAGTGCCTTGTTTGAATAGTGGCTTTGGATGTCCCTTTAATGTAGCCCGAAACAAAATCGCTGAACATCTAGAAACTTGTCCTGCAAGTGTGGTTTGCTGCACTATGGAATGGAATAGATGGCCAGTCAGTTATGCAGACCGGAAATCTTATGAAAATCTAAGTAAAGATGTTGATGAAGTAGAGCAGTTAGACATGGCTTTAGCCCTTCAAGACCAGCGCATGCTATTAGAATCCCTCAAAGTAGCAACTATGATGTCAAAAGCAGCTGATCAGATATCCGAACCTAGAGAGCAGACTTCTGTTAAGTCAAGTGCTCCTGACACAATGCTTTCAAATGGGTTGATACCTGCAGATGGAGATTCCTACAGTGCACTTTATCAAGCTACTGTAGAAACTACTAAGAGTTTAGCTGCTGCATTAGATATACTGAACACTGCTACAAGAGACATAAGCATGTTAAGTTCAAGACTATGTATTTTGCCATATGAGATGAATGAAGATTTTCAGATCAAAGAACAAACTACTAATGGATGTATTCAAAGTAAATTGCCAGACCATGAATATCCAGATGAAGATAACATGGGAGCAGTTGGTGGAATTGACTTTGATGTCTTGAGCCAAAATTCACAATCGGAACAAAATGGTTCAAGTGATTTTTGTTATGATATAGTGCAAAAACGTGACTTGAATGTGAATCTTGGTAATGCTTCTGCTCTTTGTAATGGTTTTCATGCAGAAAATATAGGTACAGAGGCATTGGACCAGAATGAAGATCTAGATGTATGTGATTCAAAACCATCTAATGTAGCAAATGGTGAATGTATTGCATCTCCTGATGATGGAGCATTGAAGTCTTGCAGCTCCTTTCCTGTAGCAGCACAACAACTTAGAGAAGTAATAACACCCCACAGTTTATTTAATGGCGCTGCTAACCATATACAACTGCCACATGTCTCCAGTGGAGAGGAAGTGTTAGAGAGGCAATTGGAACAAGAAAGGTTGAGAAATGTAGATGTGTTTTCTCTAATTCATCATCGATCATACAATTTTCTTGTTAACCACTGTTGGTCTACACCAAAGGAAGACAAAGCTGTTGATACATCAGATTTGGAGATTACAGAAGACCCTATGGGTCTTCAGGGGATAGATCTAATCACAGCAGCTTTGCTATTCTGTCTAGGAGACTCTCCGGGTGGTAGGGGGATATCAGATAGTCGCATTGTTGATGGATATCGCATTGATTTTGGGACTCAAACATTTTCCCTCCCATCTGCGATATTGGCCACAAATACAATGGTAGGGGAAATAGCTTCAGCTTCAGCATGTGATCATGCCAACCCACAGCTCTCAAATCCAAGTCCTTTTCAGACACTTGGTCTGGACTTGGTATTGGAATGTGTGGCTAGATACCAAACAAAACAGCGTTCAATGTTTACATTTGTTTGTGGACAATTGTTTAGGCGAAATGAATTTTCTTCACATTTTAAGAATGTGCATGGTGACATTCATGCTGGCCTCAATGGCTGGATGGAGCAGAGGTGTCCCTTGGCATACTATGGGTGTACATACTCTCAACGTAGGTTTTGTCCTTCAACACAAGGAGCAAAGATTATTCATGATCGCCATCTGAGGTCATTTGGAGTTCAGCCTTGTATATCTACAGTATTAGTAGAACCAGCTAAAAGCTGCCTCATTGGTCCATGTAGTGATCATCTGAGTAGTCTTCCTTTTGAGGTTCTACAACATATTGCTGGTTTTCTAGATGGTTTTAGTTTGTGTCAGCTTTCAAGAGTGTCACGATTAATGAGAGATGTATGTGGAAGCTTGCTTCAAGCACGTGGAATGGTCATTCTGCTTTGGGAAAAGAGAAAGTACCCAGATGGAAGTTCTTCATGGCAAATAAAAGAAAAGGTAAGATGATTTTGTTTCTTGGAGATAGGAAGGAAGGTATGGGACATATCTGCGCTTGTCCTGAGGATGAGTGTTTTCCCTAACCCTTTCTCCCCCCCTCACCCCCCACTCACCCCTGGTTAATTGACATCATGGTGTCTCTTGAAAAAGACCATCTTCTCTGGAACCCAATGCTATTCTGAGAGCCAATTTGAAAAAAAAAGTGCTACAGTAAGTAGTTTGGTTGTCCCCTACCTAGCACATTCAACGTATCCCCAATAGTTTGGGGAATGGGATTTGAGGTAGACCTTTCCATTGTTTTCTGTCGTAATATGTAGAGTAGTAATTCTGTAATACTAGGAAAAATTGAAATATTTATCTAGAAATCATAGCATAGTTATGCTTCCATAACTTTATTTAATACTATATATATCTGAAAGTGGGAATTTTGTCTAGTTTTAAATAGTATAAAGATAAGAAATGAAAGCATAGAATTCTAAGTTCTATTCAGGTGTTTATATCATGTCTCTTGCCATGGTATTGAGTGTCTTCATCAAGTAAATAATTTTTGAAAAATCAGGCTCTAAGTTACACATTACCTGAAGAAGAGCTGAATACCTGCATCTCCTTTCTCTTCAGTTGGACTTGCAGATACTCACCACGACTGGCAACCAGAACCTTACTTTTCAAACTAGAACCACACTGACTTAAAACTGCACAATGTTTTTGCCTGACATGTAACTTCCTGATCAAATGTGCTCAGTTTAAAAGTAAAATGATTCTCTTCCCCACCTCAGCTCCTGCCCCAAACTTCCATCCTGTAAAGTCAGCCTAGAATCTGAAAGTCAGGCTGGATATTACTGACTGGAACTTAGTAAATAGTACAAGCTGGTAATATTGATTTAGCTGTAATTAGTGGTGGACCCGAATTAGTTACAAAATGAAGTGTTCAGGGTAGTACTAGTTTGATTCTCTGTTTACAAAGAACCAGTTTGATGCTAAGCATGTACTTGTTTTCCAGGTGTGGCGGTTCAGTACAGCTTTTTGTACTGTAAATGAGTGGAAATTTGCTGACATCGTAAGCATGGCTGACCACTTGAAGAAATGTAATTATAATGCTGTAGAGAGAAGGGAGGAGGCTGTCCCGCTGCCATGTATGTGTGTAACACGAGAACTCACTAAAGAAGGACGTTCACTCCGCTCTGTCTTGAAACCTGTACTTTAAATGCGATGTCACTCCACTTGCACATACACTCAAGCACCTGATATAACCTCTGTGTAATATTATGTGACACTTTATTAATGTACTAAAGATAATTTCTAGTTAAATCTACTCTGTCACTATGTATATAATGTTTTGAAGTGACATTTATTTTTTATAATACTGTTTAGTTGAAAGTATTGAAAGTTGCCTTAATGTTTGAAAAATTTGGAACTTGCTGGACAGGGTAGTTTTATCTAACTTATATAATTTTTAAAAAAAATCTCTAATGTATGTTTTTTTTTCTGATTCACTGGTGCCCATATTTTTGCTGAATTAATAAATTTTCAGAAATGAACTTCTAAAGGTATGCACATTCAAATAGGATACTTTGAGTTGTAGTGAGACAAGTCATTGTAATGTTATAAATGACTAAACATTCAAAAGCTGAACATTATTCAAAACTTTGAAGTAGATGTCTCAGACAAACCCTTGACTTTTTAAGTACACGTGTGCGAATTTCTTAGTTTAATCAGTGTTCTAGTGCTCATCCTAGTTAATATACATGTGACCTAGGATATGCATTTTTAAAAATATGTAGCAATGAGCTAAGTGAACTCTGATTTATGGCAGATTAATTTTAGCACAACTTTCTTTTGAACAGTCAGCAATGGTTATTTTTCTTGCGAACTAACAGTTATTTCACTTTTGAGAGCAAACCTCTTGAAGTTAAAACCATGAAATATTTATTAGCTGTTAGGTTGGCATTTGAGTTTATAATCATTTTTTTAATCCCATTCGCCAATCCTATAGTTGATTAAAGGAGAAAATGCTTGAACAAAATCTTATTTCTTGTCATAAATTGGAATATGGGATGCACAACTGTGGATTTTAAAATGCAGCTAACGAAAGGACTTAAATTGTTTTATGGTATTGTAACATGTATTGTCTTTCGTTTCTGTTAATTTGTCTATAAAAATGCTACACTGGTTGAGGGCATTTTAATTGCCTACGTGCATCAAAATGTATCATCTTCATAAGATGAGACAGTTTCCATGAGTTGCATGAGGCATATCCAAAATGTTCTGTTCAGCCACATCTTTGATTAAATGAACAACTCTAAATTGTTTCCACAGTCTCCTGTAATGTAGAAACTTGCATAGCATTTTGTGAATAGGAAGTATGTACTATGAGAAATGCCCTGGTAATAGCAAAAGTACACTAGCTTAATTCAAAATGACTTTCAGACTTTTGTGTTGGTGACCATGGACTGTTGCACTTGGTAACTGTGCCACACACTAAAACAGAAACAGACCAGAGTTTGGAATGATAAAATACAGTATGTATTTCAATTTTAGGTAAAACAAGGTACTCTTAAGGAGAGAATGCTACAGAAATGGTTACATTTAAAGCTTGTAACTTCTAGAAGAGATACTTGTTTATGGCTAACCTGGCTTCAGTTCACAATTACAGCATCTGTGTAATGTCCATTCCGGGTCCAATCCAGCTAAACAGTCATTGCCTTTTTCTGTTCAGAATGCTGAAGGTGCTCCAGAAAGAAACAAAACCCAGTTCTTCAGTGCCATATGACAAAACTGTTGAAGAGCTCAAGCAAAACAAGCTCTCTGCATCCCATTCTCTAGAATGTCTGAATCTCTGGATCATGTGTCTTTTTGACACTTCTTCCTCCCACCTTGGATGGGAGCAAATGGGGGAAGAACCCTCTGCAAAAAAAAAAAAAAAAGGTTAATCTGTTTTCGGTAAGTTTCCATACATATCCATGGTGGTGGCTGCAGGGAACATGGATGATATACTAATTTGGACATACAAATTAGGTTTTAGCTGTAGGTAGAAGGATCCCTACCTCCCTTCCCTCTAGTGTGTTGCAATGCTGTTTACTCTCAAAACCAAGAGAAAGAAACCTCCAGTCCCATGCAGGGACAGTTTCCGTTTCAGCACTGTATCTCTTAGCTGTAATGGACCCTTGCTGCCTTTCCCTGACATCCAGAAGTAGCTGTCATACTGGAAGAACTCAGACAATTCAGGCTCCATCTTTAAAGCTGCCTCCAAGGTAGTAGATATTCACTTAGCCAAGGACTGCTGTGACTTTGGTACTTAGTATTCTTTGTAACTACCAGGATCCTGCTTCCTATGGAATAACTGGGCTGGGCAGAGGTGTTTCTCTAGAGAGAAGAGGGTACTGCAAGGGCTTATATTGACAGAATCTAGGCTGTAGTTCAGTGCAAATATGCAGCTAAAGTAAAATTGGTTATGCTGCTTTGTTAAAATAGGCATTTTAAATACTAGATATTTTCATCTTGACAGATAACACTACATTCTCAACACATGCACTTTTGTTCTCAAATATTAGATACTGACTTTTTTGTTAAATATAAGTTTCTATTTTTATGAAAATCCAGAGCTATTAAAATATCAATGCTGTAAACAAAATTTCTGCTTGTAAATTGTTTCAGATGCAGGAATACATTATGTAATTAGTATAACAACATTTATTTTACACTGCTATGCAGTCTGTAAAACATCGGTAATATGTAATCAGTCTATCAGAACATGGCTGTTTTTGTTCATATTTGTCCTGGGACTTTAAAAATATCATCTTTCTCATTTTCCCCAAATCCTGACTCCCCTGTTGCAATCTCCTTTACAGCAAATGTACACAGCTGTTGCATTCTTTGTCTTGATGCTGCATTGCTACCTTTTTAAAATGTTATGTTTTCAATCATTATGCAATTTTTTTGCAATGTCTGTTAAAATTCTAATAAAATACATTTGGAGTTTCCCTTTATTTGGTATGAATTTACCTTATTTTTTTTTTGTCAAGCTTCTGAACACTGCTTTCAGTATTTAAATGTGGCACTCTATGGCTGGCTGTTTGATTGCAGTTAGGAATATTTTTAAAATCACATTAACACAAGGGAATTTCACTGTCAAATCAGACTTCTGAAAACTGGAAGATACATAATCTATAAATATACTTACTCTCTAAACCCAAATTCACCTTATACTCCTGAAGAATATAAATTTCCTCTGAGTATGTTGATTTCCACATAATTAAAACAATGATAGACTTTGATGTTTTGCTTTTGAAGCTGGCAGATGCTGTTATGTAGGTTTTCCTCCACCATTAAAGATGGAACTAGATTAATCAAAACCACTATCAGTTATCTTTATAACTCACTCAAAAAGCTCCAACTGGAAGTTGTAATAAGGAAAAATTAAACTGACCAAAAGGGTATATTTTATTGGTTGTAATGCTCCCAATGGCCATAAAGAACACTGTTCAATATCTAGTCTTCTGGGCCTATGACTAAAGTTTTTGGACATATGGAGAAGGCCGTTGCTTAAAATAATAGTAGCAACAATGCAGAGCAACTAGGCTGTGAGGAAAAACTATAGCGGAGGTAGGCTTTATACTAGGAATGTTAGGAAAAATGTAAATAAAACTCTTGGGAATTTTTTTTAACGTATACTAGGATTATTCATGAAACAGTAGGACTCCATCCACACAGCAGCTTTTTACTATGCTACAGACTGGTATGGGGAGATAGCTTTAAAAATAAAAAGGTTGTGTCCACACAGTACATGATTATTCATCATTTAAACCACAGCAGCCTACTCTGACTCATAGCTTGGTTCCTATCAGTATATAGGCATATGTGGCTATTTTGTTAAGTAAATCAAATTTTCCTTTCTCCACATTGAACATCTCACAATGTGGAGGATGTCACTTTCTTTCCTCTGGGGACTCTTCCTGTGTGTGTATAAGGTATTCCAGAGGACATACCTGATTAAGTTAACAGGAAGCCACAGGCAGATTTTAAATGTTTTACCTATTTTGCTGGGCAAATTGTTAACAGCTGTGACTGGCTGTTTGGACAATTTGGCCTAATGGGGACTTTGGTTACTCTGACAAGAGATCATTCAGGCTTAACTGAATTCTTCCAATCACAGTCAGAAGGTGTATTGGAGCATCTCTTATCTCCTGGAGAGCAGGATCCAGTGAACTTATGCAGAATGGAGAGAAAATAATGTTTATGATAGTGCAGTATGGTCAGGTGAAAGATGTTGAAAAGGCTCTGATAACCAGTGCCCTGTCACTATTTCAAGGAGCTGGTTTGAGTTTTCACAGGCCTGCTGTGGAGTTAGTTAATCTCATGGACAGGTGGGTAATACAAACTGAGGAGGAGAGCAATGACAGTGCTGATGAAGTGGTCTAGCCACAAGTTGAGGACCTTCCCACTTCAGATATTGTTTGTAAGAGTGCAGTGAATTTATGGCATGGACAGGGTTGGGATAGAGCCATGGTTCCTCATTTATGTATTGTGTGAGATGGGGGGGAGGGGGGGATGTGCCACTGGATCCATCCTTCAATGATGGCAAAAACTCTTGCTACTACTGCATTTTTTTTGAAAAATTTACCCCCAGGTTTGAAAATTTTGGCTGCTGTTGGATAAAATATGCAGTTAACCTGTTTTCTATGTGTATATTTTCACAGACTTCTCTTACTGCGAGCTTTTACTTTCCATTCAGGGATACATTAACAAAGGGTTGTCATGACTACGTTTAGTCAGAGGTGTCTATGCCATTCTGTATGTGAATAATCCTTTTATAAGAACTCCATCTGTCCAGCCAAGTAGAATCAAAACTCTGCTGGCTAATCTTAGTTCTCAAGCATGGCAGTGTTACAGATTTAGGTTGCATTATGCACACAGTGAGTCTTGACACACAGACAAGTAAGATGTTCATGATTTAGCCATGCAGTTAAAGAAATCTGACAGCAAATAGTATTTTATACAGCATGGAAAAGCAGTTCTGCTTTTGTGCTAAAGCAGGTGTGCGCAAAATGACACCAGAAGGACTTAACTTTAGTAGTACATTTTGATCAAATCTGTTCCAGTGGATGCCATTTTGGGCAAAAACTAAAATAAGGGTAAAAATACTAGTAGTTATATAGACAGAACACCATTCTGCTTCTGTGTGAGAAGCATGTGTCCACAGACTCTTGTAGTGGAATTGTAGAGCTAACGGATGATGGGAAATGGTGATGCTATTGCACAAAAGTAGCAATCACCTCTGCTACATGTGCATCGGATTCCACTTGTCCATGATTAAGAAATGAAGTTCCAGGATGGACATCATAATCACTTTCTCATGCTTTTAATCTTCAAAGTATTTTTAAAAATAATCCATGCAGAAAAAAGCTTAAATCATTATATTTAAAATCACTGAAAAAGATTTCTTCAGACACTATAATGACTTCATCTTGGAAGTCTAGCCACTTGCTAGTCCCAGTCTGTTTGAACAAACACCTGAGTCAAATCTATCAAGCAGGGAAAGTGAGGATTCCCATTTTCCGTTTATTCAAGAGGTCAACCGTGATTCAAACATGGTCTTTTGTTTGTTTGTTTTGTTTAAGACCATATGTGTAAAATTTTGTCCTAAAAATTATCCCACTCACTCAAAAAGTTAGGAGATACTAAAAGTATTTAGAACTGAAGTGGTTTTCTCAACCTTAGCATTCATACTAACTGTCAATGAGTAAATACTATTCACTACGTGAGCTACATAGATGGGTGTAACTCAGTATGTACAGTTACGCAATATAACTGTAGGAAAAATATTCAAAATCTTAAAATTCTCTTGAGGAAAAAAAGCAGCTGTGAGGCTACCTTTGTCAGCCTCCCGGGAGCTGAGCAGAACTTTCCTTTTTCATAGATTATGGCTTTTTCTGAGAGAATCTGTTAAGAAATCTTTGTTCAAAGAGATAATATATTTATTTTTTGCCCATCCTCTTTCCTTGAGTTTTAAATAAGGCTGACCTAAAAGGCCCAATTTTGCAACCCTTCCACAGTTGAGTGAAGTACTAACCCAAGTAGTCCCATTGACTACAGTAAGACTGTGTAGGTATGTGCTTGCCAGTCTGAGTGACAGTTGCCCAATTGGATCCAGGGAGTGTGGAAGTGATGATAATACTGAAATATTGTCCCAGTAGCTCATGGTTCATTCTTGTAGTAGGACATTATATTTTGCTATGTCTGCAGAAGCATCTAGTCACTTGGGACCAGAGATGGTGTGGCACATTGATCTAAATGAATCTTGTCTGCCCGTGGTAACTTGGCTTTTGAAAATGTGTGCTGAATCTCTAATATTAAGAAGGCAATAACATCCTGTGAAGAGGATCTGCCAGATTCTCAGCTGCTGTAAATTGTAGCAGTGATCATGAGATAGTCGAGTTCAGGATTCTGACAAAAGGAAGAAAGGAGAGCAGCAGAATATGGACCCTGGACTTCAGAAAAGCAGACTTTGACTCCCTCGGGGAATTGATGGGCAGGATCCCCTGGGAGACGAATATGAGGGGGAAAGGAGTCCAGGAGAGCTGGCTGTATTTTAAAGAAGCCTGCTTGAGGGCGCAGGAACAAACTATCCCAATGTGCAGAAAGAATAGCAAATATGGCAGGCAACAAGCTTGGCTTAACAGAGAAATCTCCTGTGAGCTTAAACACAAAAAGGAAGCTTACAAGAAGTGGAAACTTGGGGTAGGTCTATACTTACCTCCAGGTCTGGCGGTAAGCAATCGATCTTCTGGGATCGATTTATCGCGTCTTGTCTAGACGCGATAAATCAATCCCGGATTGATACCAGAAGTGCTCGCCATCGACGCCAGTACTCCTGCTCAGCGAGAGGAGTACGCGGAGTCGACGGGGGAGCCTGCCTGCCGCGTCTGGACCCGTGGTAAGTTTGAACCAAGGTTCTTCGACTTCAGCTACGTTATTCACATCTGCCCTTGGACAGATGACTAGGGAGGAGTATAAAAATATTGCTCGAGCATGCAGGGCTGTAATCAGGAAGGCCAAACCACAATTGGAGTTGCAGCTAGCAAGAAATGTGAAGGGTAACAAGAAGGGTTTCTACAGGTATGTTAGCAGCAAGAAGAAGGTCAGGGAAAGTGTGTGACCCTTACTGAATGGGGAGGCAACCTAGTGACAGCTGATGTGGAAAAAGCTGAAGTACTCAATGCTTTTTTTGCCTTGGTCTTCACAGACAAGGTCAGCTCCCAGACTGCTGCACTGGACAGCACAGTATGGGGAGGTGAGCTGCCCTCAGTGGTGAAAGAACAGGTTAAGGACTATTTAGAAAAGCTGGACATGCACAAGTCCATGGGGCCGGATGCAATGCATCCGAGGGTGCTGAGGGAGTTGGCTGATGTGGTTGCAGAACCATTGGCCATTATCTTTGAAAACTCGTGGTGATCAGGGGAGGTCTCGGGATGACTGGAAAAAGACAAATATAGTGCCCATCTTTTAAAAAAGGAAGAATCATCATCCCTGGAACTACAGACGGGTCAGCCTCACCTCAGTCCCCAGAAAAATCATGGAGTAGGTCCTCGAGGAATCCATTTTGAAGCACTTTGAGGAGAGGAAGGTGATCAGGAACAGTCAACATGGATTCACCAAGGGCAAGTCATGCTTGACCAACCTGATTGCCTTCTATGATGAGATAACTGGCTCTGTGGATCTAGGGAAAGCGGAGGACGTGATATACCTTGACTTTAGCAAAGCTTTTGATATTCACAGTATTCTTGCTAGCAAGTTAAAGAAGTATGGATTGGATGAGTGGACTATAAGGTGGACAGAAAGCTGGCTAGATCGTCGGGCTCCACGGGTAGTGATCAACGGCTCGATGTCTAGTTGGGAGCCGGTATCAAGCAGAGAGCCCCAGGGATTGTTGCTGGGGCCAGTTTTGTTCAACATCTTCATTAATGATCTGGATGATGGGATGGATCACACCCTCAGCAAGTTTGTGGATGACACTAAGCTGTGGGGAGAGGTAGATACACTGGATGGTACGGATAGGGTCCACAGTGACCTAGACAAATTGGAGGATTGGGCCAAAAGATATCTGATGAGGTTTAACAAGGACAAGTGCAGAGTCCTGCACTTAGAATGGAAGAATCCCATTTACTGCTACAGGCTGGGGACTGACTGGTTAAGCGGCAGTTCTGCAGAAAAGGACTTAGGGATTACAGTGGATGTGAGGGGGGATATGAGTCAATAGTGTGTCCTTGTTGCCAAGAGGGATAGCGGCATATTGGACTGCATTAGTAGGAGCATTGCCTGCAGATGGAGGGAAGTGATTATTCCCCTCTATTCGGCACTGGTGAGGCCACATCTGGAGAACTGCATCCAGTTTTGGGGCCCCCACTACAGAAAGGATGTGGACAAATTGGAAAGAGTCCAACGGAAATGATTAGGGGGCTGGGGTACATGACTTATGAGGAGAGGCTGAGGGAACTGGGCTTGTTTAGTCTGCAGAAGAGAAGGGTGAGAGGGGATTTAATAGCAGCCTTCAACTACCTGAAGGGAGGTGCCAAAGAGGATGGAGCTAGGCTGTTCTCAGTGGTGGCAGGTGACAGAACAAGGAGCAATGGTCTCAAGTTGCAGTGGGGGAGGTCTAGGTTGGATATTAGGAAAAACTATTTCACTAGGAAGGTGGTGAAGCACAGGAATGGGTTACCTAGGGAGGTGGTGGAATCTCCATCCTTAGAGGTTTTTAACGTCTGGCTTGACAAAGCCCTGGCTGGGATGATTTAGTTGGGGTTGGTCCTGCTTTGAGCAAAGGGTTGGACTAGATGACCTCCTGAAGGCTTTTCCATCCCTAATCTTCTTTGATTCTATGATAGCGTTACACCAGCTGAGAATCTGGCCTATTCCATCTCCAAACAATTTTCAGTTGAAAACAGCAAAAAAATATTTCCTATGTAGTTCAGAGTTCATGCTTTCATTGTTACTGGATCTCCTGGCATTTCTTTTGGAGGGCTTGGTAAAATAATTCAATTATAGGGTACTGATAATCGCATGTGGGGCTGTCAGGCATAAACATGATGGGTCTGTAATTACTATGCAGCATTTTTAGAGACCTAGCAATAGACTTCATGTAAAAGTTTGAACTTCCTTTGCATAGTAAACTATGCAGATAACATCAATCTGGCCTTTGTATTTTTTTTTTTTTTAATTTGCATCTGAATATGGCATTCCTGATAACTATTTGGATCAAAGAATCAGGAATTACAAGTAATGAAATTGAAATTAATGGAGATATCCCATCTCCTAGAACTGGAAGGGACCTTGAAAGGTCATTGAATCCAGCCCCCTGCCTTCACTAGCAGGCCCAAGTACTGATTTTGCCCCAGATCCCCAAGTGGCCCCCTTAAGGATTGAACTCACAATCCTGGGTTTAGCAGGCCAATGCTCAAACCACTGAGTTATCCCTCCCACCTGTACTATTGTTCATTAAATTCTTTCTAGAGCCAGAAGTGAAATAAGTTTTCTACCTCTAGTTTACATTTTCCCCTGAAATGTAGATTCAATATTATATTTGTATTCAAAATTCTAAGAATCCCAAAGAGATGAAATTACATAAATTAAATGATACATGGCTAATAGTGTTGGAGACAGCGTTGGTCTAAAGGTCAGAGCAGACTGGAAACTTATGTTTTCCTTCACTCTGCCAATCTGTACTGGAAGAGTGATGGCTGGCAACATGAGCCACAGAATTATTTTCAGTGGTTTACCATTAGTGGGGCAAGACTGTTTCTCAGTCTAGTGTTCTAGAACTGAGTATAAAAGCCCCTCTTCTCCTGCCCCAACTCTCCTGTGTGAGAGGATCATCCCTTTTAGGAGCAGGTAGTACCTGCTTCATCCAGGGCTTTACTGCTGAAGTCCCTTATCTCTTCCATAATAAGACTAGACCTGTGGATATTGTTTATCATTTGTCTGATTCATCCTTAGAATTTGTTACTAAATTATTATTGTTCCAAGGCGGAAATAAGCAGGATGAACATGAGAGGCTCCACATCATGCAGAGATTCCCTGGTGCCAGGGTAATCTCAGATCCCAGCTAGTGGTAGTTTGAGGGGGACATAGCATAAACCAGGATCTATCCCTTAGTGTCAAACTGATCAGCTGTTTATGGCTTCCCCTAGCTTGCTCAGCCATTTCTGTTTCCACCTGCTGGCACTAGTCCCTGGCTTGTCATTGTCACTCTTTACTCTGCAGTTCCTCTATCTGGACCTGATTCTGATCTCGTACCAGTGTAAACCAGGAATAATTCCACTGGGGCAAAAATTATCATTTTTCAAAATACTGCTTCATAAGCCAACCATAATGATCTTTAAAGCTATTATCATGCTTTGGGGGGGGGTTGCCTTGGCAACCTCATCCATAATACAAGTTGTATGAGAAAAATCACTGTTTTATTTATTTATTTATTGTTCAGCATGGATCCTATAGAAATAATCACATTAAAATCAGTGAAGTGAGATGCTAAACAATTAGTGTGAATAGATTAATCATGTGGAGTTCATTTAGAGTTCATTCAAGCCTTGGTTTGATCAATACATCAAAGATGCTTTGTTTCCTTGAATTTATGTTGGCAACAATGTTAAAAACAAGTTGTGGGATAGTGCAGCATATATAAATGAATGCTTCATAGAATAATAAAGCTGTCTAGGACAAAGACATTTATTCTCCAGCAACATGGACAAATCTCTTATTAATAATAAACTTGTTCACAGTTAGAAACCTTGTTAATGACTGAATTATTTTATTAACTAGAACATTCCTGAGTGAAAGGTGAGGTCTCTTGGATTTATTACATAAATTAACCTTTATAACCTCTCTTAGCACCAAGAACTATATTAGGAGAAGAGCAGCTTTTTAAAAATGGCAGTTAAAGAAATGTGTTTGTTGTTCACTTCCATGTTCAGACAGCTGTGTGATGACAACAGTAGAATATTAAATAATAATAATAATAAAGTTGTTTGGAAGAAATTAGTAGAGCTTTTATTTAAAGTGGATTCAAATGGTTTGTCATGCAATTTTCAAAATTTGCTAATCAAAGTCAAACTGTTTGCTGCTCAGAATGTTTCTCAATTAAAAAGCCATTAAGTGGTTCTGAAAATCTGAAATGAATTCCGATAGGTAATAATGTGCAATCCATCCATCACTCTTGTTAGCTGACAGGTAATAAATAGTTCAATAGTTTTCCCTTTTATATTTTGATTTGGAATCGTGAGGGATGGTATGTCCCTAAAGGAAAAGTTACAATATTTGCCATACTTTCAGAAAAGCAGTCAAGAATTACATTTATACAATATTCACATCAGTATCTGGAATTTAATTAGACTATTAGAAACTTGACAGGTTGATTCTTCTTCAAGTGCTTGCTCACGTCGATTCCATTGTAGGTGTGCACATGCCCACATGCGCGGTCATCGGAGATTTTTGCCTTAGTGGTATCGTAGGGGCTGTGTCGCCCCCTTGAGTGCCGCGCTCACACACTGGTATATCAGGTGCTGCCAGCCCTATGCCCTTACAGCTCCTCCTTACTGCCCGTGGTGGTCACTTTCTTTGCTCGTCATGGATTTGCAGTTTTCCTTATCTTGGACTTTGTGCCGTTAGGCTTGTACATAGTTATCTTTAGTACCTGTTAAGTGTCGTAGTTAGAGTTAGGTCACAGCGGGGATTTTGCCCCCAGCGGGGCACACCCCAATCTCCGGGCTTTAAGCCCTGCGATTCCTGTAACAGGCCTATGCCTGTTAGTGACCCCCATGGCAGCTACGTCAAGTGCCTGGGGGAAGTGCACGTTAAAGAGAGGTGCCAGATTTGTAAGAACTTTCAGCCTTGCACCCAGAAGGAGAGGGTTATCAGGCTCAGGATCTTCTTATAGAATCTGCCCTCCACCCGGCTTCCGAGCCGGTCCGGCATGAGTCGCCCAGCACCTCGACACCAGTGCAAAGTGCACCATTCTTCATCGCTGGTTCCTAAGAAGAGGGCTAAAAAACACAACTCCCTGGCACCGACAAAGAAGGCGGCAGTGAGCAAGGAGCTTGCCCCAAGTCACGCACCCACACTGGAGCCCCAGTCGACCATCTCTTGCTGGAACCGTTAGCCCGGGGAAAGGTCCAACTCCAACGAGCTGTATGGGACCGACTCTCCTGCTGGCACCAACTCCTTTGCAAACTCAGGTGCCAAAGGAGCTCAGGCCGCTGCCCGTGCTGACAGCACAACCAGTGCCGCAGGTCTTGATGAAGGCTCTCCAAGAGGGCAAGCCAGTCGATAAGGCTTCCCAGGGAGTGGTGGAGTGCCACCAATTGCTCAAGACAATGGCGCGCTCTCCACCTCCACACTGACAAACCGTACCATCGTCTAGATCATTGTGAACTTACCGTTGGTCTTCAGCATTACAGTCACCGCCATTGCGATGTGATTCACCGAGGGAAAGGCACTGGTCCCCCTATTATCAACATTGATCACAGTCCCAGAGGTCCTTGTCCCAATGCCGTTCCCGGTCACCAACACCATGGGAACAATCTCCCTCCTGATTCCGATCTCCTCGGCACCGCACTCGCTCACCATGCCATCCGTACCAATCCCCTCAGGTGGGACTCCGGTCTCTGGTGTTGGTGGTCTCGAGGCAAACTCAGGCCTTGACAGCCGCTCCGTGGTCTCTGGAAGGGGGCTCCTCCAGAACAGAGGGGCATTTCAGCCTGTTGCCCCAACCTCAGCAGCGAGACTGGGCATCCAAGCCAGTGGCAGCATCGAGATAGTGGCAACCAGGACAGTGGCCTGCTCAGTGGCCATGTTGGAACACCTGGGGGGATCTGGTCATGGCGTTGTCTTCCCTCAGCTCAATCGTCGGCCGCAGCCATGGAGCAGCAATTGTCGGCACCAGGTCTGGCGCCAGAGGCACACCCAGTGTCCAAGGTTCAGGAGGCTGCACCTATGCCTAAGCCATCCTCCCCAATGGAGGAGGAGGACCAAGCCCCCCTCTACGGTTCACTCCTCCTTGTCCCCTAATGAGGCGGCCCTCCATTGCCAGCCCACCTGACAACTTAAAGGACCACCAGGCCTTGCTCCAGTGGGTGGCTGAAAACCTGGGCCTGCAAGTGGAGGAGATGGCTGTGCACTCTCTTCAGCATCCTGTCAGCCTCCACCTCTACCCATATTGCACTACCCGTGCATGAAGGGGTCCTGAAAATTGCCAGAGGAATCTGGCGGATGCCCTCCTCCATCCCTCCCACCTCAAAACGGGCTAAGAAGAAGTACTTCATGTTGGCCAAAAGTTTTGAATACATCTATACTCACCCTCCTCCTGGCTCACTGGTGGTCTTCACGGCCAATGAAAAAGAGAAGCAGAGGCACCAACCCCCCCCCAAAATAAGGAGGCCAAAAAACTTGACTTGTTTGGAAGAAAAATTTATTCCACTGCAAATCTACAATTTTGGGTGGTGAACCACCAGGCCCTCCGGGACCACTACAACTTAAATTTATGGGACTCTCTCCATAAATTCAAGGACTCCCTCCCACAGGCCTGAGCTCAGGAGTTTGTTACTCTGGTTGAGTATTCTGGTGTACCTCAGTGGTCCAAAATGCTCTTCAGATGGCATGGGACACAGTGGACTCAGAAGCCAGGGTGGTGGCATCTGCGGTGGTTATGAGGCACAGCTCCTGGCTTCAGGTCACTGGTCTCTCCCAGGAGATGCAGACCTCAATCCAAGACCTTCCCTTTGATGGGAATGGTTTGTTTTCTGAGCAGACTGATGCGAGGCTGTACAGGGTGAAGGACACCAAGGTGACCCTCCATTCGTTGGGTATCCACAGTTGGCACATAAGCCGTTCCGGCTGCCCCTATCGAGGTCTTGTATGCCTTTCCACCAGTGCCATTGATCCATTGATCCTGGTGAAAATCAAACAGGATGGAGTAAGAGTCATCCTCATGGCTCCAGCATGGCCCCATCAGAAGCCCATGCTAAAGCAAGTGTTCTTTACACTTAAATCATGTGGTCAGCATTGCTCTTTTCTTTATTGTTCCTCATCTAATTCTGCAGTAATAGCACTGGAAGCATTCATTGGTTGGCACTGATATTCTTAGAAGTTCTGCTTCTTGAAATAAAGTCCTAGGGGGCCTGTTTGGGACACTTAGATATTTGGGAGTGCCTGTAGGTTCAGATATACATCGGGTAAACTTGTTTTATTGCAACTATTTACACCAATCATTAGGGCTGTGAATGTAGATATTACTAGTATTGCTGAGTCGTTGATAATGTAGAAATGAGAGAGTTTTACTCTAATTTACATTCTCAAACTCAAAAAATTAGGGTATAATGGTGTGACACTCTGTACCTCAGGGGAACACCCTACACGCCCATGTTCATCCTTATAATATCATTGTGTGGTATCTAATGCAAAGTTTGTCATGTTTCAGAAGGCTCATGATGCACTGAGCATTGTTGTTATAGTTATGTTATAGTAATGTTATAGTGATGTTATAGGTTGTAATTTCATGTAAGTAGTTATGAGGCTGAAAATGTGTCCTCACGACTTAAAACAAGCCCAGGCAAAAACTCTCCAAGAGCAGAGGGGCAGTTCACTCCTCATCAGGGCATGTATGGGACAAACCCAGCCCAGCCTCACAGGAACAAAGGACACTGGCCTAGGCAGCAACAAAGGATCTGTTGGACTCTCAAGTGAGTTACCCCCCTACTCTTGGTCAGTTTGAGACTATGATGAGGTAATGCTCACCTGACCCTGAAGGAGGTGGGGAGCAAAGCCAAGAGGGAAGAAAGAACATGATAAAAGGGAGAGATGTTTGCCATGTTCTTCCTCTCTCTCTTCCATCTACATCTACAGACACCACACCAAGCAACTGAAGCGCTGATCAAAGGGGAAAGCCTGGCTGAAGAGCAACCAGTCAGCCTGTGGTGAGAAGCATCTAAGTTTGTAAGGGCACTGAAACTGTTAAGATCAGCTTAGAATGTGTTTTGCTTTTACTTCATGTGACCAAATATGACTTGTTGTGCTTTAACTTATAATCACTTAAAATCTATCTTTTGTAGTTAATAAATTTGTTTATTCTACCTGAAGCAGTGCGTTTGGTTTGAAGCATGTCAGAAACTCCCCTTGAGATAACAAGCCTGGTGCATATAAATTTCTTTGTTAAATTGATGAACTCATATAAGCTTGCAGCGTCCAGCGGGCATAATGGGACACTGAAAGACGGAAGTTCCTAGGGTTGTGCCTGGGACCAGAGATATTGGCTAGTGTCGTTCGATTGCACAATCCAAGGAGCAGCTTACATGCTAGAGGCTGTGGGGGAACAACAAGGGAGTGGGAGTTCTCACAGCAGAGCAGGGTAAGGCTGGCTCCCAGAGTCAAGATTGGAGTGACCTAGCAGATCACGGTCCAGATAACACTGGAGGGGAACTTCACAAATGGTAAATAAGATGGCTGGTTTTGGTTGCTTGTTTGTTAAAATTATTTCAAATGATGATATTTATTATGGAACAATAATAGCTGCTCCATAGTTAGCATTCAGTCTTGATGTCCTCTACGAGCCCAATTCTGGCTGTCAGAATATCACTTTTCATGAATACTACATTCACACTCCTTCCTCCTTAATATTTTGTTTAGTCACTAGATTAGCTGTAATTGTGAATGACTAATTTTGGAATTGTATTAAGTACATGTAGCATAAGAAAATGGACTACAATGAAAATGAAGCTAAGTACTCAAAATACTACTAAGCAATTTCAATGTTCCACTACAAGAATTCATTAAGAACTAAGTAGAAGAATGGTTGGCTGGTATTCAAAACCCTTGCAGGGGTAAATAAAAATAGCTGTAACAATTTACATACAATTATACCCATGCAAGCAAAATATCTTACTAAATAAGCAAGAGATTTACCTCAGTCAAATTAAATAAATTCTACTGGTAGAAATTCTTGAAGGGAGAAAGATCAGATCAAAAGTTACCTGGTCTGGGAAACTGATGAACTGCTAGTTCAAGAAAGCAACTCTACTGATTTTCAGTTATATGTAGGGAGTGGGATTAAGGGGGTTTCAGAAAACCACATAACTATAAAAATGTACTTGAGGTAATAACTACATGGTTCTCGATTATGCCAATGTTGGTCAGATTAGTGTCTCGCACTAGATCTTCAAATCCCTAAATTCTTCAACTTCAGTTTACCCCAGATTCAAAAAGACTTTGGGAATTTGTGTTCCATAACACATGACAATCTTCTTCTGTGGATAACTATGTGGATATGTGAATGATTTTAATTGATGTATGTAGATAAACTGAAAAGGCAACTTTAAATGGGACAAGTAGCTCCTGTTGCTACTTTCCAGCGGGATTACCAGCTACAAAGATGGTATCCTTGGTGGCTATTATTGGGAACACAGCCACTTGCCCTGATGGAACCAGGCAAGCAAAAAAGGGGAATTAGCAGAGTAATGCAGAGTAAGTCCACACCAGTGGCTCCTGTTTCTATAGTCATGCATATTTATATCCTGTTCCTGTGGATCTCCTCCACATCACTCCCTCAACTTCCCTGAAAGAGCCATGCAGTTTTACTGACTCTCTGGCCCTTTATTGCTAGTTTCCATCGCCCCTTCTCAGTGGCATGTTTGAACAACCTCTGATTTGATTAAAAAATTGTCCACTGCCACAAACCACTCATGTTAAATTTGAAGCTGTAAGGACTTTTCTGGGGAATTCAGAGTAACCTGTGCATAAAGGACTTCAAAATCAGAATATCAGCTATGAGATGTCATTAATGCTTTTAGTATGATAACCAAAGCCATAGGTTCTCTCTGACAAGTGGACTTAAATTAATGGGTTTTAAAGACATTAGGAACTATTGTGTTAATCCAATCTGTTCTCCTGCATAATACAGACCAAAAATTTCAAACAATACTTCCTGCACCGAGTCATAATTTCTGAAAGGGTTGCTGCCTAAATTCAGTCGCAAGATTGCTAGATTCCATCTGTGACTGCTTCAGATAAACCTATAATATAGGTTTTGTATTGAATTAAATATGAAAAAGAATAATATAGTCAGTGCAGTAGCTCCTGTGTTGTTTGTTTTTGTTATTCAGTTTACTTTACACTCTTCCTACATTTTCATTTTTCAGTATACCACAGATTGTCATATTTAAATTTCAGTGTTAACGGTCTATTGATATAAATGGGACGAGTCACACCTCTCCAGAACTATTGTTTCAGGCTGTTAGCAAATTCCATCAGACATCACTGCTTGATTTACACTTGGTTCATATTTTCAGGCTTTTCTTTGCAGCCATGTTGAATAGAATCCTCAGCAGGTATTAGTCTATGTAAGTCCATTGAGTTAAAAAAGAGTCATGCTGATTTATCCCTGCTGAGGATATGCTCCAGAATTTTTGTTTAAATGAAAGATGAAATTCTGGAGCACAATTCTGTGGCTGCAGAATTACTGAATACACGGAGCCAAGAAGATGATGAAGGAATGTGTTCAGTAGACAGGTACAGAAATAATATTAAAGTTTATTTAAATATATAATATTATATAATTCCATTCACCTCTAGATTATGGAATAAAACTTGTGATTTTTTAAAATACAGAAATATTAAATGCTATTGGATACTTATCATCAATGTATAGTCTTATTTTGATAACTGTCGTGAAATACTCAAATTAGCAGAAGCTATATCCAATTCCTTTAGGCCTCATCTTTGACGGCTTGACTCTAGAGAAACATGTAATCAGCCTTAGTGTGGTCGTGGCCTGCTGTTTAACTATGGAAATAAAAGATTCAGGATACAGTATGATGTCTTTCATGGACTCCATAACTTCTCTGGATGCCCCTCCAGTGACCTTTGTATTGACACAGGAATAACCTTCTAAGGATAAGAGTGTATTCAGGGTACCTATCTGTTCACTTCTGAATGGATGCTAATTAGATTTGCTTTTCAGGTGTGATGGGTGCTTTCTAATCCCAGTTTTTAATCACACATCCAATTTTCTTCTATTTTGCCTTTTTCTCCTTCCATGGTGATCAATGCTACAAGCTGCTTGGTCACTCTCCTGTGTCAATATAAAGGCAACAACAACAGGAGAAGATTAGAAGCTTGGATTTTTACAGAACTGGAGGAGGTTGTCAAGGGGTGAAATGAGAGTCCACCTGCACCACCTCCAAACATGATTTGATTTTTTTATGCTGCACACCAAAGAGCACCTGGGCACTGTATGTTTAATAACAATGATGCTAAACCAGTCCAACTATATTTCCCTCCTCCACACCATTTCCAAGGATTGATGGAAATACAGTTAAGTGATCCAAGAAGTACAGGGTTATGAAAAGCCTGACTCTTCTCCCCCTCCTGCTATTACCATTATTAACTTTAATTTTTGAACAGGAAATGGGTTACAGCTGCTATATTAATTGTTACAATGTGGTCAGCTGGATCTAGTCTCAAGCATATTCCCATTCTATACATAATCCCTTTCATTTTTCTGATACAATTATAACTTCCAATAAAACTATGGAGCTGTAGCTATGCTAAAAGCATAACATCGGGTGCTGGAGAGCATAGTGAAAATCTTCTTTTTCTAATTTCACTCTGTTTCCCATGGTTGCTTGGAAACTGACCATGGCACTCCCATGCCCCTCATCCCCTTTTATACAACAGTGGGGATTTTGGTTTGTTCCTGAATTCAAGACAAAAAATTGCGGCCACCATTATTCTAAAGAAGGCAAATGAAGCACAATTAATATTACTTAAGTGAAACTCAGATCTTCCAGATGATTCAGTGCCTAATGTTTTGCCCTCTGCTGCTTGGACTTCTTGAAGTGTTGTTAGTCATGCATAATGCATTTACAACAGAGAACCCCACATAATAGTGAAAACTAAGCAGTAACTCTTTCTTAAAGCAAGTGACAGGAAGGTAAAATATAGGAATTTTCTGCCAACTGGTAGAAGTTGCTAAAGTGCATTCATTCCTAAGGACACTGCAACTATGCACTGTTACAGATACTACATTAATTGGGTACCATTGTGGGTCTGTTACTATGGTTTGTGAGTGTTTGCTTTTGAAAAATGAAAGGTTTATATTAGGTTTGTTTCTACAAAGGAAACATTTTTTCTTTGTAAACACTCATACGGTGTGTGTCACATGAACTTTGGGTCACCCACTCCCTCCTCTAACTAATGGAATAGTGTTTTGATGTCACATACAGCCAAATATGTTGTTCTTTTGTTTTGTGCCTCATTTCAAACAACTGAATCTTTTTTTTCTTCTAAGATTCATGTTTAATGGGAAGCTTGACATTCCAGGTGTGGTAATAGGTTAATTTAAGACCCCAATTGTTATAATTAGATTGACTTTGTAATAATAATTTGCACTTATTGTTCTGCAGCACTTTTCACCTGAGGATCTCAAAGTACTTTGCAAACACTAATTAAGTCTCAACACCAGGGTGGATTTGATTTAAATCACTAGTCAGTTATGGATTTCTACATAAAAGTGCATTCTTCTTGGTTGCTATAACCTTAATACATAGTCTTCACAACTCAAAGATAGATGTAGGTTTCATTTTTAGATGGTACACACTATACATTTTTTTTTGTGATTTATTTTGAAAACTTTTCAGATTAGGTTTACAGCTATATCAGAAAATGAATTACTGATTGGTTATTTCATTTACCAAAGGTAATTGAAGCAGATATTTATGAAGTCATTGGAAGGTGAACTATCTCCAATTCCACAGGTAAATCATTAATATTTGGAGGATTTTCTTGCCATGCTGTATTAGGAGGAGACCATCACCAGACAGGCATTTAAATTGTTTTATTTAACTAAAACAACAACGTTATGTATTCTGGATTTTTTTCTTCAATAGCAAACATATAATAATTTAACAAAACAAGTATATGAATTTTTGAATTTAGTTAAACATTCAAGATTTTTAAAATCAGATCTGTTTTTGTTAAAACTGTTTTTAACTCAAATAGTTAAATGAAATATTTTTTTTAAAAAACCCCAAAATTAAATCAACTATGTCAGCCAGGTCAACACAAGAAACTTAAAATATTGGCTTCTGCAGCTAACTCAGTTTTCTTCACCTTCATTTTCCTGTTTGTTCATAATCCGGAAAAGAAAAACAAGCTTTCCTGCTTTTTCAGGTCCCAAACAATTTCTCAATTTGGAATGAATTAGTCCATAGGAATAAATATTCTTTCTACACTGGCAGAAGAAGCTACTGCTGTTAAAAGTGAGATTATCACTTCAATAGTCTCTGAATCCAAGTGCTTATGTGACTTCCACCAGTTCACGGGTGTGACTTTCTTTAAAACATCATCAGCAAACATATTTCTTGAATGGTTCACCCTTAGCTCTGAAGTTTATTACAGTTGGCATTATGGAGGGATGATTGCTGGATGTCCATGTCATAGCCAACTCCTCTTCTTCAGCAGTACTGAGTATTGAGAATATTTGCAAGAAAATGAGCTGGAGATCATGCTTGTCCCATTCGTTTTTTTAATGCTTGTAATTTAACTCTTGTCAGTCCACTACTGAGTTCCATCGCAGGCTTGTGGGAGAGTTAGCTTGGTTCCTCCCACTTTTTTTCAGAGTAGCTGCTGCAGGGTGGTGGTTCCGGAAGTATTTTGCAATTTCAACAACATTAGCCTTTATTTCTGGAACACTGAAGTCTTTGGCTAGGAGGTGCATCAAATGAGCACTGCAACCTTATGTTATTAGCTTGGGACTCTCTTCAAAATAATTTCTTCTCATCTTGGATACATTTGCAGCATTGTCTCTGACCAAGCTGCGTACCAGACATTTGAATTTTTTTTCACAGTTTGTTATAGCTTTTACTGCTACTTCTTGTAAGTATTCTACTGTGTGTGCATTTCCTGATGTATCAATTGTTTCTGTAAGGAAGACATTCCCTTCTTCTGTTGTCACACAAGCACATACAACAGCATCATTGTGGACATTGTTCCACCCATCGAGACTCAGGTTAACAATTTTATCCTCTAGACTTTTTGCGCACTGCTCAATTTCTCTTTCATAGACTTTATCCAGCAATCTGCCTGCAACATCTGCTCTGTTGGGTGGACTGTATCCTGGTCTTAATGACTGAACTACGTTAATGAAGTATGGTTCCTCAATCATACGGTAAGGAGAGTTTGTTGCATAAACAAACCGGGCAATTTTTTCATCAATTACCTCTTTTTGTAATCTGCTGGTTCTTATCACAAACTTATCTATGGTTGTTTCTAGATGATGGAGATTTTTTTTATTTATTTTTTGCTACAGGTGATATACTGTGGCTATGTGACACACACAATTTGACTGAAACACTATCATTGGCAGATAACTCTGAAACTATAGAAAATGATGGTGATCTTGAAGGTGGATAGTCTTCAGAATCCTGTATGTTGAGGATGGATTCTCCTAAACAAAATAAGTTAATGCAATTATTTATTATTACCATACTAATAATTTAGTATTACTCATTATATTCACTGACACTCAGTACTACTTTAAAGGTGAAATTTAAAAGGAAGATCTGCCTATTTCAGCTATTTATTTTTTATCACAACTGCATCTAAAATGATAGTACTATAGAGTAACAACTAAATTTTTTGCTCAAACATGAGAATTCAAGAATAGTCCAGAAGGAAGACAGGCAGTCCTTAAGGCCTGGTCTACACTGGGGAGCAGGAAGGGGGGATCAATCTAAGTTACGCAACTTCAGTTACATGAATAACGTAGCTGAAGTCGACGTACTTAGATCTACTTACCGCAGTGTCTTCACCGCGGTGAGTCAACTGATGCCACTCCCCGTTGACTCTGCCTGCGCCTCTCGCCAAGCTGGAGTACAGGAGTCGACTGGAGAGCGCTCAGGGATCGATTTATCGCATCTAGACTAGACGCGATAAATCAATCCCCGCTGGATCGATCGCTGCCTGCCAATCCGGCCGGTAGTGAAGACATACCCTAAGAAAGAAGTATGAAATAAAAAAGTTTAGCAACCCAAAGATTCTGCATGTTCAGATATGTTCCTTTCATCATCTTCAACGCAGCTTCCTCCTGAAAAGGAACACTTCTCATGACATTGTTTCATTTGGGCAACCAGGCCTTGCATTTCTTTGTTGCACATTTTGCATGCATGCCTGTCTTACCCAAAGGTACAGGAATGTCATTAAAATATTCCCAAACTGGGTCTCTTTTATGGCCTGGTGCCATTATAGGTTTTCCCTTTTAGTGAGAGAATGGTATGATAGATCTCAAATCAATGAAGGCTACATTCAGAAAGACCTCAAGACTTATGGAATATGCTGCTCAAATAATTTCACTTTTGTTTCTACTGCCTGTCCCTCCTTTCTCCCATTTAGCTCCAGACTTCTTCTCCTTGTCCAGATCTATTCTGCCCCCCAACAATCTTCTATTCATTGAACTTTTTGAAACTTTGCACTTTTAGAGAGAGGTAAGGGATTGACTCTGTGTACACAAATTTGCAGAAGGACAATAGGGTTGAGGTCTGTTATTTCTCACTTCTATATATTTATTTAAAAACATTTTTGCTGTTAACAAGCTTGTTATCTCTGGAGACACAAATCCACAGTTTGAGAACTGCAAATCTAAGCATCTCTGATGGTATCTTCTAGACTGAGCACTGGGTCCCATTGGGTAGATAGAAAGATTAACCTAAATAATCTATACAAAAGCCCCTGGAACCCCATAACATTGGGTCCCTAATCCATGAACTACTGGAACTCATTTACAAAACTTTTCTTAAACATTACATGAATATATTGTCTCATGCTATAGAATTAGAATCTATAATCCCTATTCCATGATGAGATATCTTTGAGCTATAATGTATCTTAATTAAAACTATCTTTAGATGGGTTTTTTCCGCAAAAAGCATTTTATAAAAAAAATCTGATTTAAATAAAAAAAATCTGATTAAAAAAAAATCATTGATTTTTATCCACCCAGCTCAACACCCTTCTGAGATAGGTAAGATAGGTGAGATCCTCACCTCCACTGCAGCCCCTTCATATGATGTTAAAGGGTCAGAGTGGTGTAAGGGGGCCCCAAAAGTCCTGTATTCAGCCAAGGAAGAATTGCCTCAGTGCAAGCACTGCAGAAGAAAGCCATGAGGATGTCTTTGCAATCCCTGATTGGGATGTTGCAGGACATCTTGGGGAAAGAGTTTGCATCATACAGTGCTGCACTGATTCTGGGCAGTTCTGTAGCCCACAGGGTATCTGGGAAAGCCTTCATAGCTTATACAGGCCCTCTGGGCTTTTAAGTTACAGCAGAGGGCATGCCCAACACCCAAAGCAGTCCAGGATGGGATGATGCAAAAGTGGCTTAAAGCCCCCATAGACCCTCTCCTTCTGGGCTGTGACTTCTGTAAGAAGTAAAATTTTGCCAAAGGTCACACGTAGCAGAGTCAAGAGTAAAACCCCAGAGTTCTGAGTCCTCACACTGTGCCTACTTAATCCACTAGACAGTATTGCCTTTACAGACATTTTTAATAGTCTATGGTGTTTATAACTTCTTTCTATATTGGGAATCTTTATAATGTATCACTCCCACCTTTTTTGCCCATTACTGTAGTGACACTTGTAGGGAAATACTTGACTGGAAAGATCTCCTAGACTCCAGGCTGCTTTTGCAATTAACATACAACTCTTCTCATCCCTGCATGGGGTCAGCTATGTTGGCCAAGGTAGGCGGGGATAAGAGTTATGACTCTGGCCTCCATCCCAACCCCAACTGAGGTCAATATAATGTAAAAATAATTCAGTTTGATTAAAGCCGTTAGTATTTGATTTAAGTCTTGAGATAGACTCTTAAGGGGAAGGTTTTATTATCAGCTCTTGCTATGACTTACATGCTCCGTACATAAAAATTCAAATTGGCTGGAATATTTTCATAGTGATTTTAACAGTCTTGCAATGTCTATGTTAAATTTGGCATTTCATTACAGATACAGACTTCTGGAAAATCAAATACATACTCACAACAGTAGCAAATTATTTACTCTATAAACATGTTACTGCATATTCATACTACCCTATGCTTCCTTTTAAATAATACTAATAAGCAATCCCTTGTGTTTAGCCCTATCTAATCTAATCTCAAGATTAAGTGCATTTACTAAATGGATATGCTTGCCATAATTTTTATAATCTATCCTGCACAAAATACACCCTTACATCATAAACCAGCAGCAAACAGTTACAATAACCTCTGGAGTTATTATTTCTGCTATCTATGCAATAGCTCCAAAACATTGTTGTTCTCTTTATCAACAGAGTTTTATGTGATAACCAGCTTCTTAATTTGCTTAATAGTCTTCCCCCAGACATCGTATATAAGAGCTAAATTCTCCACTTCTTTTCTCTGTTATTGTGATATCATTAGATTAGAGCAAACAGAGATCTGAAACAGTTAAGTCATGCAATTAGATTTTAATTACAGGAGTTGGGTCTGTGCCTCATCTATTGGTTTAGGCAGTTCATTAGCTTCAATTTCCCATTATTAGCATAAGCATTTTAATATCATATTTTAAATCCCTGAGTTCACTTTGTGGTGTTTCTTTAAAAAAAGAAATAATGGTGGTTGAAATTTTCAGCAAAGAATCTTTCTTTGATTCTGGGTAATGCTGTCCAATTAATTTATGCATCTAAAATCAAACATATAAATTAGACAAATACATTTGCATTTCTCCTAAAAAAGGAGTGTGTTTTAGGTATAGGATATATATATATATATAAAGTGTACTGTCTCTCTTCCAATGGTCCTTGCCCACCTGCTGGAATTCAACTGAACATTCCAAGATGGTTCCTAGCAATCAAAATGCATTTACAGAGTCCTCAGATGTTACCTCACCGACTCATGTCCAACCACAGGCCTCACTTCCCCTATAACTCTGTATATAAAATAACACTAACTGAACACATTACCTAACATTCTCCACAGGCACCAATCCTGCAAACATTTCTAGTGTGAGAAGGTGTTTGCAAGATTGGGGTCTTAAACTGTAAGCTACTCTGTGTAGACACTCTCTCTTTATTTGTATGTACAACACCAAGCACAATGGGGAACTAATCTCTACCAGAGTCTTACAGATTCTGTAGTATAAACAGTAATGTGAGCAATGCTATATTAAAAGGGGTAGTTGGTTACAAAATCAATATCTTTCTATATGAGGAAAGGAATAGGTATTATTTGTTTGACCTTGCTCAAACCTTTGTTGAAACCCTTTAGCTGTGTATGTGATCGGTAGCCAAGGATAAAAGATATCAGGTAAATTGAAGATATAGGGATGAAATATAAGTTAATTTATGCATAAGCCTCAGGCTTGTAAAATATTTAGCTTAGCCAAATTAGACCTTAGTATGAGTTAGCTATATTAAAAAGTTAAATTAGCATAAGTAAGTTAATAACAAACTTGCTAAGCTTGTGCCTGTTTGTGATATACTGATATTTTGAAAATAACTCTGTTTAGATAATTGTGTCTACAAAAGATGACTGTTCGTAGCTAGGGTGAAATGTTAGAGATTTCCTTAAGGTAAACTTCCTATTACTATGATGATAAGATGACGTAAATGTTAATAAGGGGAAACTCACAAGTTGACCTATGGAAAATGGGGAACCCCAAAGTAGTGGGTGTGGAGGTTCAAGTAAGGAAAAGCGGTTAAAACCTCCTTATATATATATATCAGAGGTCGGCAACGTTCGGCACGCGGCTCGCCAGGGTAACCATCCTGGCGGGCCGGGCCAGTTTATTTACCTGCTGACGCGGCCGGTTCGGCCGATCGCGGCCCCCACTGGCCGCGGTTCACCGTCCCAGGCCAATGGGGGTGGTGGGAAGCCAAGGCCAGCACATCGCTTACCCGTGCCGCTTCTTGCCGCCCCCATTGGGGCGAGCCACGTGCCAAACGTTGCCGACCCCGATATATATGAACCTAACACATTATAAAACCTGTATCCCAACCTGCGTGCCTTGAGGGGGGAGATGGCAGGATCACAACAATGGTGTGGATGATGACTAACAGAGGATTTTTCCAATAGATAGCATGCAAGTAATGCAAATACTAGACGCTCTGTATTGGTCTCTCTCTGTCCTTTACCGGTTTGCTAGTAAAGGTGATCGTTATGGGCAGGGCAGAGCTGAACTGTGTTGTGCCTGTTGCGGCCCCAGTCTGTTGATAACTTCTCCACTGTAGTGAGTGCTGGGGCGGAACTCTCCCAGAGTGAGGTAGGTGTTCGCCCACCCCTGGGGGTGGGTACCCGGTTGCAATCACCCACCGCCACAGAGAAGGCTGCAGCTCAGGATGCAGAAAGGGCTGGCAGCAGCCACAATTTCACAGAGCTAAACTGCGCTCTGACAGCGCCTGACCCGCGTGCCCAGCGCCGCTCCCCGCGGTGACAGCGCACAGGGCCCCGCACCGCTCAGCAGCCTGCCCCGCCGCCGCCCTCTCACAGCCACATTCCCAGCATGCGCATAAGGCGCCGCGCCGCGTGGTTCTACGAGTCACGTGCTATCTCCCCGCCCCTTTCGTGCCTCGCACCCATTTGCCAGCGTGCCACGCGTTTACGTGATGATGACATAACCCGGAAGTACGCGGGGGCTGTGTGGTCCCCCTGGCGGCCGGGAGGTGATAAATCACTCGGGGACTTATTCACCTTCCCCGCGGCTGGGAGCGGCCCGGCCGCTGCCATGTTGTTCCGCTTCGGGGTGGTGCTGCCGGCCGGGCTGGCCGAGGCGCTCATGGTGGCCGGCTCGCGGCCGGAGCTGGGCCACTGGGACCCGCAGCGCGCGCTGCCCATGAGGCCCGCGCGCCCGGCGGCCCCGCTCCCCGCCCAGGAGCCCGCGCTGTGGCTGGCGGAGGCGGCGCTGCCGGACGAGGAGGCCGCGGGCACCTTCTGGTACAAGTTCCTGCAGCGCCGGGGCGCGGACACCGTCTGGGAAGGTAGCGGCGGGGCGCGGGGGATCCCCTGCCCTGCCCCCCGCGCTCTCTGCTGGCCCCTGCCCCGGGCGGCGGCGGCTGCTGCTACTTGGCCCATGGGGGCGGGGATGGGGTCAGCCAGCCCGGGCCGCGCGGAGAGCAGCCGCTTTGCGGGAGGGGGCGCTACCCGCCGCCGTGTCGCTCCCGTTGCCTTTCGGCTCTAGGGAGCTTGGAGTCTCACACCTACACCGGGCTGTGGGGCGTCCTCCCGCTGCTCCCCCTCCGCCTGCACTCAGATCCTCCTCCCCCCCCCCGCTGCTGCACGATCCCCCGCTCAGCCTGGGGTGAGCAGCTCCGGCGGGGGGCGAGCGCCCAGCGGCAATCCCGATTTCTAACCTAAGGCCTAATTGCAACTAAAGACTAGTTTGACCTCACTGTTTCGCTCCAGGCTGCGAGCAATGTCACGCAGTGTCACGCAGTAAGGGTGTTGAGATGGCTCGGTCGCTGCTGGAAGAAGTCTTCCAATCACCTATGGATTAATTACAGCGACGGAAAACCCCCTTCCCTCCATACAGGAGGCATCTGCACTACAGCGCTGGAGGGGCACAGTTGTGCCACTGTTGTGTAGAGCTGACCTATGTGCCTAGTAATAGGGAAGGAGAGGGAAGAAGTACAGGATTTGGGGTGGGCATCAGCACTCTGTAATCCCTTTATTGGGATGCGTCTCATACACTCTTGTTTTGCACGTGTGAACAAGCTGTTCAGCAATGAAGAAGTTAAATTTTATTTATTGGATTATACCGTCAATGGAAGATGTCAAGAAAGATGTGCAACCACTTGTATAATGGTAAAACACCTTCTGCTGTACACCTAGGGTGACCAGATGTCCTGATTTTTGGATCTTTTTCTTATATATGCTCCTATTACCCCCCCACCCCATCCTGATTTTTCACACTTGCTGTCTGATCACCCTGTGTACACCACAAAGTATTTAGTGTGTGTCCAGTACAAAGGCCAAGAGAAATCAACCTGTTAAGAGCTTTATCACAAAGTTTACCTTCTATTGAAGGAAATCAGCACATAGTGTAAAATTTGCTACCTAACTTAACACAACAAGTCAAACTGCTCATTATAACCACGGCATATCAAAATGTAGCTTTCAGTCAAACAGTTAGTTTGACTGAATTGTTTAATCGTTTTGTAATTATTATTTGTGCTGTGATAGCACCCAAAATGTGCTAGGTGTTTTTACAGAGTGTCTCTTCCTTGAAGAGCTGAAGACCCAGACACTGATAAAAGGTGGGATTCTAGTAACATAGTAAATCACTAAGCTCAGTGTTTGACCCAAATAAATCTCTCAGTTTAGAAGAAACATACTTCCTTGGTAATCAGTATTTATTTAGAGCCCCGTTCTAATAAAACTGTCACTGTAGCTCAGATTTTATCCAACAGGGTTATAGCAGTCGGTCCCAAAAATATATAAGTATGTCAATGTAGCTGGCTCAGCTTTCTTTGGAGCAAACCTGCAGCTTTATTTTTCTTGTCAAGGAAAGTTTAGTTCAGAGGCGGTAAGCTTCTCAGTATTTTTCTCTTGTATATTAAGCGAAACTCTGAGATTGGTTCAGAGTCCAGAGAAATACAGTAGGAGCTTTTTTCCTATCAGATCACTTACTTTACAGGCAACTTTAAGGATTCTGTCTTTATCGTGTATGTGTGAGGAATCCAGAAAATACATGGTATGGTAGTAGTAAAGCCTTTCTGCCTTTATCAACCATCTGATTGCTTGAAAAATGTGGGTTTTCTTTATAAAGTGGAAGGATTTTGGTGCTCATCTTCTTGAAGGTATTAGAATTGTAGCTTCCACTTTTTTCTTGTAAACATAGAATGGTTGAATTATGAATCCAGGATTTTCTAGGATTTCAGTTACTTGCAATCTTGTTCCTTTTAAATTGGTAACAGAAAAAGTCAGATAAAGCATCCTCTTTTCTAAATTTTTAAGACTACCAGAAAACAATTCCATTTGTCATTCTTCCATATATTCATTCTTCCACCTTGTGCATTCATAGAGTTTTAATGCAACAGGGGAAGATTATGATCATTAGTCTGATACAACACAGGCCATAGAATTACACCCAGTAATTCCTGCTTCAAGCCCAGGTTTCATTAACATTTTTAAAATGAACTCAATATCTGAACTAGCGTGGTGGCCTTTTGTAGCTGGTGAGCTTTTCCATTAAAATAATCAAAGGCAGAATTGGAAAAGACCTATTTCATCACTTTTTTTTATTCTCCTGCCAATTCCCTGCACCATTTTCTAGTGCTTTAGGCAATCTAATGTTTAAAGGGACTTTCACTTCCCTTAAGTTATATCTACAATACAAACCTGCGGTGGTGCATGTCCACACTACCCTCCTTGTGTTGGTGGTGTGCGTCCTCACCAGGAGAGCTTCCACTGACCTCAGAGGGGCAGTGTGGGGAGCTGAGAGCCTGGGCTTCCAGTGGGCTTCCCCCCTTCTCCCTGTTCCTCACCAGGAGCAGGTGGAATCAGCCAGGGCCTCTGACCACCGGGGAATGGGCGGGGCACTTCTCGCCCCAGTACCCAGCCAGGAGCGGGGTCCGAAGTTACCCCAGCTCCCTGCCAGGAGCAGGGTCCAAAGTTGCCCCAGATCCCAGGGGAGCCCTGGTTTCTTGTCAGTTTCATGGCTCCTGCAGTGAAATTGACAAGACAGCAGATGTAAGGGCGCAGTGTCTACACAGACACTGTCACCCTAACTACACCGACAAAAGCCTTAAGCCTCTTGAGGAGGGTGGAGTTACGATGTCAATGTAGTAGTGCACTTGTTTCAGTGGAAGGAAGGCTGTAGTGTAGACACTGATATAATTAAGTCATCATAAACTTCCTTATGTCGACCTAACTGTGTAGTGTAGACCAGCGGTGTTCAAACTTCATTGCACTGCGACCCCCTTTTGACAACAAAAAATACTACATGACCCCGGGGGTGGGAGAGAAGGGGCTGAAGCCTGAGCCGTGTGAAGGGCTCAGGCTTTGGCTTCAACCCAAGGCCCTTGCAAGTCTAACGTTAGTCCTGGTGACCATTAAAATGGGGTCTTGACCCACAGTTTAAGAACCGTTGCCTTAGACTATTTCAGTGAATTTTACTGTAATATCTTTGACACAAGAGAGAATGGGCACTTAGTTGTTTGCTTAATCTGCTAAAGATCTGATTCTGTGCCTTCTCAGTGATGGGAGCTTGAGACTTAGTGTAAGGGGAAAAGATGCATTAAAGGATATTATTTTTTTAAATAAGGAGCAACTTGTATTTTAAAATGTATAAACTACTACTAAAGTTTAATTCTGTGCACAGAGGAAGCAAATGACAATACAGCTGTGCTTCGCACATTAGGGAGGATACATATCAAATTTCAGTCATCTACACATACATGTTATGGAGGAAGACATACCATAATTATATACCAAGAAAAGCAAAATAAATAAATTAAAAAAGAATATATAGCTAACAATCTGTGTCTTTGAAAACAACTTTTGATGTTTTGACGCATTTAGGACATGTGACTAATGAAATTTGTTATATATAACCACTAAATTAGACATAGTCTGTTTTGACAATTTTTTTCTTTTGCAGAAGTCCAGGAAAGGTGAACTTAAGAAATCAAAATCTCTCATCCATCCAAAGGAGCAGTAAATGAGGCCCTTTTCTAGAAGGGGCAAAGTCCAAAATAACTCATTACCTTATCAATGATTTGTGTAATGAAGGTGTGTAGGAAGGCCCAGCAGACTTCCACTCTAAGATTACACAGTATATGACAAGCAATAAAGATAAGTGTTTCAAACTTGCTTTGGTGTCAGTCTGAAGTTGTTATTCTGGAGCTTGAATGAGAAGAGAAGCTAGGAAAGTGGGGCAACTTTATCACCAGTTGTGTCAATACTTTTACAATGATTGACTGCTAATAATCAGGATAGGACCCAGGGCACATGCAAGAAATGTGCAGGTGAGGCTTTTGGGTGACTGATTTTGGTCATAAGAGCCCAGTTTAGCTGGGGTGAGTGAAAACCCCTTTTATTTGTGTTATTAAACCATCATTCAGCTCCCCATAGCATTTAGCTACAGTGAGGCTAACCTGTACTTATTGGGGAAAAAAAATTGGGAAATGTTTCTCCCCCTTCTCTTTTACATTGTGAAAATGTCTTGAACTAATTTACATGTAACCATGGAGGCCCAGTTGCTGTCCAGTTCAGACATATGACAATATAAAAGCTTCTGTTAATCTCTGGGTGCTTGTTTAATGGGTGGTGTTCTGAGTATATTCTACTTTTGCATAAATATTCCTTCAGGACTAACCAGTATGGAATTTTATTTTTTATCATGGTGAGTATTCAGCAATTTGAACTTCCTGCCTGGCTGCAAAGGTAGAAAACAGTCTGTGGATTGTCAACATACTGCTGAGCTTTTATGGTAGTCATCGGAGTGGTTCCTCCATTTTCAGTCACCAAAAATGGTTAGGTCTTTAACTCTCAGATTCCTGGATGTCATTGTTCTTGATGATGAGGTGTGGAAAGGAGCTTAACAAGAGGTTTTCTCCTTCCAATAATTAAAAAAAGTACTGAAAGACACTCCTGTGTCAAAGATGGATCAATAAAAACTTTGACTATTATATCAGTGATCCTCTGTATTCTGCTGTAAAAATTACAGTTTGAAAACGGATCTGGATTCTTTTCTTTTAAACAAGGTTTATAAAATATAAATCAACATGTCAGATGTTCAATACCATCTGTGTTTAAGGTGAAAACGAACCAATTCTCAGGAAAACATTTATAACAGTTATTAGAATATCTGCAACTCTGAAGGCACACTCACAATCAATTATGATGTAATGCTTATTTGTTCCACATTGACAGGTAAGAAAACTATTTTGAAATAGGATTTTAATCTGATAATGTTCCTTAAAATATACATCAAAAATACTGTGTATAATACTTATTTACATCTTCAAAGTATATTGCAAACATAAACTTAACTAATCCTCATAAATATTCCTGCAGGATAAGTAGGTATTATCATTATTTTACAGATGAAGAAACTGAGGCAGAGAGATGGTTCTTCCAAGCCAGTGAGACAGCCAGCATCAAAGCTAGAATTAGATAGATTTATAGATTTGTGCTTAGACCACAAATCTATATGCATCGTGGCGAAAATAAGGCTACTGCAGGTATATTATTTTGCTGAGCTTGCTTGTTACGGCCCTCACTCTCTTTACGTTCAAGTTTCTCCTGAATATACACCTCTGCCAAGATGCCTATGGAAAAATTGATGGCTGACAATGATAAGCTGGAGAAGTAATTTTGAAAAAGTTTTTCATATAGATTTATATTTATATTTATAAATATAAATATCCTGTGCACCTTCTACACTGTTTGTCTACCTTTGTATTGAAAGCTCCCCAGAGCAGGGATTGGGCCCTTTTCAGTTTGTAAAGTGCCAGCATATTGTGGCTGCTACCAGAAACAAATAGTAATATTTGTGTTTCTAGTTTCACTCTTAACATCATACTAATATAGGGGTTTTTTTTTAGTGAATTCACTTATTTAAACAGTAGAGAATGGGCAGGGTGTGTTTACTATAAAATGACATAATATACACTCAAAGCACATAATAAACACATTTTGGTTTTCCCAAAATAATTAATCTTGTTCACATTATCTTCCCACTTTTGTTTTCTAGGGATTCTCTGGGTTCCAAATGAAATCTTGATGATCTCTCATTTTTCTAGCTTTCAGGAACAGCTGACGCCTTATGGCAAGCCTTGAAAAACAATTCTATTTAAAAACAATTATACTACAAAGTCTGGGGCTGAGTGTGCTGCCTCAGCAGCATCCCAGCCCCTGCCAAGTTGGGTTAGGCAACTGAAGTTGGATTTTTCTTGCTTGGGAAATGTACAACTTCTGAAAGCAGTTCAAAAAGTTTTGTAATTTCAGTTAGACTTACAGTTAGTGTTGGCTAATAAAGTGATATAAATAGTGGAAAAATAACTGAAGTAAAATATATTCATAATTTTCAAGTGGCTTGAGAATTTAATGGTCTGAAAATAGTAGCGGTCATATGGCACATTACAGCTTAAATAACAGCAAACTGCATATTTATAGTGAGTACACTTTTTTCTAGTGCTGGAGCGTTCAAGCGGGGTTGGCAACTTTTGGACCTATACTTGAGCTCCTTCCATTAAAATGTACTACTACTTCTGTCAGTATGAAATAAAAAGAACTCTCCATAAATGGTAGTGGATTCTTTGTCTTTTAAAACCTAGTTCTGTTGGCTACTGAAGAGAAGAGTGTACGCTTTCACATTAAACTAATTGGTTAAGTGTCAAGGTGCTGGTGTTAGTGCCTACATGCCCTGTGCTTTAAAAGCACCGAGAACAGGCATGCCTGTGGGTTTAATTGTTGCTCTTCTTCAGACTCCAGTGAGACTTCTTGCTTCCCACTGCTAGGTGTGTTTAGTCACTATCTCTTATCAGTGCTCTGCTCCCTATCTTACTCAGCATGAATTATCAGCCCAAGTAGGGAGTGCTCCTGTGAGCAGTGCTCTATTTTTTTTCTCTGGATTCTGTTGGTGTGGTTCTCAATATTTTGTGTCCACTTCTTAGTAGGTGTCTTGTTAAGTTACTCAAGCCCGGGCAATAGTACAAGTCACTGCATTTGGATTGCCTAATTATATCCCTCAACCAGTCATCGTGCAGGGATTTGCTTTGAATGACTGTGTCCATTCCATTTTGAGTTAATGGGTAACTTCTAGATAAAATTGCAGTATTCCAAAAACATTTTCAAAGACTAGTTTTGGTTTTCTAATGTTCTGAGCATTTAAGCAAAGGACTACATCAAGAAGTAGTTCCCAAACTTATTGTAGTCCCGCTTGCGATGGACTGGTGAATCCCCTTTAACTTCTCCCTGTTGCCATGTGCTTTTCTCTCGCCATCTCTCCTTTCCTTTTCTTCAGCTGTTTCATTCCCATCTTTCCTTTTCTTTACTTTCTATTATTTCATTGATATATATATATATATATATATATTTTGTGTAGCTCCCCTCTTTCAGTTTTTCCCCAACCAAAGGGAAAAAAAATACATGCTGCTTGGAACAGGTGGTCTCTACTTTTGGCTCTAAGGGGCCAGCACGCATGCTGTCATGGCTGATTGAATGTTACAAAAGAAGATGTGCGAATGTGCGACCTCTGTGATTTTTTCTGAGTTTGCAGAACTCTGGGTGTGTGCTGCTTATAAGGACTCATTAATTTACTCATGGCATTGAGTTGACAGTGTGGAATTTAGTGACACTAGATCATGAAACTTTATTTAAATCTACAGTTTGTGCAGGTTTCTTCTCTCAGCGCTGTAGCAGAAGGCTAGTAGAACTCTCTGAAAGGGGAGACTTCAAAGAAGTGAAAGGTAGTTAGATGCCTAATTGCCATTTGTGTCTTAAAATCTCTTTTTATTTTAATCCTTGAGGGCATCAGTAGCAGTAGAGCACAAGTAAGAATCCTTCATGATATCTTTAAGGAAGCAGAATTTCAGGTAAATTCTTTCTTCCCTGCCCTATTATTCCTTTCTGGTGAAATGCACATGTCCTCCTTCCCCCAAACGAATATGTTGATCCCCTGAGTGGGGAAAACAGCTGTAAATTAAAAAAAAAAAAGAAAAGAAAAGAACTTCTCATTTTAATGTAGATGTTTTACTTGCTGATTAGTACTTCCACTAGGTGTCACCATTTTACTTGTATATAACAAATACCTCCTCAACCCTTGCTGAAGGCAGCTACATGGGAATTTAATCAATAGTATAATTTATTTTGTTTTTTAAGGCAATGTAGGACTTTATTCTCTCGTCCCACACCAAACCTATTTTTCAATGAGTAATGTAAGGGAGGGAATATTAAGTATAACTGCATGTTGATGTTGACTCATTATGTGTAATACAGAATGGTTTACTGAGAACCTATTGCTGCGGTGAGAAAGACAATGTTAGCTCTATGAATGCCTTTCAGTTGTGAAGAAACATTATTGATGTGAGTAAATAGGAATCAATTTGAATTCAGCCCCAGAATCATACTTTCCTTTTTTTTAAGTGACTGCATTTAAACACAGTTTCTCAGTAAATTTGTGCAACCACATTTTCAGCTTACAATAGCATATAGTGTTTTATCTTGTCCACCTAAAATATCACTGTGACTTAGTTATGACATGATTGGGAACTAATTTTCATTGATTGCTTCATATCAGTTTACTAATATCAGTATGGCTTGTAAGTCTTTAAGTTCTGATTCCAGGTGGTAGTGGGGGTGGTTGTTTAAACTGATCCTTAAAAAGGAGGCTATCAGGATTGACTGGATTCAGTCCTAAACCCAGTGTGCCCATGAATAACATTTACTGTTATAAATTATCCCCCTGATAAAATATCAGGTCTGTAAACAGAGTGCTGCAACAGACTTAAAATTCTACCTCAAAGATGGACAAAAAATAAATAGCCCTGATCTTCAAGTGTATATGATACAAATGTGCACATTATACCATCCTTGTACTTTACTGGTATCTCTTAGGAGTCAGCAAAGGATTGAAAGTGACATGACTTTTACTCTAAGTCCCTCAAGTCAGGAAATTTGTGAATTTCATTCTTTTATTATCTCAAAAGTCCCAAGCCCAAATTCTCTATATTTTTCCTGTAAAAGATCATGCCAGGATGTACTGTGTGGTTAGTTCAAACTAATCACATGGTATTAGCTCATGAAAGGAGATGTATTTAAACAAACTACTGATCTAGAAGTGCAGTACATGTGGGAAATGAATAATTCTGGCATCATAATTAACCAGTGTAAGAAAGCTAGCTGCTGCTTCTGAAAGACTCTATAGAGACAGCAGGAAAGCCAGCATTAAAAAGCATAATAACAAAGTCTGTCTACTCAGGAATAAGAATCTTTGTATGAGACGTAGAAAGCAAGAGTTTTATCTTGACAACCGTCATCAGCCGTGTGAAATCAAAACCACATCTGAATCTTCATTGATGTAAATTTTCATACGTTGACATTAGAAAGACAAGAGTCTGAAGTGACCCTGAGAATTCCTAGCAGGATCAACTGCCAAAATATCTGACCCATCTAAATTCAGGTGATGGAAGTTCAACTCTCCCATACCTCTATCTTGTAGCAATCAATAGCAATTCCATCTTGGTTGGGTTGAGGCAGAGCTTATTCCAAACCGTCTAAGACTGAATTTCACTCAAACATTTAGATAGCAGGGAGACTTTCATAACAAGCTCTCGTGTAAATGATAAGTAAATTTGAGTACTGTATGTGTATCAGTGGAAGTCCAATTGTAACTGCTGATATTGACACCATACAGTAGAACATACAGAGAACGAGAAGAATTTGGCCCAAAATAGAACTGAGGGTTTTCTTCATTGTAATGCAGTGGCCTCCAACCTTTTTGTACACAAGATCACTTTCTGAATTTGAGATCAACCCAGATCTACTCCACCCCAGTCACTCCATTCCTGCCCTCTTTCTCCCCCCCCCGGTCGCTCGCTTTCCCCCACCCTCACTCACTTTCACCAGGCTGGGGCAGGGGTTCGGAATGTGGAAGGAGGTTCCGGGCTGAGCCTGGGGTGCGGGAGTGAGGGGTGCAAGCTTTGGAAGGGAGTTTGGGTGTAGGGGTCATATGGTCACACGGCACCTAATCTCATAGAATCTACTGGACATTTCATGAGTTTTACTTCTTATTAGTGTCATTTGTAGTTTATAGATCCAAAATCCTTCAGGGATTGTCACAATCAATGTAACATTCTCAACTGTGGCATGTGCATTGGCTGAGCCTGGGGCAGGGGGTTGGGGTGCAGGAGTGAGGGGTGCAAGCTCTGGGAGGGAGTTTGGGTGCAGGAGGGGGCTCAGGGCTGGGGCAGAGTGTTGGGGTGCAGGAGAGAGTGAGGTGTGCGGGCTCTGAGAGGGAGTTTGGTGCAGGAGAGGGCTCTGAGCTGGAGCAGGAGATGGTGAGGGGTGTGGGCTTTGGGAGGGAGTTTTTGGGTCCGGGCTGAGGCCCAGAGTGTTGGGTTTGTGGGTGTGAGGTGCAGTCTCCGGTTGGGAAGCGCTTAACACAGGCGGCTCCCAGGCGGCAGCGCAGCGGGGCTCAGGCAGGATGTATATTAGTCAAGCCTATATCTGCTCATAAACTTATCCAGATTCTTTGTTCTTCAATTAGAAAGGCATACATGACTGGTTAGAGAGGTCTGTATATGATAAGTAACGGATTAAATATTTGAAGAGCACTATACAGGCTGGGTTTTATTTGACAACTTTTTAAAAGTTTGCCTTCTCAAAAATTAAACCAACATTTGTTCCCAGGGGAAAAAAATCAATACAATCAAGATTAAAGAAAAAGATCCATTTATAAAGTGGTCTGAGCTTTGAAAAATATATCCTTTTAGTTGTGTGTGGCCTTTTTTCCATAGGGTATTTGTGCTTGTTTTTGTTTTACCCCAAGGATAGAGGGGTGAGTGTAAACTTTGATTTAATTTTTTTTAACACTGGTTGTAGCAGGAAAAAAAATGAAAAACAAATCCTGGGGATTGAAACATGCAGGAGCTTTGAAACTGCATAATACTGACTTTTTGTGATTATTCATAGATTCCAAGGCCAGAAGGGACCATTGTGATCATCTCGTCTGACCTCTTGTAAAACACAGGCTATAGAAACCCCCCCACCCCATACCTAGAGCAGATCTTTTAGAAAACAATCAAATCTTGATTTTAAAAAATTGCCAGTGATAGAGAATCCACCACAATCACTGGTAAATTATTCCAGTAGTTAATTATCCTCATAGTTAAAAATGTATGCCTTATTTCCAGTCTAAATTTGTCTAGCTTCAGCTTCCAGCTACTGGATTCTGTTATGCCTTAGGTCTGCTAGATTGAAGAGCCCATTATTAAATATTTGTTCCCCATGTAGGTACTTATACACTGTGACTAAGTTACCTCTTAATCTGTCAGCAGCTCTCAGTCATGGCAGTAGTGGCTGCATTCCTTCTAAGATCAGGAGCGTAGGTTTATCCCTAACTAGGTGACTGGCTTGTCAAAGGCTGGTCTAAATGGCAAGTGCATAGCATTAACCTGATCCAGTCAATGATCTGGGACTATTAATCAACACACAAAAGTATTTCCTCTGCCCAGTCCAGAGAGTAGAGTTTATGGGGGCTGCACTGGAATCCTCTCAAGCCAGGGCCTTTCTTCCATGTTCCAGGCAATTCGACCAATTGTCGTAGGTCTGCTGGTCACAACACCACCAAACTGAGGCTTCTGGGTCACATGGCCTCTTGCACCTATGTGGTTCACTATGTCAGACTGTGACTCAGAACTTTGCAGGGCTGGCTGGCATCTGTCTACCCACCAAACCACCATCAATTGGACTCCCTGGTAAGAGTGCCCTCCCATGTCCTCAAGTCCCTAGATAGGCATTCCATTTGTTCACTGACAGCCAACTTTCATGCTAGGGACAGATGCTTCGGTCCTCGGATAGGGAGCCCATTTTAGTTCTCTGCCGGGTCTCTGGTCCTCAGAGAACTTAGCTTTACACATCAGTGTCAGAGAACTGAAAGCTGTGCAAGTATTTCTATTGCAGACCAGGGGAAGCAGGCTGTTAGTCGTCACAGACAACATGACGGCAATGTTTTATCTCAACAAGCAGAGGGGAGCCCACTCTTCCCCACTCTGTCACGAAGCAGCCCTACGCAGGCAGTTTTGTCTTGCCAGCTCAGTAGATCTAGAAGCATCTTATCTGCGGGGTGTGCAGAATGACTTAGCAGGCCACCTGAGCAAATGGTTTGAGTCACCACAAGTGGTTTCTTCACCTAGTTGTGGCCAGATACATCTTCTAGCTGTGGGGTTTTCCCCAAGTAGAGCTATTTGTGACAAAGTCCGACAGAAGATGTCTGCAGTTCTGCTCCCTCTGGGGCCACAGCTTTTTATTATTGAAATGGCTCTGGAGGACAAAAACTAAGAGACATGAATGCTAAATGCTATTAAAAGTCGTTTATGAATTATAAATGATTACTATCTCACTTCTTTTCTTCAAACTTCTTTATGTAGCTCTGGGTAGCTAGAACTTTTTCCTTGCATTGCCACTTTACAGTACCAAAATAATTTGGGACAGCCCATGAGAAATTGTGGCAGTAAAGACATATAAACTGATTCAGTGTTTTTTTTTTGTTTTATTTTTATACCCCCCCCCTTGAAACTTGTATTCTGTACTTACCTTGTGAAACAAGCATATTTTAGGAGATACTTCTGGTGGAGGTGGCATCTTTTGGATTAGACTTAAATGCGCAATCCTGATCACTTGCAATAATTACAGTCTCATGGCAATTCTTATATGAGAGGGATGTAAACTTCAGTGTCCTAGGTCAATATTGATTGGGTAACTTCATTCCACCTACCTACTTTCTTGTCTTTGGTTTCAATAGGATGCGGCAGTTGTCTTCCCTTCCTGTTTGAAATTGTTGTGTTGCTGTGCACTGTACATTGTTGCTGTATTTCAATGGTGGGTGGAATAACGTGTGTATGATGTGCATGAAAAATTGCTACTAAAATAATTTGGTGTACTTTTGAATGAAATGCACTGTATGAATGGAGGGTGTTTGTTTAAATATAAAACCCAAATGAAAACATACCTCTTTTTTTATTTGATTGTTTACTCCTCCACCTCTTTCAATGATAAATAGTGATCAGAGAAAGGAAGCTACTTGGAAGTGACAGAAGAGAGGGACCAATGCCTAGTGAAGACTATACGTTGAAGGAGTGGCTACAATTTTGTGTATGGTTGTAGCTCTAGTGCCATGTGGGAAAGGAAGTGAATGATTGCAAAGTTGAAAGGATCATTAACACAGTGGTTGAAGTCATCAAGAATTAAAATGGAGGATTGGGAAGAAAGGAAAAGGAGGACCAGGAATCCAAGTTGAAGAGGAAGTAAGATGAGGAGACAGGGGAAAGTTAGTCAGCAGATGGCATAAACCTCAAGGGGAAGGAGGGAAAAGAGTTAGAAATGGGAGAGCAGGAAGCCAGTGCTTCTGCTATTGAGAGCATGATGAATGGGAACATTGCCTCGGTTTCTGCCTTCTCCTTTGACTGGCTCTCACGTAGGGGGAAAGCCAGTAAAAACAAAGATGAAGGAGATGAGAGAGAGAGACATCACAGGTTGTCTGCTTTCTAAAAAGTAAAGCAGGAGCCCCAGAGGGAACAGGAAAAAAGGGAACTTGAGCAACTCTAGACTGCACTAAAGTGAGACAGAGGGGTTACTCCTAGGGGAATTCTGTGTCTAAAAATCCTGCCCACAATATTTTAAAATTCTGCATGTTTTATTTGTCAATATAACACACTATAATCATGCCAGTTTCAATTATTTTGATAATTTATTTCAAAATACCTGTCAGCAAATATGTCTAACAATATGGACAACAAAAAAGGTTCAAGTTGCAGTGCCCGGAATCTGAAACTGTACTCAACCTGCAGTATGGTTCAGAAAATATTATTCAAATGGCCAAAGTTCATTGTCCATCTCAAAGTCACTTTGAGTAAATTAATGTTCAAAACTAGTGCACAAAGTTTACAATCCAAGAAAAAAATTCCTCTATGCCTGTTTCCCCCCAGAAGATCTATGGTAACCAATCTCTGTGCTTGGTAAAAGACTTCGATATAAGCGGTGAGGCAAGTGCAGTCTTGTTAAATGAGCACCAAGCTAGGAACCGGGAACTCCAGGGTTCTTTCTGTGGACACTCACTTGCTGGGCAGAAGGTCACTTATGCTTTTTGTGTCCTTGTTTTCCAGTATATAAAATGGACAATGATATTTCTGTACAGAAAAACACAGACTGCTGTGCAGTCTTGTCAGGGGATGATGTTAAAGCCCTTTGAGCATATTAACTTTATATAGTGCTAAGGATACTTCGCATGGTGAGTCCAGGGAATCGGACTTCTTATACTTGTACCTTTAATGAATTTAGACTGTTTTTAACGGAGGGGATGGGACAAAAAGAGAGCATGAAGGGAATAGGAGACTGAGAACAAAATGTCCAAACGTGGGTGGCTGCGTGTACCGATTCCCACCCATCGCGTGTCTCCCTTTTTCTTTATAGCATCAGGTGCTTCCCAACCCTCTTACTTGGGCAAGTGGAAGCACCTGTTCTGGCAGAGGAGAGCTAGATCTACTTCATTTACTGAGGCCAGCCACCCTGCGAGACAGTCCCTGTTCCAAAGACCTTAAATTCATATTTAAATTCATTTACTTTGATTCCATGTAAACAGTGTTGATTCACAAGCTGTGTATGTTGCTGCTTCTGTTTCAGGTAATGGTCCCCATCATGACCGCTGCTGTGTCTACAATGAAAGCAACTTGGTAGATGGAGTTTACTGCCTGCCAATAGGACACTGGATCGAAGTCTCTGGACACACTGATGAGATGAAGCACACAACTGACTTCTATTTTAATATTGCAGGCCATCAAGCCATTCACTATTCCAGGTAAAAAAACAAACAATGAGTATTCTCAAGGGCTTGTTCAATCCAGGCAGCTAAAGAGGAAATCTGAACTGAAAGGATGGATAGAGACTTAGACCATATGGTGGCAAATGGGAATTTGTGTGGAACAGAAAGTAACGACCCATTCACATACACAGAGAGGCAACTCAGAAGGCTAAATTTACAGTCCCTCAGAAAAGCTGAATGCAAATTAACTGCCCCTAAGCAAGTAAAAATCAGATATGTCTGCATAATGGAGAGATTTTGAGTTCAAGCCTACTTTAATTGAAGTCAGTGGCAGGCTCCCATGGAGTGAGAGTACTGATCAGTAATTTAAGGTTAAAAACTTTACAGAGCTGTTGTAGTTCTTCCAAAACCAAGCATAACAAACCCAGAAAACTCACAGTTAAGGATATACATAAAAAACCCAAATATGTTAAGTATGAGAGTGCACAATTAAGGCACCCAAACAACCTCCACGTTGCAATGTAGTGATGCCAAGCAAATAAAGGAGAAGCAATTTCATTGCAAAGTCTGTGTGTGGATTTCGGGTTGTTAGCTATGACCAAACGGTCACCCCTCCCCCACAAAGTGCGAGGGTCCACTAAGCCACAGCACAAGCGACCTTTGTGGGTTTGCCGCAAGGAATTCCTCTATTAGAGATCTGCAGATGGCAACGTAGGGCTCTGTAGGTATTTTTACTAAGCATTACCCCCTTATGCAAGCTTCATCCATGGAGGTTTCCTTTGGAACAGCAGGCCTTGATCTGTAGTGCAGCATAGTTCCTCACACCCTCCTCCTCAATGTGATGCTGTTTGTGAGTCACACACAGTGAATTCTCATAGGGACCTGCACTTGTAGAAAGAAAGGTTACTTACTTTATAGTATCTGAAGTTCTTCAAGATGTGTGGTCCCTATGTATATTCCACGACCCACTCTCCTTCCTCTCTGCTTTGGAACCTTACTATAATCCACAGTACAGTAAGAACTGGAGAGGCAGGCAGGCAGTCCGTGCCACCTCATTTGTCCCCAGTTTGGAGCACGAGCAGGCACAGGGCTCAGGCACAGACCAGCCACACTGCTAGTGAAAAATCTTTCAGTCTCAGGCACATGGAGCACACCCATAGTGAGTGCCGAGTGGGACCACACATCTCAAAGGACTCCAGTTACTAAAAGGTGAGTAACCTTTCTTTATGTAAAACATCTTCTCATTCAGAATATCTGCGCCTTGTTTATCTTTGACATCTGTCCGTTTAATTTGATGGGGAAAATATTTTTACCACTCTGTGCATTACAGAGCTAATAAAGCTATGGATGAGTGAACACGGTTCTGTAAAGCCTCAGACAACATCCAGAAATCTTCAGCTGAGCTGATATTGCAGTATTTTTACTAATGGTGATAACTGTAGAGGCAGAAAAAACATAACCTGATTTTTAAGTGTCGGGTTGAATTTGGGGAAAAAAGTGAATGTTTGATTTTTAAATTGAGCAGATATGATAGGGAAGTCACTGAGCAAGACTAGTCATGGAACCCCACCATTATTTGGCAGGGGTGGGCAGGGTTTTATGGGCATTTATATGTATTTTAAATACCATGGAGTTATTTCAGTCAGTGTAGAATATGAGGGAAGGTTCTGTCCAGTTAAAATATTAAACAAGTGACAACATAAGCATGTGGTTATTTGGAAGTGTCATGTAAATGAAATCTTTTCAATTTAAAGAATAATATGTACTAATAATAATACCATTAAAGTTACCTGTTGTAAATATCAATAAACTTTTTTTTATTTCAAAATGTTCTTGAAAAGGAATTGTTCAATACGTCTCTCTTTCAGGGCTGGTTTCCTCCCACAGCCAAAGGCAGCCCTACTACACTATAATGAAACATTACCAGGCCCACCATGGATTTGGGCTGCTGCTGGGGGGAGCAGAGCCGGTGACCCATGGCAGAGAGCTTAGGGAAGGGGCCCTGGGACCCCAAAAGTTATGGTGGCCGCACATGTGGCCGCGTTGTGGTGACCATATGGGGCTACCGTGGCCACACTTGAGAATCGTTGCTACAGAGCAACAGCATCAGTAACAGAACTAAGAAATAATGAGCTACAGAGCAAAAGAGTTGTATGATGACATTACTGGTATCTGCTGTGGGGGAGAGAGATTAAATGCAGGAGATAATTTTTAAACAATTTATAATTCACTTATTTAAAAAAATAAGTGTGTGTGTGTGTGTGTGTGTGTGCGCGCGCGCATGGGGAGGGGAGGAATGAAGAAGACGACCACATTATGGGAACAGAGCCTTATCTGTATATCCCGGGCTCATTTATTTAGATGTATTTAAAATTGTGCCTATCCCTAACTCTTGTGCATGAATAAAATTTTGTTCCAAACACATACAAATCAAAATTGGATTCTCACCAATGAAAGACCTTCCCTAACCTATCCAAATTGAAACTCTCCTTTCTCATTAACTTCCCACTGTCAGCCTTTTCCCACAGAACCTAGAGGGCTTGTCTTCACAAACATTTAGTTCACAGCAAGCTGGGGTGTGAATCTACCCCCACTAGCCTGCCACAGTCCGACTGTTCATGTGGATCCTGCTGACATGCATTAACAATGTGCTTTGATCTAGACCTGTGTCAAAGAAGACTAGATCAAAGTGCTCTAAATCTCCCTCCTCATTAACTTCCCACAGCCCTCCTGTACAAAGTCTAGGTAAATAGATAGGCATTGCAGTGTGGCTTGAAGGTAAGCAAATTCAGAGTGGGGGAGAGAGAAAACAAGTTTGAGATAAGAGATCCCCTCACTGAGAACACCTTGTCCTCAACTTCCTCAGGTGTAAACTCAGCTGATTTCAACTTCTGTGGTATTGCACAAGCAGCCTGATGGCTTCTAAAATAAGCAAGACCTGACCTTTTTATAGATTCAAACCAACCCCTTGAATTGCAACCAGAAATGTATGGGAAGCCTGTGCAGGTCAAGGGGCACAGGTAGAACATACTGTTGAAAAAGCAGGGAGCTGTATTCTGTACTTCCTAACATTTCTGACTGGTCTTCAAGTGTAGTTCCATGGAGAACACATTGCAATAAGCCTTGGAGTTGACAAAAGATATAGGCAAAAGGGGGCAGGAGCGGGAGTCTGCATCTAGAAAAACAAGTCATAAATGGAAAAGGGCACTGTTGGCTACTGTCCCTTCCCACTGGCCCCTGAGATTGGTTAGACATGGGGACAGCCAATCAACTTCGACATCTGGATCTGATTAACTAGAAAGGTCAGTCAGAGGAGGTTGCTCAAGAGCAATGGGGGAAACTTTTTTGACGTTGGGACCTAAATTTGCACCTTCTGTGTGGCAGTGCATTGCCTTGCCACTAAACTACGGGCTAGTTTCTTTATGATGCCTGTTCTAATCATCCTTTAACTATAGTACACTATATGTGTACACAATATGTATGGGTGCATAAACATACAGTTATAGTTAGGCATGGAAGGATTAGATTTTTATTGGTAAATGTCAATTTCACCATAGGCACACAAATGAAAAAATATTTCCATTCAGTCTCAATTTACAGATAGGCAAAATAAGAAACCTGCTGCTTAAGAACTTATTAGAGTTTGATTTAAGGATATTTAATCATAGAATATCAGGGTTGGAAGGGGCCTTAGGAGGTCATCTAGTCCAATACCCTGCTCAAAGCAGGACCAATTCCCAACTAAATCATCCCAGCCAGGGCTTTGTCAAGCCTGACCTTAAAAACTTCTAAGGAAGGAGATTCCACCACCTCCCTAGGTAACCCATTCCAGTGCTTCACCATCCTCCGAGTGAAAAAGTTTTTCCTAATATCCAACCTAAACCTCCCCCACTGCAACTTGAGACCATTACTCCTTGTTCTGTCATCTGCTACCACTGAGAACAGTCTAGATCCATTCTCTTTGGAACCCCATTTCAGGTAGTTGAAAGCAACTATCAAATCCCGCCTCATTCTTCTCTTCTGCAGACTAAATAATCCCAGTTCCCTCAGCCTCTCCTCATAAATCATGTGCTCCAGCCACCTAATAATTTTTGTTGCCCTCCACTGGACTCTTTCCAATTTTTCCACATCTTTTCCACTGTCGACTCATATCCAGCTTCTCGTCCACTGTAACCCCTAGGTCCTTTTCTGCAGAAATGCTGCCTAGCCACTCGGTCTCTAGTCTATAGCAGTGCATGGGATTCTTCCATCCTAAGTGCAGGAGTCTGCACTTGTCCTTGTTAAACCTCATCAGATTTCTTTTGGCCCAATCCTCTAATTTGCCTAGGTCCCTTTGTATCCTATCCCTACCCTCCAGCATATCTATCACTCCTCCCAGTTTAGTGTCATCTGCAAATTTGCTGAGGGTGCAATCCATGCCATCCTCCAGATCATTAATGAAGATATTGAACAAAACCGGCCCCAGGACGGACCCTTGGGGCACTTTACTTTGTGTATCTTGACATGATGTTGACAGTTTGTGTTTTAACTGTTAAAGTTTTAAGTTTGCATCTCACCATCTACTGTCATCAAATAATTGTCTGACACCCGCCCCCCATTTCCCACAACTGTGAAAATATAAATAGATAAAACATTGAAAAAATGCATAAATCCCATACTTTTGTGCTACTGTCAACATTTAAAAAATGCTTAAAAATAATCATTGATATTATCATTTAAACCAAGCCTAGTTATAGTTGTTAAATAACACGCACAGGCTACTGAAAGTTTAAGAATAAGACCAATTTTAATTCTAATACTGCATAACAAAAATATATAAATACATCAGATGTAACAAAATACAGTTGAAAATAATTTCAGAGAAACTCTTTAAAGATAATAGTTTCTATTTTGATGTTGAAACAGATTCTAAACATTATTTAAGCCTTACAACATTCCTGTGAAGCAGCTTGTTTTGACAGATTAACCAAAGTGGGCAAGCCACTTATTTTGTTTTCTGAATGCAAACAAGAAGCTCTTATCCACGTAGCCCTAAACTTGTCCACTGTCACATAGCAAGTCAGTGTCAGAATGGGGAAGGAAGTTGGGACTCCTGGCTCTCAATCCTGTGCTCTAGACATACTTCTGGTGAATACCACAATTATAAGCATCTGGTATTACAGAGCAGATATTATAATTTTAATTGAATAGAAGATCATAGGGCAGTTTGATTTAGGATTGTCCAGGGTGGAGTAATTTCAGAGTACGATTTTTGCTTGACTCTTATCAGTTGTTAAGCTCCTGTTATTATCATTATCTGCATTATGTTTTCTATTAGATCTGAAGAATGGCCACTCTCTAGTACTCTGTCAGATTTATTGTGTACTGTGGTATCAGCGGGACACAAAATACTGTCTAGACATTGGAGTGACACTGTGGAATTAACTACCGAAGAATGGTAGATTGTCTGTATAAACGTGATGAAATGGGAGAAAAGCTGTTGTGACAACAAATGGGTCTGTTTAGAAACCTTGCCAACTTTGGCAGACATTAATTATGTTTTTTATGTCAAGCTATTTATTAAGTGATATCCATCAGTATTGTTAATGCCCACCTGGTTTGGGGGTATTTTGTTTTCCTTTCTCCTCTTTCCAGGAAATTACCATGCATGTTGCTTGCATTATTCATATATTCATAGTCCAGTAAACCTGAGATTTTTATATTGGGATTTTGCCTATCTTTGGACATGGAGCAGTTGGAATCATTCTTGATATACAACAGGAATTTTTTCCAATGACATTTCATGATTTATTTTGTGTAATTGTCCTGGTACGTGTGGCACGGATATGTGGCTATCCCTTTTTAACCATGTCATTGTCATTAAATGAATAATTCTTTTTACAGTTCAGAAATAATTCAGACCCATTAAAAATGTCAAGAGCTTGTTAAAAAGAAACTTCCTCCCTTATATCTCCTTTCCCCTCTCTTCCTTTTCCATCTGTTTCACTCTTCTTTTGGGGGGCAACACATTTTGTGAAAGCCTAAATCTTCCTCCTCCCTGTACAAATACCTTTTGTGGTTTATACTTCTGACCCTTCCCCCACCAAAGTGGGTTGTTCTCAAAAGCATTCTGTGCCACATTCAAAAATGTCAAAACTGATAAACGCTTTTAAATTCCCATGTGAGTCAGCCCTGGAAGAACTGGTCTGGTTGGCTTTCGCAGCCTTACATAGGTGGGGAGGCAGAATGAATGTGCAATGCCTTCCTGACATTATTGCTAGGGATCTGGTAGAATGGTGTCAAGGAATCAACCCATTGGTCAGAAGAGGGGTCTTGTAGTCACATAGCTGTTACGTGACTTGCGATTAAATGTGGTTTCCCTCTCAGAAGTAAATACAACTTCATGGGCCTGGAGTAAGGATGAGCTTTTAGAGGTCTGTTTAGCTTTGCGCATGGAATTTGGCCACATGGATGGCAGTTACAAAGAGATTGGAGCTGAAACATACATTTTGATGGTCACTTAAACAGAATTCTTCTCATAACCAGATGAGTTCTGAAGTTCAAAATGATATAATTTGTCATATGCAATGTAGCTGTGTCGGTCCCAGGATAATAGAGAGACAGAGTCGGCGAGGTAGTATCGCTTATTGGACCAACTTCTGTTGGTGAGAGAGACAAGTCTTCGAGACACAATGAAAATAGCTGATAGTAAGGTCATTGTTCAGCTCAGCTGAACTAGAAGTGGTGGTATTGGGGGAAGGAAAAGATGCATAGGATTGTATTAAAAATAATGCTACTATTTCACAGAAGCAGCTGGCTATTTGTACAGCACCAACACTATGCTGGGTGCTTGACAGACAGATATGAAGGCAAAGCTTTTGCTAAAAAGAGCTTACAATCTAACCACGCAATCTACAACCCCAGGAGTAGGGAATGGGCAGTAACAATGTAAAATGAGTGAGCGATGAAGTTTAGCACTTAGCATATTCAAAACAATGACAAGAGTGGCCCCTTGACTTAAGGGGATTATGGGATGTTTCCGGAGGCTGATCAGAGTGCAGTAATGCAACACCTCGTTCACACTGACACTGGGGTGCTCCAGCAGGGGCGCATCAAACGTTATTCTACTCGCCGAGGTGGAGTACCAGGAGCTCTCTAGCCGTGGAGTCAGAGCGCTCTACGTGCCTTGCCAGTGTGGACGGGTAGTAATCTAGGGCGCCTGGGGCCCCTTTAATGCGCTGTAACTTGCAAGTGTAGCCAAGCCCTTTAAGTAGCTTTGTCATTGAAGTGTGTGGCTTGTTTTTGGCTTGGTGAGTGGCAGTAGGCGGTGCCTCCGAAATGGGATTGGCTTGGTTTGGGCTTGCTCTGAAAAGGCAGTGCAGCTTTTTTTATCTTGTAGATCTGGGAGAAAGAGGAGAGAGACAGAGGCCTTGTCTACACTGCCACTTTACAGCACTGCAACTTTCTCACTCAGGGGTGTGAAAAAACACCCCCCCTGAGCGCAAAGTTTCAGTGCTGTAAAGTGGCACTGTAAACGGTGCACCAGTGCTGGGAGCTGCACTCCCAGCGCTGGTAGCTATTCCCCTCATGGGGGTGGGTTTTTTTTTTTTTTTTTTTTTTTTTTTTTACAACTACACAGCCACAACACTACACTAGTCAGCCATGTTAAAGCGCTGTGAGAGTGAAGAGTTTTGTTGCCAAAAGTGTACACCTCCACTCTTTTGTCGCCAAAAGCTGCCTTTTGCTGACAAAACTCTGCAGTGTAGACAAGGCCTTAGAGTGATGGTTGTGAGTGAGTCACTATGCAGGGTAGAATGATCTCCCCACTGTAAAACGACAGTGAGCTGAGATTGGCTGGTGATGTCAAAATGGTTATTTTCCTAAATTAGCTGCCTATGTGTAACATTTGCTTTAAAACATTGCTGCTCTTTGAAATGGAAATTCACACAGCTGTGTTGCTGCATAAGATCTCCTTATTTCTTAAGGAAAATAGACACTGATTCCATTTCTTCAGGGGAAAAAAGCAGAGGCAAGAACAGGAACCCTCTTGGCAAGGAAACCACAGGTGTAAACAAAGTGATTTGTACTGTTTTCACTCTGTGGGCTATCAAAAGGCAACTCTTGATGGTCCAATTAATCAAATATTAGGTGAGATACCACGGTTAGAGGGAAAATTGGTTTAGGTCATTACTCTTGTAGTTTCTCCTTTCCTCTTCCTTTGTTAGTTGTCTCTCTGTTCCTCACTCTATTTTTCTTTTGATTGTTTTTTCCCGTTTTACTGCCTTTTTATTCTTTAAGGTCCAAGCTGTCAGAGACAGAGTAGCATTGTGCTGCTTACAGAGGCAGTTTGCCTACATTGCCAGCTGTGAATGAAATTGACTAGGATTCCAAAATCTGAGTTATTTTCACTCACAGCCAGCACTGTGGAGAAAGTGCTTGTAGGCTAGAATGCAGCACTATTCTTTCTTGGAAACTGATCGACCATAATCAACAAGCTGATATGATTACAAATGGACTTAGTTCTTTTGCTATGATTTTTTTGTTAGGTGCGTATTGTATTTCTGAAACAAGTATCTTCTAAATTACAAAGGCCCAGATTCATAAAGGGACATAGGTGTTGCAACACTCAGCATTGCAATGCTTAACTTTTAAGTGCCTAGAAAATGACTGGAACACAAATGGGATCTGCAAAGCCTGAATTAGGTGCCCAGACCTCCTGTAAAAAGAATGGGAAGAGATAGGCACCTAAGAATCTGATCCAAAGAAGCCAGCATGCTAGATGGAGATCCACCTAACCTAACAAGCTGATGAGAGGCAAGGGGTGAATCCTAAACCTTGCCCCTCTCTGCTTCCATCACAGCCAGGAGCTGCTCTCCTGGAGTAAGCTGTGTAGGCACCTAAGCCATTTCTTGCGCACATGCCTAGCTCTATCCAAAAGAGCCCAGCGGGAGAGGAGGAGGGAACACCTGTTATTTCCCAGTTTGTAGACCACACTGAGGCTTAGGCAGGCGATAAGTGTCTGGATGTCTTGGGGGAGGAAGCAGTGCTCATGCTCAGAGGTAGAAACTTAGGCACCTACAGAATTTTTACAGCAAAAATTTAGGTGCCAAGATAAGTTTAGGCATCTACAGCGTTGGGCAGCAACTGAATGGGGCAGGGCGGGAGGGGGTTGTGGATCTCAGAAGCACCTTCAACTGGACTTTAGGTACTTAAGTCCCTTTGTGGATCTGACCCAAAATGCCTTACATAAAATAAGCAAACATTGCTTAGCTATTGAAACTATAGAACTAGAGTAGAGAATATCTCTTAAAAACTGGTGAACTACAGCTAATCTGCAAAATTTTCCTCATGCATTAGGAATTTATAAAACAGACAACAAATATAGATGCAGGTTTGCCACTTAAAAACCCTTGATGTTTGAAAGACGAATTCAACAAGGTTCCTCTGTGTAAAAAAAGAAACTTGTCATATTTTAACTGTAAACAAAAAAGCCATTAGAAATGAAACCTAAATATCTCCTTTAGTTTCTCTGAAGTTTAGTTTCTGAAACTTTACTGTTTTATTTCCTGAGAATAAATAAATATTACAGAGTTGCTGCTGTATTTTCTTGAGTTTTGTTTTATTTCTTCAGAAGAAAACAAAACAAAACAGATGAACGGCTGCTGCCTTCCTAGAGAACAAGGTAAAGGGCTCTAACTGAAAATCTCTCATTTTCTGCTTTAATGCTGTGCAGTGGAATATTTCATTTCAAATTCAAGGAGTTAGGTGCGTAACTCCTATTACTGTGAAAGTCCTCAGTGAACCATGACAAAAATTGAGCAGAGTGTCATGCAGGTTGCCAACCTATATGAAATATGGATTTCAAATCCTTTTTATTAGTGGGGGGAAAACACAGACCAAAAAGAGTTGCAAATTAGAATGAAATGTCTTAGGGTACTTTTTTTATTTTATATTTTCCTGTGGTAAGACTGCACAATTTGTAAATGATTATAAGGATCCAGGGAGAAAAAAGGGAGAAGAGGGAGGAAATGCAATGAAAACATGAATTTAATTTTGATGTGCAGAAAAGTGAAATGCAAACAAGATTGTGAAAGCGATAAATGTTAGTAGTTGTAGTTCTTTTTAGGTGTGCTCTATAAGGGTGAAATTTACCCCTTCAAACACACAGCCCAAGTATTTGGACTTTGTACAGGGTGTTGAGCGAGGAAGGAGGAGCAGTGAGATAGCCACATTCACCGATAGAGTCTGTTGGTGGGCTGTGGCCACGAAACCGACTCTCTCAATGGCTGCTGCCTCTCTGCCCTGCAGTTTTGGGCCACTGGATATGTATATCTCTAGCCAACCCCAAAACAGGCATATTCAGAGCCTTTGTGGAAAAACACCCCGCTCTCCACCAGGTAGTTGTGCAGAGTTTCCCAGCATGCTGTGCCTTTGGTGCCCCTCCCTCTATAACAGGCTTCAGAGATGTGGAAGGCCTTATGGGGACCCTTCACATTTATGTGAATTTCACCATGAGCACAACATAGCCCATTGTTATCACTGCAGAAGGCTAAATCCTTTATTGCTGAACTTACCGTAACACTGAGGTGCTTCTGTGATGTCCACCTTCCTGGTCTCCACATGGGGGATTGAACCAGGGATCTCTAGAGCTAAAAGCCTGAATTGCTACAGGTCCAAGGCACTGTAGCTGTGGGCTGTAACAGCTCATATCCTTTATGGTCAGCCCAGAGAGGCATTTTCATCACTCTCCAGTAACATTTCCACCATAGGAGATAGAGAAAATAACAAAGAAACCCAGTTTCCTTACTACACTTGTAGTGTAGGCTGTTATCCAGGGCTGAGTAACACTTTACAGCGTTACAATAATAGTGTTCGGCAGAGGGTCTAGAGGTACGTACATAAACTATAGTTGATCACTTTTAATACCTTTATCAAAGTGCCCACAGTTCCTATTTCAAAGCAGATGAAATCATAATCCTAGGCAACAAAATAAATCTAAGTAATCAGACAACCACTCCTCCCTTCCCAGCGCTTGTTAACTTTATGTTCCCATGGAAACAAACTGCTGTAGGCCAGCTTCCTAAAAGTTCTAGTCAAACTAATTATTTCCTCTTGACTTCCAAAGCTTTCTCAGGACTCCACCATATGGTTATCAGTCCTGGCTGAAGAGGACTGGGCACGGTTCCTCTTGGGGTCCCTCTGCCACTGGAAAAAGCTCTACCTGTTACTGCACTAGGACTGAGCCTCCTGCTACTGCTGGGGAAAAATTCCCTTCCCTACCACCTCTGAGAGTACACCTCACGTTATCACCCTTCCTATTGCTCCAGTGCCAGAAGAGAGTCCTAGATTCCAAGGCCAGAAGGGGCCATTGTGATCATCTAGTCCAGTGGCTCTCAACCTTTCCAGACTCCTGTCAGGAGTCTGATTTGTCTTGTGTACCCCCAAGTTTCACCTCACTTAACTATTTGCTTACAAAATCAGACATAAAAATACAAGTGTCACAGCACACTATTACTGAAACATTGCGTACTTTCTCATTTTTACCATATAATTATAAAATAAATCAATTGGAATATAAATATTGTACTTACATTTCAGTGTATAGAATATAGAGCAATATAAACAAATCATTGTCTATGAAATTTCAGTTTGTACAGACTTGGCTAGTGTTTTTTATGTAACCTGTTGTAAATCTGGGTAGATATCTAGATGAGTTGATGTACCCCTGAAAGACCCCTGCGTACCCCTAAGGGTTCATGTGCCCCTCGTTGAGAACCACTGATCTAGTCTGACCTCTTGTATAACACAAACCATAGAACTTCCCCAAAATAATTCTTAGAATTTCTATGGTCTGTGTTATACAGGAGCTCAGACTAGATCAGTGGTTGAGAATCCAATGTGATCCTTCATAAATTGTTCCAAAAGTTAATCACACTCTCTGTTAAGAATTTACACCTTACTTCCAGTCTGAATTTGTCTAGCTTCAACTTCCAACCATTGGATCATGTTATAGCTTTCTCTGCTAGACTGAAGAGTCCATTATTAAATATTTGTTCCTCACCTAGGTACTTACTGACAGTAATCAAGTCACTCCTTAACCTTCACCCAAAAGTACTCCTCTTCTGCCTGCGACACACACCACCTGAGGTCCTCCTCCAAGAGTCAGGAGAAAACCACTCAAATCCATCAATTCCACCCCACCTCAAATCCAGTCCCTCCCCACATAACCCAGCCCAATACTTCTTAATACACCATGCTTCCACCTTCCCAGCACCTCATGGAGGCTCCTGTAGGTAGCTTCCCTATGTGACAGCTGCAGTGATGATGGTGGTAGTGGCATGTAGGACATTTTATGGCTTCTGGCTATGGAATAGCTAGTTGGGTATCCAGTCATCTCTGGTGATAGGCTAGGTGGTAGGTTGGAAAATGAGTGCTGGAGGTGTCGCTCAGGTGGTGTATAAAATTTGTTTATTTAAAATTCAGAGAAGAGTATTTACTCGGAGAATGATGTGTGTGGCTGACTGAGGCAGCCCAATGTTAAAATTTTGGCAGCACACTGTCCCTGTCAGTATTGCTCTTCCTTGGTTTATAATTTAGCAATTGATTGGGACATTATATACAATTGAAGTGTCCTACCATCTTGTCCCTATGATTGTGCTTTGGGGTGTAACCTTATCTTAGAACTTTTTGGAGTTCTCACTGTGGTGAGATGAGTTAATTTCAGATTTTTTCTATTAGTATTTATAAGGCCTAATGCTCCCATCTGTAATTCTCTAGCATGTGTCTCTAGCTTTCTTAACAATTCTTACTATTCACTATGGTGTTATTTTTTAAAAATATGAATAACTAAGACAGTTTAACTACAAATAAACCTGTCCGAGGGATTGCATTTGAGTGACATTAAGTGGGCCATTTCCATCCTCTTCACATACCACAAATTCTGAATATGCTTCCTCCAGAAATCTCTAGGCTCTTCATGTCCAGCAGAGACTTTCAGTCGTCTTCATATTTATACACTGGGACTAGCCCACAAAGCCAATTCTCAACCAAAATAAGTTAATTTTCAATTACACAATTTTCATCTCATTATTTGGGAAGTTTAGACTGGGAAGTTAACTTAGCACAAAGATGAAAAAGACATTTTCACCAGCAATGCCTTGGTCTTCTGAACTGTTTGCTTAATTTTCATCCTTAGGGGCATTAACCAATTTTGTAAGGCATTACAAAGGTGCTAGTAGTGGCATCAGACCCATCATTAAGCACTAATGTTAGAAATCCTGGTTCCTGATGCCAACAGATTCATGGCTCATTTCTATCTGGCTTAGTTAAGCAGCCTGTTGTACCTCACATTCATCGTTATTAGTTCTAATTCAAAACAAATTTGAATGCTGGCAATGTGATGAAGACATATGTAGCAAGTAACTGTTGGCAACCAATGCACTAAGCTGTGTTCTGTAATCAGAGTATTTACATATTAATTCTCTGAAGCCAAATGAGAAACCATCTTCATGACTAGCTCCTCAGCTCATTTGGCATGAGCCCACGGGACCTGATTCTTCTTTCACCCTGGCTTTTCACCAGTGACATGCCATTTCCTTCAGTGGAGCTACACCCAGTTTATACCAGTGAGAGAGAGGGAAAAATCAGGTCCTAGAGGACCAAATTCTGTTTTCTGCTGTATATAGTATGCAAACGTCTCCCCAGAGTCAATGAGACCTGAGCATGGATGCTAGAAGGTAAAATTTGACTGCAAATTTCACAGGGCTAACTTTGGACATCAACTCCTACAAGGCACTGGAGTGTATATAAATAACCATCTGGAACACAGATTTTCTTAACTTTTATGCACAAATGCAAAATCCAGCCTGATGTAACATAGCTTATATATCAGGTGATGGGGAAGAGAACGCTTAATTTTTCAAAGTTGAGGATGGTCACATACTTAAAGCCTTGCATGACCATGCCAGGTTGTGCTAGGACATTCCCAGAACAGAAGACAGAATCAAAGTAGTTTTATTCTACCATATACCATTTTATAGGGTTGGTTGTATCTCATAAAACTCTAACACAGCCTTATAAGATATAAAGAAACTGACTAAGGGTTTTGGTTTTGTTTATTTATGTATTTATTTTACTTACTTATTTTGTAGGGCCAAATTAATTGGATTGACAACAGGAATGTCTCAATTGAATTCAGTGGGGTGTGCCCTCTGCTTTTAGAGGCTTAAAAAATATTGGGCCAAATCCTTGGGTCCAGCTGAGCTCTGATTGGGGCAGAGGAGCAAAGCTGGCTTAAATACACCTTTTCACTTCCTCTTCCCTTGGGGTAAGCCAGGTTCAGGCTGTGATGTAAAAGAGCATAGCTACTGGGATGCTTTAATTCATGTCATCAATAACTGCCCCTTAGGGGTAATTCCATCAACCCAGAATGACTGGAGCATGCTGCACTCTGGTCATGCCTCCTTCCACATCTTATATTTGGGAGATGCATCAGGGAGTGGTATAAAGGAGAATCCCTAGCCACCTTGCTAGGGTAGTTTTCCATCCTTTTTGCATTATTGGAGCACTGGGGGCTGCAGGTTTGGCCAAATTCCATTTCTGGAATTTTCTAACATATTCTTCTCCTCAAATCAATATAAGTTGAGGGTGCTCTGCACCTACACGAGCTGCTTAGCACCTTGATGTCAACACAGGCTCATGTCTCAGTTATCAGCACAGTATTATTTTTATATCTTAGCCTTTGTTTTCATTCTATTCCATTGTTAACTTAACATTGATTGGCTTAATGCCTTGTTCATCTTGCAGATCAGTGAACCAGGCTCTCTGATGCCATATTTCATAAATAAATTTGTGAACACTGAATAAATAAGTTTATTAAGCATATCAACCAGTGTTCAAGGGCTTCAGAAATTTTGCAGACTGATAAACTGTGTTGTTCTGCAGTAATAAAAACAGGTGTTTCCTTTCAGTTGCCAAGTCTGCTCCCATCTGAGAATCCCAGATAAGTAGTCCAAATTACATCTAAGAAGAAAATTTGCCAGAGCTTAATTACTTTTCATCAGGGTGCCACAAACAATGAAAGACGGAAAAAAAAAACAACCCATTGGAACTATATTGTAGTCTATTTAATTCTCCTAATTTAAAAACCTGCAGTTGCATTTTCTACTTAAAAATAAACCTTACAGCTTTAGTAGTAAACTAGGATGAATTTCTAATCACCAAATTATATTCCTTCTGCTTGTGGCATTAGATAAATGTAAGCTTTTGTTCTGCAGCGTAAGTAGCCTTAACAAGGTTGCTGCTATGTCATTTCAGCAGTATATGTTTTCCCCATTAATCAGCTCTTTTCCTGTGTTGGCTTTTGCTCAGATTATGGCCGTTTTATGTGTCTTTATTGATAAAAATTGATGTTATTGTGCCTATTAGATCATAGTTTTCAATGAATAGATCATACTGCTGGCAAATCCTGGTATCTTCTTTTACTCCAGTCAGTAGAGTTCCTGCTCATGCTGTCAGTAGTTCAGTGCATCTGGCTGCTTTCGCTCAATCCTATTCAAGTCAAGCCTCTCATTGTAAAACTTGATCTGACTGGGCTGCGGGTGAACTTTATCAGTAAGTCACTAGCAGAATGGGTCAGGTCTTCAGAGTAAACAATTGCAGCTTTGAAAAGGCTGGGCCTCAATCTGCCAATTCTACTCAACTCCTTATCTGATGAAACAGTGATTTTGAGTTTGTTTTTTTATTTTCATGTAAAGTGTATTTAATGGAATACAGGAATTCTCACACCAGATCAGACCAGTGATCCAGATGGTCAAGTATCCTTCAGTGGACAGTACCAGATACTTCAGAGGAAGACAAAAGGAAGGAAATATGTGGAATAACCATCACATAAGGGGATTTTCTTCCTCTTAATGGTTTGTTTATGCTTGAATCATGAATGTTTATATCCTTTATATTTTTATTATATGTATAATGGGAGGATTCAATTATATTACATAAAACCGTCTAATCCTTTTTTGAACCCTGCTAAGCTCTTGGCCTTTGGCAGTGAGTTCAACAGGTTGATTATCCTGTGCACAACCCCCCCCCCCCCAAACTTTGTATCTGTTTTAAATGGGCTGCCTTTCAATTTCATTGGCTATCCCTTTGCTCATGTATTATGAAAGGATTAATAGGATTATCCAATTGACAGGGCTGCACAGAGGTTTAGAAGAGCGTGAAGCAAAATCTGAAACTGAGCCCCTCTTTGCCCCCCACCCCCAAATTACCACTGAGGAGAAGTGGAGGGGGAAGGGGAAGTTGGAGAGCAAGTTTGCTGCATATTCACCCTGCAGTGGTGGCTCAGCTCCTGTCCCAGTTCCTCACTCTGGACATTGTGACCAGGTGCGCGGGGTTATTTGGGTTTGGTCTGGCTGCCCTTCCATCATGATGGAGAGACCACTAGGCCAAACCCGAGTGGCACTGTGACACTGCACACTAGGTTGCAGCACCACTCAAATGGAGGACCCAGGGCAAAATGTCCCTTTTGCCCTCCCTTCCCCAGAGGCCTTGCCAATTGGCCTTCTCTATTCCAGTCATTGTTTTATATACCTCTGCCATGTGCTTTCTTATTTGTCTCTATGTCATGCTCTGTCTACCTCTAAATAGGCCTATTATTTTCAGTCTCCCCTCATATGGAAATCTTTTCATGATGCCAATCATTTTTATCTCCTATCTCTGGACCTTTTCAATTTTTCCTGTATCTTTTTAGAAATGGTATGACCAGGATTGACTGGAGGACCTCAGATGTGAGTTTACTGTTGATATGTAGAATGATGTTACCATATTTTGAGTATTACTTTAAAGGCAGTTATTTGTATAGTCTAATGTTGCTTTCTGACCTCCACTTGGAGTAATGTTTTCATTTTGCTGTCCACAGTGACACATTGTTTTCTTTCCTGGTTGATTTTAGTTAAATTAGAACCCAGTTATATATGGGAGTAGTTCATATTATTTATTCCAAGTACATTGCCACCATTGTTCTGCCTATTTGTTCCGCTATGTTTGGTACCTGTGGATTTTTTAACAAACTTCTCTAGTCCTGACTATCCAGAATAATTCTCAGTTGTTTGCAGATTTTGCTATCTCACTGTTTACCCCCATTTCTTGTGAAAAATGTTGACTGAGAGACTAAGGCCTTGGCTACACTTACCCGCTAGTTCGACAGCTGGAAATCGAACTTCTGGGTTCGACTTATCGCGTCTAGTCTGGACGCGATAAGTCGAACCCGGAAGTGCTCGCCGTCGACTGCGGTACTCCAGCTCGCCGAGAGGAGTACCGCGGAGTCGACGGGGGAGCCTGCCTGCCGCGTGTGGACCAAGGTAAGTTCGAACTAATTCGAACTAAGGTACTTCGAACTTCAGCTACGTTATTCACGTAGCTGAAGTTGCGTACCTTAGTTCGAATTAGGGGGGTAGTGTAGACCTGGCCTTAGAGACTGAATTCCTCCATGTATCCACAGAATAGGTGTAGGGCAGGCAGTGGCATTCCAAGTCAAACCACAGCACAGAGTGTTTCAGTTCTTGATTGGAGGGAGAGGACATCTAGCTATGAGAAAGTAGGTCAGTCATCGTACCCTCTCAATCAGTCTTTCTAAGTCTGCTGGGTATGAGGAATTAGATTCTGGAATAGAGCTGCAACAAACAAACAGAAGAAGAAGATGAGTGGTGGAAGCCTAATCACTGGAATCATTTAAAACTAAGATGGATAAAGTAGGAAGCAATATATCATAGGGGATAGTCTTCGTTGAGATGATCATGGACTAGACCCAATGGATTTGGCTACACTGATGTAAATCTGTAATAACTCCATTAACAGTAGTAGAGTTACTCAGGTTATACACAAATGTAACTGAGGTCGTAATCCAGCACTGTAGGTACAAATTATCTGTGATCTCTCAGATACTGTGCTACAATACAATTTGATTAACAGAGTAAAATATACCAGAGATCTGACATTTAATTTGTGAGAAGAAAGTGAAACTAATCTGTCAGCTTCTTGTGCATCTTAGTTGTATGGGGTTGAAAAGATTGAAACATCTGCAAAAACAGAGTGCTCCATACATTTTAGGATAGGATGTTCAAAAGCATTCAGTGTTGATCTAACTCTACTGCCCCTGAGGTTGTTGTTAAAACTAATAGCCCAGCAGATTAGGCTATTACCTAAGTAATTTTTCTAGATTGCTTTGAATATGTCCTCCTTTATCATCATCATTATCATGACAAGGTGCAAGGACCCTATCTGGACACTAGCAAGCAAATGACTGTTACTCTCACATAGGTTTTCAGGGAGAGGGAGCTCAGAAGGCCCAGAAGCAACAAGAACAATTAGCTACTCAGGTGGGAGGCAGGAGCCTATAGGGGTTAAAGAAGGTCACCGCAAAGGAGGGAGCTCGCAGATGATGATAGCTATGGGTGGTGATGTTGTGGTGATGTTGCACTATGGTATGATGTGATGTAACACAGAAAAGAGATGTCACTAGGTAGAAGGCAAACGTAGGATTGCAGAGTTTTGCAATGTCATCAGGGAAGGATTCAGAAATGCACTCTGAGCTGGAGCCCTGAGCAGCAGGTAAAGTACAGAATACCCATGGCCTTTGTAAAGGAGGTAGAGATACAGCCCTACCTTATCCTCTGGTTACCTGCCAGTATGTGTGTGTCAGGAGTATTTGCAGAGTTGCTGTAGCCGTGTTGGTCCCCAGGATATCGGAGAGACAAGGTAGATGAGGTAATATCATTGATTGGACCAACTTCTGTTGGAGAAAGCTTCTCTCTCTCAGCAACAGAAGTTGGTCCAATAAATAATATCAGAAGTGGAGAGTTGGCAGAGATAAAACTCCATGTACATCTAGGCACTTCAGAAGTCTGGTGTAATGCAGACTGGATTATTTGTATTGCTTTTCTTGGAATGTAAAATAGTTTTTCTTTTGCTATAAATATTGTATCCTTAGCACCTCGGGGAATAAAAGCCTTGAGGGAAGGCTTGGTCAACTTGAAGACTATTTTCTTTGTTACCTTAGCTGAATCATGATGCCTTTTTATCTGTATATATTAGTATTCCTCTTGGCATCCTCAGATTCTTATTTTGATCTTCCTTAATCCAAGTGAGGTGGTAGTGCAGTGCCTGAGTGGCCAAGTGAAGTGAATTTCAAGTTTCGATGACATTACATTACATATCGAGTGGGCCTCAGAGGAAGAATTCACTGCCCTGTGTTCAAAATAATGTACGGACTGATCTGAATGAGATCAGCAATATAAACAAATTGCAGGTTGAGAGTGACTTTATGGCCAGTTACTTGTGTGAAGTACTTTGACTCTGGCAAAATACTGTTCCTTGACTGAAGCTGTCAGCCATTGGTATAAGCAGACCTTCTGGGATATTGTGCCAGCTAATAGATAGACCTTGAAGGCTTGAATCATCCTGTTTTCTACAAGGCCACAAATGCTAGATTGGCTTTAGACTGCAGATGGAGATCTGGATTGAAAGGCACAGTGGTGTTGACGTCACCAGGCATCACCATCACCCTAGGTAACTCGGGAGGGTGGAAAATCACAAGTGTCAATGAAGCCTTCCTGCACTAGGCCTAAATGAACCAAACTCCTTCCATGTTTAAACTCCAATCGACCTCAAAAGCCAGGTGCAACTGGAATATGTAAGCAACCAGTTATCCGTGTGCAACCCCCTGCTCACACCGGTATCAAGCGGTAATAATGAGGCCTGCATGTTTCTGGCTGAAGGGAAAAAGAACAAGATAATGGTTTAAAGAAGTTACTAACAAGCTAGGCTTATAGCTGCCAAGAATGACTTAACTGCTTAAATGTAATCGTTATTTGCTTAGTAACTATTACCAGGGACTGGAGGGGTAGAGGGAGGAATGGGGGAGAGAAAGGGAGGGCTAGAGGGGGAAGGGGGGGGGAATGAGGCTTAACTGCAAAATGTATAAAAGAAGAAAAACTGTTTCTGTTAGTGTGCTTGATTTGAGACGTGCCAGTCTCCTTGCACGGCTTTGAGTTCTCAAATAAACGTTGATTGCTCCACCCTGGTGTGTTTATTGACGCGAAGCACACCGAGCAACAAACCCCACTTTTGCTGTCCTCGGGCACTCTGTGCCGGCAACAGTGGTGTGGCTCTTTGGTGGAGAGGGTTTGTCAGAGGGTGGAGATGGGTGGCAGGACATAGGTCACTTGATCATTACCTGTTAGGTTCACTCCCTCTGGGGCACCTGGCATTGGCCACTGTCAGCAGACAGGATACTGGGCTGGATGGACCTTTGGTCTGACCCAGTATGGCCGGTCTTATGTTCTTATGTTTTTAGCTTGAAAGTGGCAATCCACTCTGTAAAAAAAGTACCAGGATGCTAATCTTTCACTGTTCCAGACTCTGTATGGCCTTATGGGTGAGCAAACTATTGCATATGTATTGATTACATGAAATAAATGTGTGGTTTCAGCTGCCATAATTTAATCAAGACTATAAAGAGTCTTGGAGGAGAATCATCCAAGCACGATATATGTTTGCATCGTTGAAAATAATTAAAGTGTGGAAAAGTAAATGTACAAGTGACTTCACAAGGTTCCATGTTTGTTTTCTATGAGTGATGATTTCACATTGGTTGCCTCAGTTTACAGGTCAAAAGGACGCTTTAGTCCACACCAAGGGGGTGTTAATGTTAGTCCTCACTAGCGTGTCCTGCACTTACTGGCCCATGTGGACCCTCCTGCTATCCACTAGAACAGCGGTTCTCAAACTGTGTCGGGACCCTAAGGTGGGTCAGGACCCTGTTTTAATGGGGTCACCAGGGCTGGTGTTAGACTTGCCGGGACCAAAGACAATGCCTGAGCCCCACCACCCGGGGCCAAAGCCGAAGCCAGAGGGCTTCAGCCCTGGGTGGCAGGGCTCAGGTTACAGGCCCTTCAGCTTCGGCCCCCCAACCCAGGGTGGCGGGACTCGGGCAGGCTCAAGCTTTGGTCCTCACTCCTGGGGTCATGTAGTAATTTTTGTTGTCAGATGGGAGTCGCGGTGCAATGAAGTTTGAGAATCCCTACACTAGAAGTTCCTTAGTGTACACAAAGGTAGTACTTTTTGAAACAGGACTACATTGGCATGCACTGGGGAACTTTTAGGGTCCACACAGGCCAGTCAGTACACAACAGGCTAGTGCAGACTAACACCTCTCTGGTGTGGCCTGAAGCAATGTGTAGACAAGCCCTTAGATGCTGGACCCTAAGTGACTTGCCCAAAGTCACACAAGGTATCTGTGTCTGAGCTGGGATTTGAGCACGTCTTCTGAGTCCCTATGTAATGTTTTAGTCTTAGCCCTTGTCTACACTATAAAATTAAGTTGACTTTATCTAATTCGACCTCGAGCCCCCGAATTAATGAAGTCGATTGTGATGTCCTGTGACCCACAAGACACCAGGGTTAAAAATATTTCCTGGCTCTTGGGGAGAATGGATCCACCACTCACCTGTCTCCCATTCTCCTCCTCCTCCTCTTCCTCATCTACCATATCCTCCTCCTTCTTGTCCCTAGACTCACACGCCTGTGAGCTGTCCACGTTGCTTGTGGGGGTCACCCCCGAGAATCGCATGCAGCTCGTTGTAGAACCTGCATGTGTGGGGTTCAGCACCAGAATGACTGTTCACCTCCCTTGCCTTCTGTTACGCTTGGCAAAGTTTTTATGTTCACATGGCACTTCTGTGTGTCCTTCGTGTAGCCCTTCTCCCCCATTCCATGAGTGATCTTTGCATATAAGTCAGCATTTCTTCTGCTGGATCGGAGCTCTGCCTGTACAGACTCTTCTCTCCACACAGCGATGAGATCCACCACCTCCTGTGCAGACCAGGCTGGAGCGCGTTTGGGGCGTGTAGTCTCCATGATCAGTAGTGCTCAAGCTGGCATGCTCCCAATGCTGGTCAAACAGGAAATGGGAAATCAAAAATTCCCGGGGCATTAGCAGGGGATGGGCTGTTTTCTGTTTATCTGGCTGCAGTGCAGTAGAGTTGAGAGTGATCTCCAGAGCAGTCACAGATGAGCATTGTGGGACACCACCTGGAGGCCAATTAAGTTGAATTACACAATGCTGCGCCTGCACTACCTCGCAATCAGCCCATGGAAATCAAACTAAGCGCTGCAGAGGTGGATTACACAAGTCAACATCAGAGGTAACTTAGGTCGACGTAAAGGACAAGGTAGTGTAGACACATACATTAACAGGTCAACTTAAGGTAGCTTCCTGTAGTGTAGACCAGGCCTTAGTAACACACAGTGCACAGATGCATTGAGTAAGAAAGGGCCATTTTTACACTGAGAGACAAGATGGGTGGGGTAATATCTTTTATTGGACCTTCTTCTGTTGGTGAAAGAGACGAGACACAGAGCTTGTCTCTTTCACCAATGGAAGTTGGTCCAATAAAAGATATTGCCTCTCCCACCTGGTCTCACTAATGTCCTGGACCAACACGGCTACAACACTACGGCAAACATTTTTACATTGACATATTCTTCCTATAATTCCTCTTTAAAAAAACAGTGTGTCATACTTTTTTAGGAAGAGAAAGGGATTAATGGTTGAAATGATCTTACATTTACATATCCCCTTTAATCTGTAATTGTTTTTCAAATTATATGGAAGGGTTACTTAATCTGCCATTGTAAAGTAATCACTTCTGGAGCTGGAAGACAGCAACTGTTGAGCAGCTCAAAGCTGAAAATGAAGAGGTCGCTCACCCCGGTACTAACCCAGTCCAAACCTGGTTACCTAGTGAAATAAAGTGGCGACTTCCAGAAGGAAACAAGTTCATTTTTTTAAAAAGGGCATACTTTTTGGTAAGGGAAGTGAAACTGTGAAAGGATCATTCCCTAGCATTACAATTCTTTAACTTCCATTATCTATCATAGAGTGAAACCGTTGTGAGGACTATCTGGCATAAATATATAGAATACAATTTCTGAACTGTTCATCAATTTCTGCAGATTGTATTTGAACTAAAACCCTCTTTTAAGTGAGGAGAAAATAAAGGAATGAACTTGATAAAGCTGAATGAAAGCCCAAGCACCAAAGAATGAAATAATCATAATTAGATCTCTTAAATAAATTGACGGAATAAACAAATCTACTTGGTGTCATTGTGCACTGCACATTATCTATAATGAATGTCGTCCTGATAAAAGAACAATTAAACCCAATTAAGTAATACATGCACTGTATACCAAGGCTTTATAGCCATTACTGGTAAACAGAGGAGGAAAGACCAGAAGCCAAATCCTGATCCTATTGACTTCAGTGGCAAAACTCCTGGAGCTGGTCCCAAGGAACCAGTTCATAAGAGTCATCTGGTCTAAATCCAGGCAGTTGACAGCCCTAGTCTTGACTCTGCTCTGTGTACTGCCATTTTCCTCCATTCCATTGAATGGAAATATGGTGATGTTCAATGGTAAAGCCACCAGATGATTCACTAATTGTAAACTGAGGTACAATGGGGACTCTAGCAGGTCCAAAAATTCTGTTGGACAGTCTCAAAGCACCTGGTAGATAATCTGGATATAGAATATGTTGCACCCACAGATTTTAATCTGGATTTCATTTTCACGTATGCTGTATAAGCATAGGAAATGATTTCTAAGGTAGTATTTTTTCTGTAGCCCAATTTTTATATTGCATGATTGGTCTAAGGACTCTAGTCCCTCCAGGTTAAATCATCTGCTAGAATCTATACTTCTGTCCCCTGGAAGAGATGATAACTCTGTACATTAGTTGATTCTCAAATCATAAAACATTGAGGGTTTATTATATGAATGTACTGAACTCTCAGGAAAACTGTGAAGAAAAATACCAGGTGCTCTTGTCCTCAGAGAACACATTTGTCTTCTCATCATGTACCATGAAACGCTGTGGCCAAGGGGCACTCAGCACAGCTCGGTATAGGGAGAGGAGCCACAGAGGTGGCATTAAGCCACCATTTTGCTCTCCCAATCGTGGGGTCATCCAGGCACTGATCTAGTCCTTAGTGAAAATTAGCTGCTTCAATTTATACTGACAACCAAGGGCCCTACGGGGCCATGATGATAGTGGCAGATCTCAAATGTGTAAGCAAGTCCTGACTAGGTCCCCTTTTCTAAACAATATCCCTTATGTGAGTGGAAGGTGGGGTGGTGTAGCAGTGACTATGGTGGGTCTGTGTAGTTTTAGAAATGAAGGGACTGCAGTCCTGACCATCCCATTTCAATTCTTTTCCCCCTCCACCACAGACACCTTGGAAATGTAAAGTATGAAGAACAGGTATTAGAACAAGAGAAGTGACAAGTGAAATGAGTTTTCTGTGGTGTAAATGCTAGTTTCCCATTCCCAGAGCTGACATGTTAAAGCTTGATTACTGTCAAGAGTACTAGGTGAACCGTGTTACTTCCACTGCATCATCTACCACGAGGGGAAGCAAAGCCATCACATTGTAGGCCAGGGCATTTATATGGAGCACTTTAACTGTCTCCCTAATGCTGAATCAAATGAACTGTGTCTATCCAAACAAGTTCCCACACATAGTCACCTGGGAGAAACTGCTATCATAACTTAAACTGACAGTCCTTAAGGTACAGCTTCTGCCTAATAAATGTGCCCCAATTAACCATTTTTTATTAGTTCTCTATAAACTGGGGAGATGGGGCCCTGCTGTAAATACAGAATTTTAAAATCACACTCTTCATCTTCATATTAAAAGAGGTGCCTCGATTGTAACCTCTTCAAGGCAGGGACTGGACTGTGTGTTCCCATGTGTTTCATGGGTGCCTAGGCATATTGTGGGTGCTAGTGGAATACAGTTATAAGCAGGGCCGGCTCTAACTTTTTGCTGGCCCAGGCAAAAAAGAAGAGCACCGCCCTGCCGTAACCCCCCCCCCCCCCCCGCGGAGTGCCTCACCAGGCCGCCCAAACCCCTGTCCCCCCCCGCCCCGAGCGCCTCGCTGGGCCACCCAAACCCCCGGAGTGCCAGGCTGGGCCGCCCAACGCCTCCTCCTGAGCGCTGCGCTGGGCCGCCCAAACCCCCGCCCCCCCCGAGTGCTGCACCAGGCTGCCCAAACCCCCGAGTGCCGCGCTGGGCCGCCCCCCACAGCGCTGCTGAAGCGCTCCCCCCACCCCCTGCGCCGCCGAAACACCCACCGTGCTGCCCGGCCGAAACAAACAAAAAAAAAAACCCTCGAGCGCCGCCCCGCCGAACAACAACAACAATAAAAAAACAACAAAAAGACTGTGAGCGCCCCCCACACCCCAACATTGGCTGCCCCTTCTAAGATGCCGCCCCAAGCACGTGCTTCGTCGGCTGGTGCCTGGAGCCGGCCCTGGTTATAAGGAATACAAACTGATGACACTGAATTCGGTTTTCTAGCAATCCTACAGTAGTAGTCTGCAGGATATAATCATTATCAAAGGAACCATTTCCAGAGCCTTTACTCCTATTAGTGACCATTTATTCCTGCGGATAGCACCATCAAATTTAAGGAGGCAGTATTCGCATGAGAGTTTAATGAGACTACTCAAGTGAATATACACTCATTTGGGGTAGCAAGAACTCCACAGTCTGGCCCCAAATGATTGGAATTTGCAAAAAGCTGTGGGCCATACATCATTGGCCTATTTCATTTTTGAAGCACTTATGTGACAACTGCTGTCTTGGCCAACACACTGGGGGTGAAACTAGAGCTGAAAGCATGAGCAGCTACAGGTTGAACTAAAGGGCCAAAGCTCTCTAGTTGGGAGCTGTAACAATACATATCCTCTGTGGATTGGTGCAAAGTGGGACTTCTAACACACTCACCAGTGGGCTACACTTACTTTTATCATAGGTTGAAGGAGTCATGGAAGCTGACTCTTAAAGATGCCATATTTTTTTTGCTGTGAATAACTAAGGGCTTGATTTGCAAAATTACATGTGCAACTGTGTGCCTATTTTGCCTGTGTGGTTACTGTAACTGCCTGTGCAAACTGGATATTTGTATGTAGCTGCTGATTTAAACATGTAAATACTCTTGGGATTTTAGGCAAATTAGGCACCCACTTCTGTGTTTCAGTTTGTTTATGTACGAAAGCTTGCTAAGACATATAATAGTTTTTATGATCATTAGAGATGGGAAAACCACAGAAGGTTTGGAGGTTTAGTTTGGCTAAGTACCAAAAGGTGTGGCTGTTTATACAAATTATTCAATCCTCTTGAGTTTTCTCACAGAATTTCTGGTTCTTCCAGCTTCCAGGGAGCCCAAACATAGTTCAAATTTCTGTAGCTGGTCCTGGCTGGACTCCAGAATTGCAGAGGCACGTGGGGAAGAAGTAATCCACACTCTTTTGATTACCACAGAAAATATGGCTTAGGCTGGTGCTGGCTTAACCTGATCTGATTTGCCCGCTGCGATAGCAGTAGCTATAAAACAATAATAGTTACATGGTTTACAGATTGTTACTGTAACATTCCACATTTGAATTATGTGAGCCTGTTGGGTTTCTTTCTACATAGAGATTGTGTGAGTCTTCTGGGTTTCCTTATTCTCATCAACGTTGCTAGTAAGCTTCAGCTGCAGGATTGAATGACTGGTGTCTTTGAGACCTGTGCTACTAATTAGGCCATGGTTTGCTAGGGCTCCAGTCTACACAGGTGAAGTGAATTTGGCTGCGTGCGCTAGGTTTAGGTTTGGTTCTTAAAATACAATATTACGGGTTAAATTGTAATAAGACAAGAAGCTTTTTATCACCTGACACAAAACGGGTGTGTGTTTAACAACGTATCTCACATGCTGATGCTGCCAGGTTTTGAACTAGAATGCCTTTTAAGCTGACAGAAAATCTGAGTTTTGTGCAGGGGTGGGGAGTTCCTTTGTTGAAAGTGCTTAATGAGCTATGCTACCATTTTTTTCAATGCTAGAATTCTGCCAAACATCTGGCTGGGAAGTTGCCCTCGGCAAGTGGAGCATGTAACCATCAAGCTAAAACACGAACTGGGTGTTACGGCTGTAATGAACTTCCAGACCGAGTGGGATGTTGTTCAGAATTCCTGGGGCTGCAACCACTATCCAGAACCCATGAGCCCAGAGGTCCTTATGAAACTGTATAAAGAGGAAGGTCTCGCTTATGTCTGGATGCCAACCCCAGATATGAGCACTGAAGGTAATGTTCAAACCTGTCTTACAACTGGATAAGTAATAACAAAACCTTTCAATGACATGATTACATTGCTTTAGTGTTCTTTTTTTCTGAATAGCTTTTGTTTAGTGTTACTTTGTTGTGTTGTCCCTAATGAATTCTGTACACTTTGTCATATACAGAGAAGTCATCCAAACGATTTCTGATACATATCTTCCTCTCTCGGTATATCCCCATCGCCTCAAAAAATTGATGACTGAAAACCTTTTCTTTCAGCACTGATTTAGTGAGAATACAAATTCATCAGGTTGATGACCATTGGCTTGCACATCAAGACTCTGAAATTGCCATAACTGCTGGTTTTAACCAAAGAGGCAGTGCTAGGTAACCTACTCTGGCTCCCTTAGTACACCACTCTCTCTTTGCAGTCGTGTGCCAGTCTATTGAGCCACTGTATTGTCACCTACAATAATTTGTAATCATATAGGATATGCATAGCACCCCAAATTGTAACCTCAATTAGGATATGTTATTTGGCCGTTACAATCCTTGGTTCATTAATAAAAATAGATTGAGTGATAAGAAACCATGTATAAGCAGGAGGTTGGAAAACGTGAGTGGTTTGCCATACTAGAAAATATACAGGATAATTTTTAATAAAGTCAAATATTGGTGTCACAAACAGAGAATTGTCATGTCAGTTATATGCATCAAGAGAGGCAGGAGACTTGAAAGAAAAATGAAATCAAGGATATGGACTGGCTTTGTGTTAACGCTCAGCTATGCCATGAGTAAAAGCGAGGGTTTGAGTCTTGTAGTCTCACTCTTTGGACTGATAGGGGCTGGGAGTTCTCAACCCTTGAGAGGAAAAGATTTTATATTGCTTAATCATGTACTTGATGGACAATTAAAGGGCAATGTTGATGAATTTCAAAGAAAATCCCATCTAGTCTTCCGGGGGGGAGGGATAGCTCAGTGGTTTGAGCATTGGCCTGCAAAACCCATGGTTGTGAGTTCAATCCTTGAGGGGGCCATTTAGGGATGGGGGGGGGGAACTGTCAGGGACAGTACTAGTGAAGGCAGGGGACTGGACTCAATGACTTTTCAAGGTCCCTTCCAGCTCTATGAGATAGGTGTATCTCTATTTCTATGCCAAAAGACCTAGTGACCCTCAACACAGAGCTATGAGAGGTGGCAGCATATGCACATAATTGGAGAAAATGGGTCATGAGAACTTCATGGTTCCCACAGCACCAATTCCACACCCCCTCCTCACACACACACCAATTTGTCAGTAGGAGTTTTGCCATTTATAGGCCCTAAAAACATATAAGTAGAGAGAGGTGTATGATTAGGAGGATTTCTTTGTTACTTAATGTTCAGAATTGAGCATGATATGAAAGGTATGTCAGTGCTGTATACAGAATGTTCTAATAGATTGCTAATGTATTATGATGGCAAAATATAGCATTTTCGTAGGAGAGACTTGTGAAGGCTTAAACTACCACAGCTGCTAATTTTGCACATTTCTAAAATTGAGACAGAGACATGGATTTATGGAGATGCTCTTGTCCCCCATCATTTTGGATAAAATGTGAAGTATATTTTCCATATTCTTATTTTAAATTGGAAAGATAAGAATACAGTTATAGTTCAGTTAAAAGTTGATTTTTGGAGGGGAGGAAACTGTTCAGATTAAATACTATACAACATCCATATCTGAACTGATGACAAACACCATCTTTGTTTTGGCAATGAATTCATTTAATACCTTAATTAGCTAAATTTAAAGTATATTTCATCTAAAGTAACCATACTATTACATAAATCAAGTTAGTACCTATTTTCCTTATGACTCTGTGGACCGATTCTGCCTCTAAATTGGTTGAAACATTTATACTTCTTGTATAAGTTAATATTTTTTTTATTGTTCTTTGAATGAGACAAGAAATGAAAGGGAATCTGGATGGCTTCTCAAACACTGTATGACAAAAGCATTTCATTTCTGGCTCTACTGTTTTAACAAATCTATGGTGGTCTGTGAAATAAAATTGGTTGCCTCAACTCAGTCTGTATTGGACAGTGGGCCATATAAAAGTAACTTATGGTGATTCTCAACCAGGTGTATGTGTATCTCTGTGGGTATGCAGAGGTCTTCCAGGGGTACTCAACTCATCTAGATCAGTGTTTCTCAACGGGGGGGGGGGGGTTGCAACCCCCAGGGGGGTCACAGGACAGGTTAAGGGAGTGTTGCAAGTTCAGGGCCAGCGTTAGGAGGGTGGCAAGCAAGGCAATTGCCTGGAGTCCCATGCCACAGGGGACCCCTGCAAAGCTAAGTTACATGCATCAGCCCAGAATGGTGGGGCTCAGGCTTCAGACAAGGCTCACAAATGAAAAACAGGTGCAAGTATCCCACTGAAATGTACGTACAATATTTATATTCCAATCAATGTATTTTATAATTATATGGTAAAAATGAGAAAGTTGGCAATTTTTCAGTAATAGTGTGCTGTGCCACTTCTGTATTTTTGTAAGGAATTCTGATTTTGTAAGGAAGTAGTTTTTAAGTGAGGTGAAACTTGGGGATACACAAGACAAATCAGACTCCTGAAAGGGGTACAGTAGTCTGGAAAGATTGAGAACCACTGATTTATTAAACACGTTTTACTGCAGATCACCATTTGTTGTCAAAGAAGGTCGGGGTCCAAGTTATATGGATTTTTGTATTACCTGGACCTATTACTTAGCAAAATGTGAGGGTTGAAGGGCATTTGGGGAAACTGACACTATAGTTTCACATGTAGGCCATGATTTTCAACAGAGATTGGTGATTTTGGGTGCTCAACCAGATGGGGCCAGATTTTTAGGAAGTGCTTCGCATCCACCCTTTTAAAATCAAGCCTCTGTAAGGCATCTCAGTGTGGACACCCAAAATCACTAGTCACTTTTGGAAATCTTAGGCCTAGCCTGTGCAAAAGAGTACTTAATTTCTGACAGTGCAGAAAACCTATGTAGACATTCATATTTTCCTACCAGAGAAAGAAGAGAAACTAGCTTTAATAGATTTCTCTTTGCCTGCCACTATGATTTCACAGTACAGCAGAATAGAGAAATATATTGTTAACAGTGATCCTCCCTTTCTTGTGTTCATGGGAATGTGCCCTGTTTTTAATCCTAGGAAGAATACAGATGTTGCCTCAGGCTGTCTGTCTCCTGCACGGGCTGCTAGAGAATGGACACATCGTCTACGTACATTGCAATGCTGGTGTTGGCAGGTCTACAGCCGCAGTCTGTGGCTGGTTAAAGTATGTGATGGGATGGAACCTAAGGAAAGTGCAGTACTTTGTGGCCTCCAGGAGACCAGCTGTCTACATAGATGAGGAAGCTCTGGTTCGTGCTGAAGACGATTTCTATCAGAAATTTGGACCTCTTCGCTACTCATGCAAACCTTAGTGGTAGAAAAGCTGATTGGAGGAGGGGAGAGATTCCTCGCAGTGTTGCCAATCCCAAACATTCAAAATTCATAGTCAGACCACCCAAATTCATGTGTGTGTGTGAGTGAGAGAGTGAGTGTGTGAAAAATCATGAGATTTAAAAACAATAATTAGTTTAGTCTCTTTTTATTTGCCTTGTGTTTTTTAACCTTGGGGTTCTTGTTTTCAAACTTTTCTCTGCAACCAGGTGGGTTAGGAACTTACTTTGCAAAACGAAAGCTGAGATTCTCATGTACTCATATGACTCCAGGAGCTGGGACAAATATCACAAGATACAACCATGTGAGATGGCAAGACTGTGGTAGGAAGAAGGTGGAACAATGCGGAAGGGCTACATAAAGAAATAAAAGTCAACGGTGTGCAGTTTTTGTTTTTTTCTGGCGTGGGTAGTCAGGGTTGTTTGACCGTTTCAGGTAGAGCCTTCTGTTTTGGTGTGTTTATAAAGATGTTTCTAATGAAATGGTCTGACAGAGAAAAAGAAGAAGGAAATTGATTTATGCAGTTGTGTTTCTGAAACAAACAGCAAGTTAAATTCAATTCATTAGGCAAGAGCTGCCCTTTCTCTCTCGTTTAGGTTTATAGTTAATGTGATTTAGTAAAATTTACTGCTGTACTTTGTTATGGTGCTGGGGGTATTGTAGATGCTGTGCATAAAGGTGGGGGAAAGTTCCACTTATGCATGTTTAATCTACTGCAAGGCAGAACTCCTGGTTAATTAGATTGTCCTAGATTATAAGATTTCCGGAGGGACTGTTTTTGTTTTCCTTGTCTGTACAGTGCCTAACACAGAGCCACGATCCTTGATTAGGGCCTCTTCGTGCTACCACAAGATAAGTAACAATAAAGAAAATTGAGTTAAAGCAGAAGATATGGGAGGTGGCCTGGTGAGCCTTATGCAGGCTGTGCTGCTGGGTTTAGAGTCCCAGGTGCAGTGTCCGTCTCATTTGCCTACTTGGTGTTGCCTGGAAATTCTGCAATAGCAGCCATCTCTTGCTCCTGTGGAAGACAAGTGCTTCCACTGCTGCTCAGATGTCACTGTCCCGTTAGCTAAATTAGGAAGGGCATCACTAGGCTCCAGAGTCCAAACAAGCCCCACTCAGCCAAAAATAGGTGCTGCAACTCATGACTTCGAGGGGAGGAAGTGGAGAAATTCCTCCGCTGAGGGTCTGATTGAGTGGGAGAGTTGCTTGTTAAGGACACAAAAATTAAAAAACTAATTTCTAGAGGCAGATGGCTGAGCTAACTCCCTTTTCCAGTTATTTTTAGAAAAATGATTTGTCTATATAGAGATTTATTCTGTGATAAAGAGGTGATAAGAGACACATGACCTTAATTATAAGGAAATCCTACTACTGGAGACTTGTTAGCGATCTCACTGTTATAATATCCTGGGCACTGTTCACGGAGAATGTCCATCATAATATATTTTGCTTTATCTTTTACCCCTCAGATGCCCTCAGATGTGAAGAAGCAACTGGAAGTTATTTTAAATTTATGTATTTGATCATCACTTTATTTCTGATTTCTGTTTTGAAATAATGTATGTCATCAGTTAGATACTGGATGAAACTATAGCCCAATGTTAAATAAAAGCCTTATGACACTTCCATAAGTGCGTGTTTTCTCGTATGTTTTGCTCACGTTTGTTATTTGTACTTAAGAGTGGACAGTAGCCATTAGAACCATAATTGTTTATTTCTAGTCTCCCATGGTCTGACTGGAACAAGAATGGGTTTTGTATCTATGTGCCTGACCTTGTGAACTAAAGGGTGTGGATGATGCCCATCCTACTCATGGAGCACAAGAGTGTGTCAAAATGCAACTCAGCTAGGGACATACGCTTAAGGTTAGAACGTGACTTTAGGCACAGTCCTGAGCAAGCAGTGGTGCCCTGGGGAGACACTGCGTGGCAGTAACTCACACCTGACTCCTGATTCCTCCTCCTCTTCCTATTTGCTCCTAGGAGGTAGTTATTTACCACTTTCCTATACCAGCAGTAAATTACACCCTACCCATGCTGGCTTAGCTATGGTGTCTGGTGAGTAAGGGAAGTGGGTCAATTCTTTTCTGCTCCCCAACTCATTTTCTGCCTCTTGCTGACCACTAACTCTGGGGAGGGAGGGAGCGGGCAAGTAGCCCTGCTTCTTACTATATGCCTGGCCCCAAGATCTGGGTAGCCCATATAAAGGGGATCCTTACTCCTCTACTCTCTTGCATGGAGATGGAGTCAGAGTCACAATCGGGCCTTTAATATCCCTGAGAACCTCTTGGACTTGATTCAGTACAACTTGTGTAACAGAGAGTGCCCCACAAAGATCAAGCCCTGAAATCATGAGATTTGCATGAGAAACAAAAATTTGAATTAACACCAAAGTTATAGTTCTGTCAGGATGCTTTTGAGCCCACAAGCTTAACGGATATTCCATGTGTCCCTGCTGTATAGCTGGGCAGGGTACAGCCAATTCTATTTTCAGTGGTTACATTTGTAAATGTTGTAGGCTAAGGCTAATCGAATTCTGTACTTCAGGGCATCCACTGTTTGGCAACAGGAACCAGCCAGGAATACCCCATGTTGTGCAGATCTGATGTATAAGTTTATACTACGTTGTGTTCCATGTCTTTTTGGACAAGAATGTCAGTAATTTAAAATCCAATGGATACCATCAACATCAAAGAGCTGCAAACAGCAAAGAAATCGTAGTGCTACATACATGATGGTTCCAGACTAATACTTCTATTTTTAAATACTGATGAGGCATTGAAATACAGTGTGATGGGGGCACACAGTAGGTGGATTACATAAATAGATTAGATAGATGAAACCAGCCTGCCAAAAATGTACTAGTAAATGGCACGTAGAGTTCCCAAGGGTTGTAGACCCACAGTGCATAATCGGTAACATACCCACTTGTCACATTGTCCCCAGAGCACTGATTCCTGTCTCTCTATTGAAAGCCACTCTACTAGGTAACACTAATTGAAAGTCCTGCCTGTCAAATGCAATTAGTAAGCACCAGACATTTAAATAGTAAAGAGCCCATTGCAAAAGGCTACAGCAACAGGAAAGCAAAGGTTTCAAAATATTCCATTTTTCCAGCTGCATAATGACATGATAAGCCTGTATCTAATGCTTACCTATTAAAATTCTAATTTGAAATGTGTTCTTGTGGTGATTGGATCATCAGCCATTTCCACACACTAAACTGTTATGCAATTTGGGTGAAAGGATGAGGGCACTGCTGCTGTTAATATGCTTGTATATTTCCTCTTGAGAGTGGCACCTTTATGGCTAGACTATATTTAGAAGAGAATAACTCCTAAGAAGGGAATTAAGAATTGATAAACTGCAGTAGTTATTTTAAAGTGGCCAAAATAAACCGAAGTAGTGTACAAGGACAAAGAAGGGAAACCGATGCAAGAGCTCATATAGGTCATCATCACTGGAAGGTATCATTGGGGAAAACAGATGTCAATTAGAATTGGCACATCAAGTATTTGGTGCCCAGGTAGAAATAAAGCCCTCATATTATTTTATCTAGTTTAACTGAAGAAGCAAATGGAATTTGCTGAATGAACGTGGGCCATTTACACCTCCAGGTTACTAATGATATCTCAATATCAATATTAGGATAGTATCAGGGGGTAGCCGTGTTAGTCTGTATCTACAAAAACAACAAGGAGTCTGGTGGCACCTTAAAGACTAACAGATTTATTTGGGCATAAGCTTTCGTGAGTAAAAACCTCACTTAGATACTAATATACATATTTATTCCTATGGCCAAATATTGCAAGGCCCCAAGTGCTCTGAACTCCCCTCAATGTCTTTGTAAGAGGCATTCAGCCCCTCAGAGGGACTTGCTTAATGTGCCTGCGCTTTGTGACTTCATGAATATTTTTCCTTCTGAGACCAAAAAATGTGAACAATGAGGAAATAGGGTACACTAACTAAGTTAATTAGAATGGCAGTGTGATCTAGTGGATAGGGGACTGGGTGTCAGGAGCTCTGTAATCTATTCTTGGCTCTGCTGCAGACAGGTTGTGTGACCACTGGTAAATAAATTCACTACCCCTGCTTTCTTTGCCACCCTTTGTCAGTCTCACCTGTTAAGAATGTAAGCTTCTCAGGGCTCACTCTATCTTTGTATGGCGCAGAATGGGGCCGTGATCTTGGCTGGGGCCTCTGGGTGCTTTACATTTAGTTTCAACGTCTCATTATTTTTTTCAACTGTGTTCTATGTACTGCAAAAGTTACCAAAGAAACACAGTCCCTGCCCTCAGGAGCTTACAATCAGACATCTGCACACACTCCTCATGCAAGAAAACCCATGGTCGGAGCCAGGTGCCCAGGAAAACACTGATGTTCCCCTCACTGAATTTAATCCAACTTTTCTGGGTGCACGGTGCTGGGAAATGTGAGACCTGTGTGTGTCTGGAATAGTGTCCCAATGGAACTGCTAGAAACCTGAAGAAGCACAAGCACTAGGAAAGGTACCATAGGGAATACTCTTTCCCTGACAAAAGAACGGACTTTAGCACCTACCACTGTAGGGTTTTTTTCATCTCTACTTTACAGGATTACACACTGACTTTACTGTTCTGCAATTGGGAAAATTGTTGATTTGATATAGTATAAAGAAAATGTCCATAAAATCTCTGTTCCTCTCTCCTTTTATTCCTTCTCACTAAATTGCAGTGAGATGTTGCAAAGCTAATGTAGAATTTAAAGCAAAATAACCCCATACCACTAATCAAAGAAACACCAGAGCTATGTAATGGGAAATCATGACTATATAAGTAAAAGCATAAGGACTGTAGAGAAAGCACATATCTGGCAAGCAGGTATAAGCCTTTAAAATGAAAACAGACAAAAGTCTGCTCTCTGCTTAATAGGAATTGTATCCATGTAGCTGAGAGCAGAACTGAGGTAAGTGTTTCTAATTCTCAGCATTTGTGTTCTCATGGGTAAATGAACAGAACTGTATTTTTTAACATATTCAGCTAAGGGAATTTGTTTTTCTTTTTTTCTTTTCTCTGGTACTCTTCAGGGAAAGGCACTATTTTAGGAGGCACAGTTTTCAATATAGTATTTATAAAGGGGTTAATTGAACCCATTCTTCTTAATGTCATCACTGTCAGTGAGATCGTCATGATATGTATTACTTCTGAATAAATTTTATTCTCAAGTTTAACCACAGAAAGCAAATCTTAAAAGTCAATGGCAATGCCCTGCATGGTAGATGCTGGGCATGAATGCACTTTTGTAGGTGGTGATTTTTTGAGCATTAAAATCAACTTGTTTAATAAAGTCAAGTCCCAGGAACAGGTGTTTTGATTCTAAACAGGATGTGTGGGATTGTGTTTCAGAATAGGGTAAGTAGGTGGGGAAGGCACTGCCTAACATATGCCTAAACAAATAGAAGCATCAAAATGTGTGTGATTTGATGCACTGTTTGTTGTCAGACAGAAATGGTGCTGCTACAGCACAGCCTCTCAAGTATCACTGGGAAAAGGACCCCCAAGTATTAAGCCAGAGCCCTAGAGTTGGAGAGTGTAGTTGAAGCAACAGTAGCTTCAAAGTCAGTTAATTATAAGTTGATTGATTTTTATATTTTGCACAGGTACTAACTCCCCCTGGCATAACTGACCAGGTGCATAGAGATAACTGACCAGGTGCATAGAGGGCATGTCGTGTAGTTGGAAGAGATGTGCCAGGGAGAGAAGCAAACTAGTCCTTTTAGGAGCATTGAGTTGGGGGAGGTCCAGTGAGATCCAGCATTCAGGGGGCCAGCCTGGAAATCATTGACTTGTGCCTGAGCGACCCTATCTCTAAAAGGCTGATGATAATGCTAGTCTCACCTGGGGCTTATAGCTGGGTAGGGAGAGAGAATCAGTGACTCCAGCTATAGTGGCAGTAAAGACTCCACTGAGAGCATGGCTCTGTATTAACAGAGTAAGCTTGTAATTAGAAGTTAACGGTATATTAAGGGTCTATGTAATTGATTCAACTGTCACAGGGACCCCGTCCTTCCCTCCAAAACCACCAAACCAAAACAAAATATTGCCAACTTGATTGCAGCCACAGATACCCTGTGGCCTAGTTACTAAGAATCCTGACTCTCTGGCTCTGTAATGTGCACATACTTTATGGAAAAGGTCTTATGTTCCAAGCTGGAATAGGTTGTTTCATTTCAAAACAAGGAATGGATTCAAGCATCAGCAGGCAGATGTTTGTTTTGTCTTTCCTATATAATAATACTTGGGGGCTCAGATAGCACTTCGCAGCTGAGGATCGTTCAAAGTGTCCTTCAAGTACTAGTGAAATCAATGGGAGCTGTGAGTGCTCAGCATCTTTGAAAGTCAAGCTTCCTATTTAGTTTCCTAACTGTGGATCTGGGTGCCTAACTTTAGTAATTGACAACAATAAATAAATTAAATACAAACTGTGTTTGTATGACGGATGCTATAGAATTGCTTTACAACACAATATGACAAAACATTTTGCAGAATGAGAGGCCTCGTCAGGCCTATACTAATAAAAGAGGAAGATTTAATAGCAATAGTAAGAGAAGATGTGACTTGAGAGGGAGGGAGTGTTCCAGTTAGACAGGGCAGAATGAATGATCTTCCAATGGTGCAAGATCACATGAAAAGGTCTAGGAAGAGGTGGCTAAGGCTGGGGAAGCAAAGTAAGAAGGCGGAGAAGAGGGAGAGCAAGGAGTTAATGGAGAGTGGCAAAAATCTTGAGGACAATTTTGAAATGAATAGGAACCTGGTGAAAGGATCAGTGGCAGGGGCGGCTCTATGTTTTTTGCCACCCCAAGCATGGCAGTCAGGCGGCTTTCAATGGCATGCCTGCGGGTGGTCCGCGGTCCCGCGGATTCGGCGGTGTTTCTGCAGGTGATCTGCCGGTCCTGCGGTTTCGGTGTACTGGCTGCCGAATTGCCGCCGAAATTGTGGGACCGGAGGGCCTCCCGCAGGCACGCCACTGAAGGCTGCCTGACTGCTGCCCTCACAGCAACCGACATGCCGCCCCCGCGGCTTGCCGCCCCAGGAACGCACTTGCTGTGCTGGTGCCTGGAGCTGCCACTGATCAGTGAATGGGGTAATAGATGGTTCTGCTTCTGGGAGTGAGAGCAGTGTGACCTCAGCATACAGGTTACCTCTGTTATTTCTATTTGCTTTGGAAGTTTCATTCCCCTTATTGCACAGTTTAGTGTATGGAAGGATAAAGACGGGATGACTGAGGAAATGCTGCATCGAGACTTAAAAAAACCAAAACTGGCAAACTATTTAACAAAATATGCCAAGATGATTATTTTAAAAAGGAAAAATTTGATTAGGCTTGTCTTGATTGCTGAGAAGAAATAATATGAAACATGACTAGAATACACTTTGGAAAATGCTGAGCTCTGCCATTTGTGAGCTTCTGCTTATGACATTGAAATCAAAAATGTTATTTCGGTGGTGTACATGGCTCTTGTTCTCCATTTCTGACTAGCCCTAACATTAGTGATGTTTCAAGGGCCACCAAATAAAGGGTCAAATACTGATCTCAGAGACTCTGGTATATATCTGGAGTATTTTCATTGTCTTCAGTACTACTCCAGATTTACGGCTGTTGCTGAGATCAGAACCTGGCCCACCAGGTGCAGCTGTCATCCTCTCCTTTTCCTAGTTACCTCCCCCACTCCGGGCTAAAGTACATCACCTCTGCGAAGCATAGGGACAAATCACCAAAAGTTGCTTCCAAAACTGCTTCTCCATATGCTGTTGTCAAGACACTGAGTTCTCCCTATTTAAGTCTGTGATAAATAAAGAAAAATCCACTGGCATTATCACAGAATATCAACACGGATGAGAAAAGCAAAAAGTAACCTGAGCATCTGTCCTATGAATCTGCTTACTCGATGACAAAAGAGAAAGAGACATGAAAGGAAGATAATTGAGAACCTGTTTATACCTATGCAAAGTACACTTGCTTATTGTTTTATTTATTTATTTTTTTGATGAGGGATGTAAGTGGACAGTTATTGAGGTAAGTAGCAAGTAATTAAACATTCTAACTATTTGTTCTTTAGAATTATAAAAGCCTTGGTTGAGTGTACAGGACACATTCTCCCCCCAGTTAGGACCTGATCCAGCAAAGCACTTCAGCACACTATAAGTATTAGAATAGTCCCAGGGACTTCAGTCATAACATTTCACATGTGCTGAATCTCAGCTTTAACTAATGATGAGTCGACTTCTAAATTTGTGTATATCTGTCATCATAATGCCCTGGCAAATGATGGCTAGCATTTAGAAGTGCACTCAGGACTTTGTTGTCTGTATCACAGTCTCAATGTAATAAATAATATCAGTAAAATGGTCAGATGAAATGGCTTAATTTTTCCAGGGGATTGGAAACTAAAAGAAGCTGAAACTGGTTCTCCCACTTACTTTACTATATGTCTGAAATCCATATTGTGCTTGCTAACTATGTTGGGCAAGCACCCATGCCCAAATGTGGCATGTGTTGTATATATGCAAAGCCCAGAAGGGAGACAACACACTCTGGAATGAGAAGAACACGAGAAGAGCAAAATTTCAAAGACTGACAGTCACACTCATTTTGAAAACGTGATGTATAAGAACATAAGAACATAAGAATGGCCATACTGGGTCAGACCATCTAGCCCAGTATCCTGTCTACTGACAGTGGCCAATGCCAGGTGCCCCAGAGGGAGTGAACCTAACAGGTAATGATCAAGTGATTTCTCTCCTGCCATCCATCTCCACCCTCTGACAAACAGAGGCTAGGGACACCATTCCTTACCCATCCTGGCTAATAGCCATTAATGGACTTAACCGCCATGACTTTATCTAGTTCTCTTTTAAACCCTCTTATAGTCCTAGCCTTCACAACTTCCTCAGGCAAGGAGTTCCACAGGTTGACTGTGTGCTGTGTGAAGAAGAACTTCCTTTTATTTGTTTTAAACCTGCTGCCCATTAATTTCATTTGGTGACCCTTAGTTCTTATATTATGGGAACAAGTAAATAACTTTTCCTTATTCGCATTCTCCACACCAATCATGATTTTATATACCTCTATCATATCCCCTCTTCGTCTCCTCTTTTCCAAGCTGAAAAGTCCTAGCCTCTTTAATCTCTCTTTGTATGGGACCCATTCCAATCCCCTAATCATTTTAGTTGCCTTCTCTGAACCTTCTCTAATGCCAGTGTATCTTTCTTGAGATGAGGAGACCACATCCATACACAGTATTCAAGGTGTGGGCATATGAACTTCAGAAGCGTAACTGCTGAACATTCCAGTGACCTTGGCAGAATCCTGGGGCAATCTTTCATAAAGACTGCAGTTCTTAGCAATGTTTCCCATGTATTATGCACACGTATGATTGCCTCAAATTCCAATGCATGAGTTTACTCATGTGCTACTTTTCTTTTTGCTTTTCATCCCCCCCATTCCACCCCGCTTAAAACAAACCCACAAACTGTAGATAGTTCAAGGAAAATTCCTTTCCTTGTGTGGGTTTATATTCTGAAATGTCCCTCTTACAATGCTTCCTAGGCACAGTAAGAGTTTGTTCCAGACCTTTGAAAATACCAGAACAAGATTATATCTGCTGCATCTGAACGTGCTGCCTCCTTGTAATTAGTTAATTCCTTTGTAGCCCCAGATCCCTTCAGGAGGAATTCCAAATCCAACTAATATTCCTGAGTGCATCTGGTGCACTGCTTTCTCTGACAGATGTGCAAAAGCATTGTAACCAGACTATACACTTGAAGGGGGTTGTGTGCCAGCTATAGTATGACATTCATTTTTTCTTGAGTCTTTCCTGTCTCTGGTTACCTAGGCTGAAGTAGTGCCTTTTTTATTTGCCAATTATACCCAAACCAACCCCTTTTGAGGGGCACTTCCAGTTCAAGTGAAGACAAGTGGCTCCAGAGAACACTGGAGAATTCTCCATGAAGTGAAGAAGCTGCAGCTGGCGTTTTGGCTCTCAGATGCACGAATAACCCCATTCCCAAGTACTGCTCTCCAGATTCCACGCACCCTTTGGAACCTGCATGTCAGACACCTGAGCTAGAGAAATTTCCTAGGCCCGAAGCTCTGCTGGTTTTTAGTGTTATTCCATATGTGGCTCCTCTATTGCACATTAATTTTGATACAGATGTTAAGTCCTTTTTATTTTACCACTTCACTGCTTAAGTTATTATTATTCCCCTTTGATTATTGTTTATACTAAGGCTTCCTTACAAAACCCTCATAGCTGTTGCCAGCAATACAGCAGGGTCATATTTGCCCATTTTATTAGATTGCTTACAATTAGGTGGAACAGTACATGATGCCCACAGAATGGACTTCAAATCTGTTCTGCTGTTCTTTTCACATCTAACACTGAGTCAACATTTTAGCAAATCAAATCAATTAACCCAGTACAATTGCTTAACAAGACAAGCAGCCATATGTATTAGAGATGTGTTGGGATTTAATAACCCCAACTACCTGGAGGCATTGCCAAACATCATGCATCCAATATACAGCATCTGGTTTATTCTGTGGTTAAATGGCCAGTATTGTAATGTGGGATGAGGGGAGAAGCACTTTTGGCCTATAATGCAGGCTTGGCTGAGGGGCCAGGGTGTATGGAGAGACAGAGATGGCACAGAACAAATGAGTGTAACACAACAAGGGAGACAAGTTGTTACCAGATTTGCCCATTACTTTTGGCTCTGCTCATTTATTAGGGTTACTCTTCTGGGGGGCGGGGGTGTTCTGTAATTCTATCAATGTACTGCTTGTGTCACTTGTGTTCTCATACGGAGCTCTACTTCTCCCTTCTGCAAGTTCCCTCCTAATAGAGCTATCCTGCAGGAACTAGGGTCCCCAGGGCTGGGTTCTTCCAGCCCCAGAATCAGACAAACACACACGTCAACAGAACGCGTCTGAGAGGACTGGTTTAATCAGCACTTATATGTTCCTGGACTCAGTAGGCTGGGTCGAGCAGCACTTCCAAGCTCTCACCCTCATATGCCACGGGCACCGCACTGGAATAGAGCACGCCTGAGCAGGCTGGGTCAAGCAGCACTTTCAATCTGCCACCATCATATGCCCCAGGTTCAGCATGTCCCTATCCCCACTTTCACGTTACATTTGTTCTGGTAGTAACCCGCTTGATGAGCAAACCCTACAGGACTTTTGGGCGCTGCAGGGATCTTTAGTTTAGGTACGAGGAATGTTGCTGCAGAGCGACTGGGGAAGCCAAAAAACACCCACGTGGGGGAGAGAGAGAGAATCAACCAGCTTAACCATGAAAGTTATTTATTGCCAGGTAATAACCATACAAGGGGAGCCAAACAACCAAAACAGATACAATATTAAATGTAACTTAAATTTGATTATAAAAGTTAGGGTTAGAAAACTATAATTGATCACACAAGTCAGGGTCAGAAGGCCATACCGAGAGAGAGAGAGAGAGAGCTGGGTTCTCACCACTCCATGAAGCTTGAATCGATCAGAGTCAATGAGACTTCAGCATGTACTTAAAGTCAAGCATGTTCTTAAGAACTTCGCAGAATAGGAGCCTCAGAGAGGGATGCTGTGAAGCTAAATCAGTTCATGTTCCAGTTTACTTTGGAAGTGCTGGTTCTGAGCCTCGGCTTGGGGGAAAACATATAAGAGTTCAGTTCCTATAAACCCCTGCTCACTGTGAGAGCAGCTTTTTCTCCGTGCATGTTTACTATGCAGCACTTCAATAATTAGTCTCACCCCAGCATATTAATATATATAATATAAACATGTGCGTTTGAAGAAACCATCATTGTTCCCACACACCAGCAACTCTTCTAACTCTTCCTGATCTGTTTTTAAGTGTCATTTCATCACTGCTCTTGATGAACGACAGCAAACATATGGGGAGATATGAACCGTTCAGCGTAGCTAGCTACTCCAAAAGAGTCTATGGCTGGAGGCTGTGTATGGCTTTTGTGAGTCAGTAAACGTCCAAGTGAAGCACATGGTTCCTGCACAAGTATTGTGAGTTTACTCCAATGCTCTGGACCTGGGGTTAACACTTCCCTACCTTATAGTTATGTGTATTGATTGTATCTATTTTCTAGCGGTAATGGAGTGTATCTTTAAAGAATAAGCTCATGAGATTCTTGCCTAGTCCTGAAAAAGCTCCTTTGATTTGAGCTCCCCACAGCCCTTGGTTCAATCTCTCTTCTTTCCCTCAGGAACTCTTCTTTTGTGCAGAAAGGCAGGAGGTGTAGTAGCTCTGTTACAGAGAGTGCACCAGGACTCTATTGCTTCCTAAAGGCTTCTTCTTTATCCCAGGTTAAAAAATTGAATTTGGAAACAATGAATCCATCTCTGCCGTCACTCCATTTTTGCTTTAGTTCAGTGATTCAGGCTTTTGCTACCCTGCCTTCTCAAAGCTCTGCATGATCTACAGGCAAATAAGGTGATAAACGCTTAGCAATCCTGGATTCTTTTTGAAGTTTTTCTGAGGATTAAGGTGCTTTTTGTTCAACTGGATGGGACTAGAGTTCCATCTGCTGGGCTAGAATTTGCATACAGACAATTTAATCAAATCCTCTCTGCATACACTCAATGGACTTAAGGAGGAGGCGCTAACCTGTTAGGAATGAAGCCCACTGATAGAGTTTAAAACTGGGATGTCCCAACACACCCTTTCATTGGGATCTGCTCAGAATAACACAGTGCAGTCTGGGTTGAGTTTTATTCCAGTTTAATTTACTGATCATTCTATTCAATATTTTAAAAATACCTTTTAGAAAGAACTAAAGGAAACATCACTGAGGTATAAAGAAAGTGGGGGATATCATCATGTTCTTCTTCAAGTGTCCTCTGCATACTCCCCCTCATGGTATGCTCCTGCCAGTGGAGCCTGAATGTTGTAACTCTACCTAGTGGTGCCTTTTGGCACATTCATTGACCCCCCTCAATCTTTCCTTTTGCAAATGTCCAGTGTTCAACAGCAAGGGTATAAAAGGGGTGTAGCGCTCCTGACCCCTCAGTTCCTTCCATTCATGACCAGCTATATGGCTTAGGAATCACCCCAGGCTTCTCCCAGATTTGTATCCTTCAGTGCCTAGTTAGTTACAGTTGTTAGCAGTTAGTTTAATTAGTTAGGTTTGTTATTGTTCTATCTACTTTCAACTTTTTAGATTTAGGTATAAAAGCTTTAGTATCAGGATGGTGGAACAGAAGCCCAAGAAGCTGGGCTGTAAGTGATGCATGTCATGTCCATGCTGTGTTTCCACTGTCCGACGTGCATGCTAGGTGTCTAGCATTCTTGGGCAAGGATCAGTTGCCATCAAAATGCTCCATATGTTTGATGTTTACAATGCGAGCAAACGAGAGTCAGAACAAAGTTCAAGTGATTTTTCTTTAAGTAGCTTTGGCAGCAAAGCCTTCTGGAAAAAAATGTTCTCTTGCTTTAGATAAGCCTCGTAGACCAGCATCTGCTCTAAGTGTGCCTGGAGTGAAGAAGGCTAAGACCTCCTCTTTGGTACCAAACACTAAGGGATCCAAAAACCAAGAGAGGATCCAAAGAATAGGACTTCTCAACCTTTTTTGGTGTCGTCTTCTGTCTCAAGAACCAATCCATGAGAGAAGGGTCCAGCTGGTATGTCAAGCAAGAGTGCTTAGTCATCACTGGTGTAAGACTCTTCTTCAAGAGCCAATCCACGAAAGAAGGAACCATCTGATCCAGTGGTATTTAAGGAACCAGGGTTGAGCAAGGACTCTCATTGTAGGACCAGAAAACAGCCCTCAGATCGAATGGTTTTAGATCCAGATGAACTTGTTCTGAAGAAAGAGTAACAGTCTAGGAAGAGGATCAATCTAGTGTGGATCTGCAGGCCAGCACCGAGCATGTCAGGCCTTGGAAGTCTAGGCATCTCACATTGTGTGCGCTTCTTCTTGGAGAGAAAGAAGAGGAGAAAAATGGAGGAAAGCCAGTGTACGGAATCCATTACTCATCACGACATACCGTTGGATCAATCAGCAGGGAGCATTAAGGAGAGTTTATAGTAATAATGTCAGCTGCTGTAGCAGTATCCCGCAGAACAAAAAGGGTGACAGTTTTAACCTCCCTCAATGAGTAAGATCTTGAGAGGTATAGCAAAATGTGTTTGGTAGATCATGATGTAAACCAGGGTTAGGCACCAACCCAGAATGTTTCAGAGAGCGATATGTAAAGAACATATGCTTTGTGCCGCCCACACAGACCTGCTCCATGTGTTAGCAGAGAAACAAAATGAAACTGCAAAGAAAACTTGTCATTTTCAATTTGTTCAAGTGAAAACAGGTGCTAGGAGCAGAAACAAGCATGGAAAAGAAGAGAGAAAATGAATAGAAGATAGAGGGGGAAAAGAACAGAAAAAAAGAGGAAACGTAAAGATGTCTTTGTGCTTGTGATTTCATTAAAAGTTCTGAGCTCCAAATAAAAAAAATAAAAATAGAAAAGCACCTGTGGCATTGATTCTTATATTTGTGGGATTCAAACAAAAAAGAGGGATACCTCTGTTATGTAAAACAGAGCTCCAAATTATTGTTTGGAACTTGCACACTGGAAAGCTACAGTGGGGGTATACAACACAGACAAGAAGCCCCTTCCCCAGAACTACTTTCATTGGTCACTGTAACTTTAATCAGTGCGGATTTGCCCTATTATAGGCACTTTTTCCCAGCATGACTTTCCAGAGACTGGTCCTTTAAATTTGGCAGAGACCAGCAGCTGCAGCCCTAAAGTGGCCATTTTGCAACTGGCTTCTGCATTTCCTTCTCTTCCAGCTGGTAAGTGTTCTTACCTCCAGTTATGTTTTCTCTTAGGTTTTCTTTTTATATTCCTAAGGCAATGGCATATTCTTACACTATAATATTTTGCAAATTGATCTGGAAGGGAGGAAAGCTGAGCCTCCCCCACAGACGGTGTCCTTGGAGTAGAATTTGACAACTGCCCTGTCCCTACAGCAAGCTCAGTCAATATTTTGCAGTAAAATAGGTATGCTTTGAAGGCACAGAGGCTTCCGGGAGGCCCGTTCAGAAGAGTGCATCCCTTGAGTGTTACAGCACAGAACACCGTGAGAGCTCCATGCAATCAGTGGACAGACAGATGTGGGGGTCGGGCTAGCCAGATGTGGGGCCAAAGCACAACCACTATGCGGATCCAACAGCTGTTCTTTCCGTGTAGGTCTGAATGATACAAACAGCACAAAGGTAGTTCCAGTCTGGGAAGAAGATTTCTTTCTCTCTCCTTTCTGAGAGATTCCCAAGCATCTAACTCAGGGCTTAGTTTGTTGTTCCTTAGTTTCTGGAGCTCTAAAATGGGATTGATAACATGTAGCTTATGATGCAAAGTTAATTTAATTAGGCTCTTTGAGGCAGGGACTGTCTTTTTCTTCTGTGTTTGTACAGCACCTAGCACAATGGGGCCCTGGTCCATGATTAGGGCTCCTAGGTGCTACTGCAGTACAAACAATAATAGTAGCTGTGGCGCTCTTGGAGATATGCAGATCAAAAGCACCACTTAAGCATGGGTAATGACTGATGTGTAGTGGAAAATAGACTCAAACCCCAAATACCCAAAACAGTGTTTCAGTTGATATTCTCCCTGCACCCACTCTTCAACATGTCACTCCTGGACATACTTCCTAGGATAGGTGGTATTTCCTATCCTTAAAAATTTTGTTAAGTTACAAGCCAACAAACTATCCATAACAATAACCACAGATGCAATTTATAATAATGTATTTCAAAAATAATTCCTCCTGACATAACCAACATCCTCCATGGGGTTCAAGAACAATAATAATCCATCACGTACTCAAGGAATGAATTCACTGCATGTATGATTTAATAGTTAGTTAAAGAATGTCAAGCACTGCTGTAACATGTTCAGAAAAGATGAGATTGTAAACCTGACAGGTGAGTGGCTATTCACACACGTAATTCCTATTGACTCCAGTGCGATTATTTGTGTGAATAAGTGAGGAAGGGATTTGCAATGTGGCCCAAACTGTAAAGATTACATACAGCAGATACATGATCAGATCCTGCAGTCCTAACTCAGTTTAAACTCCCATTGATCTCATGGAGAGTTTTGTATGAGTAAGGACTTTCAGCATATGGTCTATATAAAATAAGAAAACACAGCCATCGGAAATAAATGTACCATAAGAAAAGAGAAAGGTGGCAGATAAAGGAATAGCAATGCCTTATCAAACATTTTATGGATTTAAATGTTGATCTACACATCAGTACCTTCTTTCATTACCAACTAATATATAGAACTGAAGCTATGTCTATCTGGCCCCATCCTTGACACTATGGGGTTGTGAACTGCAGTGTTGTTGAGCTGTAACTTCCCAGTGGGGATGCTGCTGGCATGAACTAAAAGGTACTTGGTTTGCATTAATGTCGTCCTCTTTAAACAGTGTGCACCACAATTCACACTCTGAGCTGCAGGGTCACATAAGCAAACCTGAGTGTCCCTGAAGGACTGGCGAAACACAGCATTCACATTCTTTCAATATGATACTCTTAAAATGTCTTCCAAACTAATTTGATTTCTCTCTCTCTCTTTTCAAATGGTCCCTTGCTATGCATTTATTGAATTTTTCATTCATTGTAGTTTTTACTGGCCTTTGAGTAAATGCTGTGTAGTTCTAGCTGAAGGTTTTGAAAAGTTTGATTTTAGAGTCTTAATTTTTAAGGCTGCAAATGAAAATTGTAGAGTTTTTCTTGTAAGGCCTTCAAGGATGCATTATTCTGCCTCTGAAAAGATTTTTCCGTGCTTTTAAAACAGAATTTCCATTTTCATTTCTATTGCTGGAGGAAAGTGAAACCTACCACCAAAGAAGGTGACATTCCTTATTCAGATTAGGTTGCTATAATTACTCCAAAGAAAACCAAAGTGCAAGCCAGTGCATCCCAATCAATCCTGCCAGATATTTGTTATGGGAGGACTAGGAGTCTCTGAGTTAGTTTTCACTTTTTTCATCAGACTGTCAGGACAATTTTTTTCCTTTTTAGAGAATAATATTAGCTTACATCTATGCACCTTTCATCCCCAAGGACCAACAGCACTTCACTATGTATCTGTCTCATCTGTCTACTGGAATCACTGTACCTACTGTTGAAATGTGCATGCCAAAATCTCAGGAGTAGGAAATGGCAACTGTTTAAGAGTTTATAGAACACTACAACATAGTCACAGAGAGGAGTAAATAAGAATCCAGTGGAAACTGCAGGGGAAAATTAGAGAAAAATGACACCTGTAAAAACGAAGATGGAACTAACATTGCTATTTGAACAACAATATGCTTTGTTTCATCTCTTGTCTGCTTATTGCCTCTTTTACATTTCAAGAGCCTTCCAGAGGGGGCTTTGTTTCTTTATTTGGTGTAAAGTGCCTAGCACACTTTGAACACTATGAGCAATGCTTTCAGAAGTGCCCATTAATTTCTGGGTGCCTCCATTTTTGGTTGCTTCATGGGAGACACCTCGGGCCTGACTTTCAGAGGTGCTGAGCCCCACATCTCCAGTTAAAATCAACAGGAGTTAAGGGTGCTCAACAGCTCTGAAATTCAGACCCTAAGTGTCTCAAGGTAGGCACCCAAAATTAGTGGACACTTACAAAAATTTTGTCAGTAATAATAATAAATTAATGAGGTTTGAAAGATATATTTAGTTAAGTTGGAGTTTGGTTGGACTGGAAGGGGGTATTTGCAGAGCCGTCCTTAGGGTATGGTGAATTGGGGCAACCGATCCGGGCCTCGCACTTTGTGGGGCCCCATGGGCCGGCGCAATTGGCCAGTGTGGTCAGTTCCAGAAGTGACGGGTTGGTCTCAGAAGTGACAGATTCATTACTTCCGCCCCAGACCCTGCACTCCCCCTAGAGACGGCCCTGGGTGTTAGCACTCACTCTTACAAAAAGTACTATGGGATCAAGTAGTCAGGGGCTGTTTAACACCTGATATAAACAATAGCACAAGCAGTAGTACGGTAATCCTGAACTCTCTGCTGGTGCATTGGTTCAATAATAGGCCAGAAAGACACATGCAACTTGTACAGTCACTATTGCAATTTCCTGAAGCACCTGAATTATACTGTGCAAGACAACAGGCAGCAAGTGAAGTGGTCCAGAAGATGCCTTGGATATGGCAGCATTCTCTGTTCAAAGCTCTCTGAATTTTCTGTATCATAAGTTATTCTGACTATTCTTTTGCCAGAAGCTGGGAATGGGCAACAGGGGATGGATCACTTGATGATCACCTGTTCTGTTCATTCCCTCTGGGGCACCTGGCATTGGCCACTGTCGGAAGACAGGATACTGGGCTAGATGGACCTTTGGTCTGACCCAGTATGGCAGTTCTTATGACTGGGAGTAGAGAACAGTGATTCCCCAGTATTGGCATTGGTATTGGACTGAAAGATTTCAGTCTCTATTAGCTGAGATATTATAGAAGAATCTAAGATACAGAGGAAAGGTCTGGAGAATCAAACAGTGCTACATGCCCATTTTTCAATCTTGAGGAAAGTAGTAAGGTCATCCACGTGGATAACTTTTTGAGTATGATGATTGTCATTAAAATTCTGTTGATCCTACAAAGCACAGCTCTCTCCATGCTCAGGTCATGCCACTAAGGCAGAAGTAGAGGCATATTTCTAGGTCATCTTTGGCACTTCCCACAGTACGGGTGGGTTTTTTTAATCGCAGTTACTTATGAACAGAGAATAACTATGTGCAGTTGATTCAGTTTGCTGAAGAGCTTTACTGGAGAACTGGTATTCATGGTAATAAAAAATCTCTAATCATCACAGTGATGACTTGGTCATCATCAGAAATAATTATATAGGAACCCTATTAATTAATATCAGTTGCTAATCGTTACTCAATTAAGTGCATTTGGAAGAATGTAAAATTGAGTAAATAGCTTTAAAATATGAAGTCCTATTTGGCAGGCTCATGCGGCTCACCTTACATCTGAGCCTAATTGAGCTCATACTGTGGCTCTCCACTACCTGAAACTCAGCCACGCCGAAATGAGATTAAAGGGCTGCAAGGGATATTGTGTTTTTAAAATACAGACAATTCACTCCTGGTTCCCAGCAAAGCATAAATCCATATTAATGGATATTAACTGAACAATAGTTTATATGAAGGTTGCCATAGCGATCAGCATTTTGTGCCTTTGGGACCTTTGCTGGCATTTCAGGGAAAAAATAATGACTGAAGCTACTCAAAACTTTGTTATACAATGGCATTAGGTTATCCTGCAGTCTGACTGGTTGTTCAGCATAGTGATATAGGAACAGAAGTCTTGCCTTTCTAGATTAGATCATTTGTTCATCTAGCTTAGCATTTTGCCTTCTGCAGTGATGTTTTAGAGGAAGATGGAAGGCTCCCAGAATGCACCTCTTCAGTTATGCTATACTGTGTACAGAGGAGAAAAATCCCTCCAGAACCCTACGGACAATTAGCTTACACCCAGAAGCATGATGTTCAATTATCCTTACTATTTTAGCTTGCAGAGCTGCAAATGGTGCCCAATGATCACATGACACTCTCCAGCTCTTTAAATAAACCCATTCACATTCCAAGACTCTTTGATCTCTTTTTAAAATGGAGATATCCTATCTTCTAGAACTGGAAGGGACCTTGAAAGGTCATTGAGTCCAGCCCCCTGCCTTCACTAGCAGGACCAAGTACTGATTTTTACTGCAGATCCCTAAGTGGCCTCCTCAAGGATTGAACTCACAACCCTGGGTTTAAGCAGGCCAATGCTCAAACCACTGAGCTATCCCTCCCCCCTCTTGTGGAAGTACATCCTGTAGGCAGGACTTGAAAGCACTATTCCTTTTTATTTGTCTGAAATTTAATTTCATTGAGTGTCCTCTTGTTCCCCTGTTCAGGGGCAGGGGAAAAGGCAGGACAGGACAGTTATAGGTCCATCAATGGCTATTAGCCAGGATGGGCAGGGATGGTGCCCCTAGCCTCTGTTTGCCAGAAGCTGGGAATGGGCAATAGGGGATGGATTACTTGATGAATATCTGTTCTGTTCATTCCCTCTGAAGCACCTGGCATTGGCCACTGTTGGAAGACAGGATACTGGGCTAGATGGATCTTTGGTCTGACCCAGTATGACCATTCTTATGTTTTTATCCTCACACCATTCACAGTGATGAGCACTCTAACTCTTCTTCCCAGGTTCAATAAGCCTAGTTTTGGCAATATGTCAATGTTTCATCCCTCTAGCTAGCTGGGTTGCCCTTCCTTGGAGTTTTTTAATCTTGCCTGTACCTTTCTCAAAGTGAGGCGATTGAAATCAAGCACAGTGCTCCAAATGAAGGTGTAGCACTGGTCAATATAATACCACAGTAATACTTTCTGTATTATTTTCTATCAATTAAAAAAAAATATAACCAAGCATCTTCTAGGTGTTTTTAAAAACTACTGCACACAGGTCCAAACATTCATCTGGCATAAAACCAAAGGGCCCAATTTTGGCCTGCTGTGAATTGTCTTGACACAGAGTAGTGTGAGGAAGAGTTATAGCAGTGGAGCAGAGGTTACTCGAGCCATCTGCAGGCAATCTCTGACTAGAGCAGGATGGCTCAATGGATGCTGACACACACTGATCTCTGCAGCACTTCTATGCCAAAAGGAAGCTCAATGGGTTTCTTCCCTGGGGAAGAAGATGCAAAGATAAGAGCAGGAGAAGGATTTAAAGGGAGCATTGAAGACAGTGGCAAAGAAGGAGCTTATTCAGCAAGAGAGACACTAGGTGTTAAATATGAGGGAAAGTTTTGTTGAACAAAGATGTTCAGAACTCACATCCTTTTAATTTCTCAGACAGTGTCAAAGATTTCTCACAGCAAGCTTAGTGCATGAGAAAGAGATGACATCAAGTAAGTATTTCAAGAAGGCTAAATCTATTAGAAGCATCGGCATCGCTGAAGTAAGAAATGGAAGGAGGCAGAGACCAGGAGATTTGTTTAATAGAAAGGGTGGATAGATCAGCCCAATAGGTTTGTCAGTTGTACAATAGGCTGCTGTCCTGGAAGAGAGCTCACCTGAAGAGCAGCTGCTGCCTTTATATATCCTATGGTTGGATGGAGTATTCAGCATTATTATCCCAGAAAGACAGACACTGCAGTTTCCCTCCAGTGTAATCCATCAGGCCTCATGCCAGGGTTCTGGGGGATTTATCGGAAACTCATAAGCTATAAACACGAATCCCCACCACCCTCATTTCATGGTGACCAAAGAAAAACTAGACATGTCTTCTTTTGAAGTTCCTAAATTTTGTTTCTTAAATGGCCTCATGAATTACTACAGAAAAGTGAGGGATGGTCCCCTGCCTATGGGATTGAGGGTGCTGCCTACAAAATGCCAAACTGTGCACCCTTACCAGTCTCAGAATGAAGGGCTGTGACTGATTCTTGGACAAGGCTTGCTGGGATTCTGTTACGGTGTTACAGAATCAGAATGTTCACCTTTCCAGTAACAAGTTATGTTCTGCTTTCAAGTGGGATATAAGCAAAAAAAAAAAAAAAAAAAAAAAAAAAATGAAGAAGGGAGCCTAAAGAAGGGAGCCTAAATTTCTTATCCTATGGCTAATATAAAAAGGAAGGAAAAGAAACCATGAAAAACTAAAAATGATATAAAAGGTCTGACAAATACCCAGAAAATCTAAAGAAATTAAACCAGGAACTCCAGCCCTAACTACATATGTGGTAAGGCTCCCATCCTGCCCTGATCTACCATATTGTGATGTGACCCATGCCAGTCAGTGTCTCCCTTGTAACCCTGGGTTTCCTGAGTCAGAACTCTGGCCCCAAACAGCCTGCCATCAGCCCACAAGGCTCACCTTGGCTTTGCCCAACTTGGTTATTCCTTGTGGGTTGATCTTAGCACCCTTCCAGCCCCGAATATGCCCGCAAATCATTGTCCTGCAGGGTCCAGTCCCTCTCCCTGGACCCTCACAGAAAACGTATGCAGTTCACTGCCTCCACAGAGCCAGGGTAACCTTCCAACTTGTCAGCTTATCAGTGGCACACACTTTACTGAACTTACCCAGCCCTGATGATTTACGATGAAAGCAAAACAAGTTTATTAACAAAAGAGCAGGGATTAAGTGATGCCAAGTAAAAGACAGAAGGTAGAGATGGTTACAAGCAAACAAAGGGGAAAAATACATTTATAAGTCTAAAACTTAATCTATCAAGAAAGCGTCTTTGAGATGGTTTTTCTGACACCCAGTCTCCTTTCCAACTTTGTAGTGGCCAGCTGGCCAAGCGAGATCAAATTGCGTGGTTTCTTTGAAGTGAAGGGTAACTTAGGGGTTCACTCCCCCTCTCTTTATAGTTCAGTGAACCTTTGAAATGGATTCTTCTGAAAGGTCCCCTGAGATAAAGTTCATTAGTTCAGGAGTAAAGGAGCCATGAGATCTGGAATATGAGGCTCTATGCTGGTTCCTCCCCCACTGGTCGTTGCTACCATGCAAATTATATCTTCGCACTGCAACCTCCAATACAAACGAAGAGTGCATTGAATTTGGACCACACCTGGTTTGAGGTGTCAACCTCTTTCCTTTGTCTGGAGAAAACTTGTTTATCAACTCCCCCTGACATGCCTGGTTTAAATACTTTTTAGTCACAGGCTTTAAAGCATAATATTAGTGAATATCCATAATTTCACAAACAGCATTGTTACACATATTTTACATTGACATTATTAACTAGTGTGTTATTAGTTTTCAAATGATACTTCAGAAGGCCTATTCTGTACAAAAATCATTGCAGTAGTGTGTAGGGTGTGAATACAGGGTACCTAGGGTTACACACATGCTTAACTGAATAGTAGGATTGCAGTTTTTACCATTGGCTTCAGTAGGAGTATTTCCAGATGTAAAAATAAGCATGTGGATAAGTCTTTGGGCCTACTGTAATTGGGAGAAAATGCACCATTAGTGCTGCTCTAGTTTGCAGGTAATGGTAAAACTGCTCTGAAGTGCCACCATGACAGTGCTTCAAATCATTCTGCCACATTCCATTCCCACACATAGGGGTAGCCAACTTTATTGTGCAACGTTATTGTATAGGTCTCCAGAAACTGGATAATACATTCTGTATATTACACCAATGCACAGGGATCTCATAAGAATAGCATGATATCTCATTGTATATGTTGGTTTACATCTGAGACTTATTTTCAAGGACAGAACAATTGTTGTTGTTCATGGGCACAATGATCTGCAAAACAGGAGAATTCTAGTTTTTCCAGCTGCTCTGATCTTTAAAATAAGTGATATCACAACTGACATTTCTTTGTTTAATACCCTAAGAATTCAATGATAAAACTTCTATTTTTACCTTGTCCTCCCATTTTGTAGAATCTGCTTCAGGGTATATTTTACCTAATTATTAAATTCCTCCAGCAACAGACTTTTCGGTCTCTCCTATTGACTGTCTTAGGCCCTAACCCCTTTGACTGAATTACAGAAAAGATTTAAGGCTCCTGAATAATGGAATTGCATTGCAATATGTTGGATTCAGCAGATTTCATTGACCGTACTAATCGTATGTTGATATCTTCTGCCAATAAATAGTCTCACAAAATAACATCCTATAATAATAGAGAGGATCTTATAAAATCCCCTAATGTTGTGTAGAAATGCATTAGGTTTACTTTGGAGGATTAATTATTCTTTATTCAATAAGAATTGACAGATCAACTAATTCACAGATTAATGCCTTGGAGAAGGAAATTAAACTTCTTCAGGCAGAACACACTAAACCTGGAAAATTGAGTTATCTTTCAAGAACTGTCCTTTAAGAAACTTTCTCTCAATGATCTTTGTACTAAATAGGCATTTGCTTCCAACGTGACAGAAAATTGGGGATAAAGACACTAAGCTGGAGGCAAATTAAATAAGAAGATAGTTCAAGAACACTCCCATCAATCAACAGTCACTGTGTGCAGCACTAGAACGTACAACAAAGGAGGAGATAAATAATGAGTAATTGCTATAGGAAATATATGTCTGATATGCATCTAAACAAAACCAAAAACCACAACAGGAAAATTGGGTCATTAACTTTCTGTACTTTTGTGTGAGAGTGTGGGAGTAGCTGACGAAATGATCTTGCAGTTCTGATCTCGCGGAACTAGGGTTGAACTTAGTCAAACAGAAATTATAAATGGGCTTTAGGTGAAGTTTCATAAAACCTTGAGTCCCTAAAGGACAGATACTCTGATTAAGATGTATCAAATCATTATTTATTCAGTACAGACAATTAAGTTCTTCTTGCTATAAATTCAAGTAAAATACTTCATCTTTGATGTTCATATAGATGGAGTTTTCCTTTTTAATGTGAAAATCTTCACTAAAACCAATCTTCAGTCACCCTTCAGCTACAGACCTTATTGCTAAAATATTCAGGATGGTAGGACAGAAGTTATAATGAAATCTTTTAACTGCACTGGGCTGTTTGGACCAAATTCATCCCTGCTGCAAATAGACACGTCTCCACTGAAATCAATGGATTCCTTCCACATACTCCAGGGCTGAATTTGGTCTGTTTTACATTTATTGGAGAAATCCTCCAAGCATTAATTTAATGCTCTTTCTAGATAAGGAGAAGATTTGTGATGTATTTAGCATTTTAAAATGGCATGATATTAGAAAATGTGAATGTAGGTCTCTGGTTTCTCACATGGCTTACATATGTGGTTCTGTCACAGTCTCACTCCTTATCATGAGGAACTAGACAAGTGTGTCCTCTCTCATTTGCCATGATGATAGAACCCTTATCTACAGCAGGCAGAGAACAGCTGTCTAGTGATGGGTCACAGCAGGAATAGAGGAATAAAAATATCACTTTGCCAGAAGATGTTTCATTATTGCAGAACTGTTTTTCCCCCCTAGCATTTTGTCTTGCTGTTGTAGATGGTAGGGTGAAAAAGTGAGAATAATAACCAGGCAATAGCTCTTTTTCTCTGCATAGGGATTAAAATTTCAAGGCATATTATCAATTCATGCACTCTCAGATACATACAGCTGTGGCTTATTGAATAAAGAGAGTGAAAAACAGAAAAAATGGCTGGATTTACTTCTCTCATTAATCAGAGGAACAAATTGCATTAAGATGTTGATGTTTTTCTGGAACAGGAAACTAATGATTCTGTGAAAGACTTATAGGAAATAATATTGAACCGCTGCAAGTCTTCTACTAACTACTGCCAAGAGCAGCAAACATCAGACATAAATGAATAATCACAAACTGAGTAGAACAGCCATTAGACACAATGATAGAAAACCTCCTTTCACAATCCCTGGCATCAACCTTTCTATGCAATTACAAATTGGCAGAAACAAACAATCGGCTTTGAAACAAGACAAAGAACGATGGGGAAGCCTGACTTGTTGCTGTAAGTGAATGAACCTCTATCTTGCAAAGCCACTTTTAAAAAGTGAATAAATGAGAGCATATTACTTTGTCCCTTGTGCCCTTCAGAAAAATTACTTAAAAAGATCAGCCTACTTTAGATTTCTGCTACTATTAAATCAAAGAAGAGCTACTTGAAGAGCCATTAGAAATGAGTCAAAACAAAAACCTAGGATCTTTGGAATTTTTCCTGGCTAGCCAGTCCATCCATTTCCCCTGTTTGGAGGGATCTCTCTCACAGTAACAGGAAAGAAAAACATTTTAAAAAGAAGGAAAGCTGATTGTAAGATCCCAGAAAAATTGGCCAGAAGACGCAGGGGCAATAGTACCTGAAATTACTTTAAACTATGTTTCAAAAATATGACTAGATCCCAAGCTGGCAGTGTCCTTTTAAGGTAAGTGCACTCGTTCCAGGCTGTTCCTACAGAGGAAGCTTTCATTACAGTCCCCAGGTTGATGAGTTTGGTATTGGTCAATCTTTCTTTCATATCTTTTGGGTTGGGTGGAGAGAATGAGGTGGCATCACTTCTTACAGGTTAACAGCAAGTACACAGTATAATGATGGACTCTGAGCCTGATTCTCCTTTCATTTACACCTGTTCTACACTGGTGTAACTCCATTGACTTCAACTGAATTCCTCCTATTAAGAAGAGAATCAGGCCATATCGTCTTCCAAGTCATCCCTATTTAACTCGTTCTTTCTTTAAACAACCTTTGGCTTGGTGTACCATTATTATGTAAAAAGCAACAGAGGGTCCTGTGGCACCTTTGAGACTAACAGAAGTATTGGGAGCATAAGCTTTCGTGGGTAAGAACCTCACTTCTTCAGATGCAAGTAATGGAAATCTCTAGAGACAGGTATATATCAGGTATATATCAGTGTATATACCTGCCTCTAGAGATTTCCATTACTTGCATCTGAAGAAGTGAGGTTCTTACCCACGAAAGCTTATGCTCCCAATACTTCTGTTAGTCTCAAAGGTGCCACAGGACCCTCTGTTGCTTTTTACAGATTCAGACTAACACGGCTACCCCTCTGATACTCGACATTATTATGTACATTTTGGTAGCACCTAGTGGCCCTGACTGAAACTGGGGACCCACTGTGCTAGGTGCTGTATAGATTCATAGTAAGAGAGAGTTCCTGACCTGTAGGGTTTACAAACTACCTAGAGAAGGAAAGACAAGAGAGGCACAGAGCAGTGAAGTGATTTGCCTAAGGTCACACACGAGGTTAGTGGCAGAGCTGGAAATAGCCCAGTGCCCTACCTGCTAAAGTACATTGCCTCTCAAATGCATGTTGCTGAACTTTGGCGAATAGGAATACTGGACTTTGGGGCTTGCCTATTTATTCTAAACTCATTTGAATGTCTGTTTAGCTCTCAGTTATATTTGCTGAACCTGTCCCACTTAACATGTATAGGAGTATTTCTGTGATCACCAGTCTAAACTGACTGGGTAATCCAACGTGGAAACTTTGGAGAAACAAAAAAATGTACACATCAGGACTCAGCAAAAGGACCATGAAATCATAGGAATGCAGTTTTATTGTGGTCTTAAACTACCGTGGTTTATTGGAAAGAAAGAAAGACTTTTAATTTAAGTTCTCTGAAAACAGAAGATTGAGCATACCCATAATTTCAGATGAGAGGCAAGCAAATTACATGTTACCATGAAGAACCAGTTGCAAGTTGAAATTATGGTGCTGGCAATTTTCTGAAGCTTTAGAGAGCTGAATGTATCATTTATAAACCTCTCTACCACGCTACCTCTCTACCATAGCAAAGTGTGCAAATCCCGAGGAAAAAGGGACTGTAAGAAAACAAGCTACTGTACTGACCCCCCCTCAGAAGTCAAAAGAGAATAAAAAAGTGCTCTACATAATAAAAAATTGCTCTAAAAATTCCAAATGCATTGTGAGACCTTTCTGCTTATTAGAATCAGCATGTTAATGCCTATGAAGTTAGGAGCCGGTGAACATTATCATTATAGACCCAAATTGTTAGTAATTTAAACCATTCACTCTAAGGCCTTGGCTACACTTACCAGCTAGTTCGACGGCTGGAAATCGAAGTTCTGGGTTCGACTTATCGCGTCTAGTCTGGACGCGATAAGTCGAACCCGGAAGTGCTTGCCGTCGACTGCGGTACTCCAGCTCGGCGAGAGGAGTACCGCGGAGTCGACGGGGGAGCCTGCCTGCCGCGTGTGGACCAAGGTAAGTTCGAACTAAGGTACTTCGACTTCAGCTACGTTATTCACGTAGCTGAAGTTGCGTACCTTAGTTCGAATTGGGGCGGGTAGTGTAGACCAAGCCTAAGATGAGACTTGCTATGAAGTATCTCAGTTCAGAAACACATTATTTTTTAACCATTTCAAAGAAAAAAACCTCATGTTCTCCCCAGGTAAGTGGATTATTATTTTGTAATTGATCCATGCCCTTGGGATTTAACCTCCATTGAGCTTTAATTTTAATAGTTCAATAAATTGCCCAAATGCTCTTTCACTTCTGTTTGCATTATAATACATTATTTATGGTAAACCCTCAGACACACCAATTAACTCAGTGGAATAGCATAGGTATAAATGAGGACAGAATTTGGCCTTTAGATACATAAAAATCCTTGTCAGGTAATTACCTCTAGAATGTGGTTTAGATACTCTTTGGTATTTTTCGATGGCCAAAATACTGAGTTTTAAAAACACAGCAAACTGGCTGACATGAGATCCCTTTTCAACAGAAATTCAATCAATATTTCTACCCAAGAGACCAATTGTTATGATAGACCAAAACAACTCAGACTTGTACAAGCATGTGATAAATGAAGGGGAGGGATATGGACATCTTTTATGGACACCCAGCCAGCCAGTAGCTATAAAATCCCTCTTAGTAGCTGTTCTTTAATTGCTCTACCTGTAAAGGGGTTAAAAAGTCTCACTGCTATGCATAGGTTAAAGGAAGTGAGTGGGCACCTGGTCAAAAGAGCCAATGGGAAGGCTAGAACATTTTAAAATTGAAAAATGACTTCCCTTTTGTCTGTCTGTTGTTGTTCTCCCGGGGAGAGGTGGACAGGGCAACAGCTATGCTGCAAAAAGCTTGGGCCAGGTATGAAAAAATCATCAGTATCATACCTAGAAACTACTCATTTGAAACCCCAGATATGTAAGTAGATCAGGAAATGTCTAGGAAGACGCGATTAGGTTTATCTCTTTTATTTCTTTATGGTTTGTGGATTCCTCTGTGCTAACCCCAAATGCTTTTGTTTTGCTTGTAACCTTTAAGCTGGACCTCAAGAAAGCTATTTTTGGTGCTTAATCCTTATAGTTGCTCTTTTAAAATCTAGCAATAGCCTGAGTTCCCAGATGTATTTTCTTTCTTTTTTTTTAAATAAAATTTACCTTTTTTTAAGAACAGAATTGGATTTTTGTGTCTTAAGAAGTTTGTGCACATGTTGTTTAATTGACTGGTGGCAACAGTTGATTTTCTTTTTTTCTTTCTCAGCTCTTTCCCGTGTGTGTGTGTGTGTGTGTGTGTGTGTGTGTGTGTGTGTGTGTGTGTGTGAAAGGGCTTGAGGGTACCCCACAGGAAGGAATTCCCAAGTGCGCCTTCCTGGGTTCTCAAAGCAGTTTTGCACTTGGGTGGTGGCAGCATCTACGCATCCAATGTCAGCGAGAAACTCTGACCTAGGGAGTTTAATACCAGCCTGGAGTGGCCAGTATTAATTTTTAGAATCCTTGCGGGTCCTCACCTTCTGCACTTGAAGTGCCAGAGTGGGGAATCAGCCTTGACAAAGCATTTGAGTGAATAATATGCATTCTTGAAATTACTTTCTGTACTAAACTACATATTCACCAGATAGACTACAATGGCTTTAGAAGAAGTTATTACAGACTGTCAGGTTACGTAGTTATCTTCACCCTAACCTCATCTCTAAACTGGACCAAACACTGTCTTATTAGCCAAATAAATGGAATCAGAAGCTGCCATACAGTTCTTTGGAAGATGATTTGAAGATGTTATGGGCATTTGTATCAAAGAAATAACTATTCAGTATTTCTTCTCTCAGAAGAATTCCTCATTTTAAAAAATTGTATCTTGGGTCAAATGTTATGATGGTTTAAAACCGGGCAGTGCCATTGAAGTGAATAAGGTTGCTCAGATTTTATGTTAGCACAGTGGTTCTCAACCAGGGGTAGGTGTACCCCTGGGGGTACGGAGAGGTCTTCCAGGGGTACATCAACTCATCTAGATATTTGCCTAGTTTTAAAACAGGCTACATAAAAAGCACTAGCCAAGTCTGTACAAACTAAAATTCATACAGACAATAACTTGTTTATAGTAGATAATGTTTTCACCCCTCAGCCCACAGAAAGCCGTACTCTGAAATGTAAGTACACTATTTATATTCTAAATAATTATATGATACAAATAAGAAAGTAAGCAATGTTTCAATAATAGTGCGCTGTGACACTTTTGTATTTCTATGTCTGATTTTGTAAGCAAGTAGTTTTTAAATGAGGTGAAACTTGGGGTATGCAAGACAAATCAGACTCCTGAAAGGGGTACAGTAGCCTGGAAAGGTTGAGAGCCACTGTGTTAGCACACATTTTGACCCTTTCATCTCCAGTTCTGAGGGGAATTCTGTCAATGTCTGAAACACACAATGAACTATGACGTTCTTGCAACAGTCAGAGCTATAGATAGATTAGAGATAAATAGAAACTGGCATGCAGATTTCCAAGATGACAACCTCTAGGCTTGTGTAGACAAGGAAAAGTTTCTCTGGTGTGAAAAAAGCAACATAATATTCTATTTTCTTAGTTGTTCTGTATCTGGAGAGTCTAAGAATAGAGTGCCCAATCCTGCAGTGCTTACTCAGGAGAGTGATCCTGACTCATGTGAGTAGTCCTATTGAAGGGAGGATTGCTTGCCTGAGAAAGGGCTGCAGGCAGTCTGCACACTGTACTGGGTACAGAGATTAATCTGTAGGTGGGAAAACTGGGGAAATTGTATCCAGTATACATGTGACCTTAACTCTGCCCCTTGGGTGCATGCATCATGATACAGTTTTTAATTGAATGATCATATATTATTTCTCAAATAAAATATCCCAGTGTGACATTACCCAGGATACAATCTGAACCGATGAACAGCTGTGCCCCCTCAATTCTCCAACCTGGGGTGCCTTTTACACTGCTTCGCTGTGAGAGCCACCACTCCTGGTCTGTGCGCACACAGTCTCCAGCATGTAAGTTATTCCTAGTTGTATTGTATGAGTGCCATGGCCTGCCACTCTTGAATTACACTGCAGAGTAACACCAGAAAATTCCCAGTCCCAGACTTTCCTCAGAAATGTATGACTTTTACTGCCCAGCCCTCTCCTGAACAATGCATGCTCATATAAAGTCCATCATTTTATTAATAGAAAATGATATGCACAAATCCTGTTATCCCAAATGGAATTTCCCAAACACATCAATCCAAACACATTGGTTTAGATAAAACAATAAAACAAGTTTATTAAGTACAGAAGGATAGATTTTAAGTGATTACAAGTAATGAGGCACAAAAGTCAGAATTTGTTACAAGAAAATAAAAGAAAAACACAACTAATGCCTAAATTAACAAGCTAAATGAAATCAAAGCAATACTTCTCTCTAACCACATGTTTCAACAGTCTTACCGGCTGAATTTTTTTCAGTCAAGATCCCTCCCCCAGTCCAATGCTGCTTCCTTGTTCTTCAGGTATTGCCAATGCCATGGGTAGAGAGAAAGGGTGAAATAATTTGAGGTATCTGCTCTCTCTTCTTGTAGTTCTTTCCCTTCTTTGAGAATCATCTCCAGCAGAAGTTCTGTCAGGAGACAGAAACTCTGTGTGGCCAGGAACCCAAAGCTGTTTCTTTTGTCAAGCTGTACATTTTTCACTCACACCCTCTTTCCTGCCAAAGAATGGCCACTTAACCAGGTGATGGTTCATTGGATTTTGTTGACACCCTGGCTGAGGCATCAGCTAGCCTTTTGTCTCTGGGGAACTGGTTTGTGCTCTCAAAACTTGGAAAAATGTCTTAGTAGTAGCATACAGTAGAAGCTTATAACTTTACATACAGTGTTGCTAAACATATCTTACCAGGACAATAGTGATCAGCAAATTATGAATTTTCAAATGATACCTCATAAGGCATACTTTGCACAAAATTTACCAAAGGGGTAGATAGTCACAGCCAGACAATTATTTTCTACAACCTCAGCTACACATGTAACATCTAGAATTTTTTGGATACTTATTCTGTCATGCACAGTTTAATTGTCTTAATGGATCAATATCTTTATGGACATCAATTTTTATTTTGTATGAAGGTTTATGTAGTTTAATAATTTTGTCGGCCCACATATGTTGTAATTTAAAAAAAGATATTAAAGGAGTACAGAGATACATCTCTTAGCATTATTGTGTCTCAAAAGCTGGTTCTCAGAGAAAATTAAGTTGCATTAGATATGTTTTTAAACTGTTTTGTTCTATTCTGTTTTTTGTAGAACTTTACCTTATTAAGTTCACCTGAATGATTCTCAAATTCATTGAAAAAAAATTATTTCTCCCAATTACTGGATGTACTGTGTTTAAAGTATCATGACAATTTCTTTAATTTCATGTAAGAACTTACTATGTACATAATTTATTAGAGTCCAAAGTTGATCTGAAAGATGGCAATATAATAAATAAACAGTACAATCTGAAAATGCAGTTTTTCCTTAAATATAAAAATGTCTTTCCAGGTGCAAAATATTTTATTGCATTAAGTAGTAGCAATGTAAGAATTTCCACTGATAATGACAGTTATTTAAAAAAGTGATTATTGTTATGCTTTTTACTATTACCTTTATTATTATACGTTGCTTTATAATATGTTTAACTACATTTTATGATATACTTTAATAGAAATTACTTATATGGAGTCACTTTGCTGAGTGAGCAAAGCCTTAAGCACATACTTAACTTTAAGCCTGTGCTTAAGGGCTTTGCTGAAGAGGAATGGAATTGAGCACTGGCTTAAGTCAATTGTTTTACCGAATTTGGGGTCATGAGAGTAATACAGTACTACAGGATGTTACACGTGTATATAAGCCTGTAGAGAACAAAAATGTTAGGGGAGGTATTTCACTGAAGAACCATCAAAAGTTTATATAACATTCTTTTTTTTTTTTTTAAATAAGTAAAAAAACAGTCAGAATACAAAAAGAAATGCTAACTCCACATCTCAATACAGAGTGTTAGACTCAAAGGTACTTTAGAATTCTCTTTGTATTGTTACAACATTATAAACACTGGATTGTGGTTTGTGGGTTTTTGGTAAAGGGACTCCAATCTGCTTTTACTGTTACCACCACACCTTAGTTAAAAAACGTATTAAAAATTAAATAATTGGATTTCAAAAATGAAATAACTATTCATTCTAGGAAAGTTCCCCTTTTTTCCTTATACATTCAGTAAAGTCATTCAGAGGGAAAATGTTTAAATGTTTCTTATCAGACCTAAGAGTCTTCCTTGGAGGGTGGGAGGAGGAAGGGAGAAAAGCTCAATCATTAGGTGGATTTTGGTTCAAATATTCTGGGTAAGATTATTTCTGCTCTTTAGACAAACACCCATGAGAGGGGAAGAAAAAGGACAGAAACGAAAGGAAAACTTGTGTGTCTGACACTGGCTTCATTGAAACACTGCAGGCAGGAAACCAGTGCACCGGGTCAGTCATGAAAAGGTGTGCTTTTAACTCTGGACCCCAGCTCAGATCTCTAGTCTGGGATGACATCTGTTTGGCATTCTCTGGCTTCCTCCTACTACTTCTCCTTCATGCGGTGGCACAGCCTATCATGCTGGTTATGGTGATGATATCATGAATCTGAATTAATTCCCAACAGAAGTGAAGCCTTGAATTGAACAGAAGACAAAAAGATTGGAAGGAGAGAGAACATAAAATGGGGACAAACCCAGGAGCGGCTCCAGGCACCAGCGCAGCAAGTGCATGCCTGGGGCGGCAAGCCGTGGGGGGCGTCCTGCTGGTCGCTGTGAGGGTGGCAGGCAGGCGGCTTTCATTGCATGCTTGCAGGAGGTCCGCCGGTTCTGTGGCTTTGGCGCCAATTCGGCGGCGGGGACGCCGATGGCGCGGCACCGGTGGACCTCCCGCAGGCATGCCGCTGAATCCGTGTTACCAGCGGACCTCCCGTAGGCATGCCGCTGAAAGCCGCCTGCCTGCCATGCTTGGGGCAGCAAAAAACTTAGAGCCGCCCCTGGACAAAGCAAAACACAAGGAAAGGAAACAGCAAGAATTTGAAGGTTGCTTAGGATTCCACTGGCAAATTCACTGGTCATTCTGTGATCTAGATATATTGGAGAATTACCCTGGAGTCCATGGGTAAAAGTGAGATGGCCTTGAATGTGATCTCCAGATGTGAGGATCCCTAGGAACTCCCTTTGCCATGTTTCTCTCTCTAAAATGTCCAGAAAAAACATGGTCAATCAACATCTTCTCAACTTGTACAGTCAACGTTTCAGATGCCCCTCTAACATCATGATTTCTTTATAATTCAAGGAATTTCTGCTCCATTTTTGTGTTATGTTGTGTTGTGACCTCAATAGTCCTTGGAGGTCTATTTCACCATTGCATTTCAGCTTAAACATACTCATTTCTTGTAATTACTTTGACTTCATCTTGTACTTCATCTTGATTTTTATAAACAATTTTATATGACATCTTTACCGGACAAGATGATCATCTGTTACCTTTCACCCACCTGGTTTCAGCAAGGCATTTGAAAATCTAGCAAATGTTTGAAACCCTCACAATTATAATTTTAACACTCACCCTCAATCCAGTGAGTTATCTGCTAATTTACAGCACAATCAATAAAATTCCTGGCTAGAACCTCTGTTGTGAAACCGAGCCTGTTCTTCTACTCTTGTACTGTAGTTAGCAATACCTAAGCTTTACTCTGAGAGATTTCCTGTGGGTGGTGAGCTCAGTCCTCTTTATAGGAGTAGAAATACCCCCAATCCTCAGACAACTGAATTAAAATCTTCTCTATTTTTTTTTAAAAATCTCCATTGAATTCCTACATGTTGCAAGCAGATCTGCTAATTCATCTCCCCTTTTAATGCAATAATTCCTTTATTAAAAATACATTTTAATTCAACTAGCAGAATAACAAGACCTGCAGCAAAACAGCCACTCAGTTACTAAACACATTTCCTAAAAAGCCAATATGCTTAAGGTCAAAAGGTCACACCACTTTCCTGAGTATAAAATGTTTCAGCTTCTGCCTGTGTCTGTATTAGAAACTGCATATTACTTCAACAAGAACACCATGGGAAAGTAGCAGCTTTTTTATATCCTTAGTCCTTTTGTTGCAGAAGAAATCCTACAATTTACAAACAAAATGAAGTACCTTTAACAGTGTAAATCTCTGCTTTATACAATACCTCCTTCTTGGTTGCATAATAGACTATGGTAATTACAAAGTTAGTATTTTTATTTACTTTTCCCCAGAAAGAACAAAACTGTGTCTATGTATAAAATCTTCTTAAGGGTTCAGAGCTCCTTAAATACATCTTTTACGCAATACATTCCTTGCTACAGGGAAAGACTTGCATATGTCTGGGTTACTTTAGGACATGTCAAAAGATTAATAAAAAGGCTGCTGACCAAGAAGCAAAAATCATTCAGATCCTTAAAAAAAAAAAGAATTAAAGTCTTCTCTATTTAAAGAAAAACCCCCAAACCTCCTACATGTTGCACACAGTTCCAGTAATTCATCTCTTCCTTTTAATGCAATAATTCCTTTATTTAAAATACATTTTAATTAAACCAACAAAATGACAAGGCCTGCAGCAAAACCGCCACTTGGTTACTAAATTCATTTCCTAAAAGCCTGTATGCTTAAGGTTACACCACTCTCCCAGATAGAAGCAAAAAAAAAACATTAAAAAACCCCATCCACATACTGGTAGATCTCTGTATTCCCATGCTGATTCATTTCTGTATTTCAGGATTGAGGCTTTGGTGCTGTAGAGAGTCACCTTGTCTAATTCCACACTTCAACTGAGTGTCTATCCCTGCCAAGCTTATATGTCTTGAACTATTGGTAGAGAAATAGTTCAGGATTCTTATGAATACATTTTAATTTGAATGTGTCATCCACACCAGTATCTCAGAGAGATTTGATAATGAGGCATTGGTGTAGTATATTTAATCATTCTCAGGGGGGGTAAAATGGCTTTTTTAACATCTGCTGTAAAAGAACTGAGATGTGGAGGATTTTGATGTTTTACTTCTCTCTCTTTTTTGTTAATGTTTTTAAAACACAAATTTCTTCCAACTTCATTTATCAACATTAACATACTGTGTGACTTTGAAGGCTCTTCTTCCCTGGCAGACACTTTGTCTGTCATTGCCATTGTGCTGCATTGTCACCAGCATTGAGAACTCATTTGTAGTCCAGACACTAACAAACTTTAACAGCATGAGTTCCCTACGGTGAAGCAATTATTCCATCAGAGGGCTCTTATTGTCCTCATCATGCCATTCATTTCTGTATGATTTAAACATGTATTTGCCAGTATCTGTTAGTTATATCTCACTGATGTGCTGGGTGTAGTTTAGGGGTACCATATTTAACAAATAAAAAAAGAGGACCCTCCATGGGGCCCTGGCCCCGCCCATTTCCCACCCCCAGCCCCGCCCCAACTCCGCCCCTTCCCTGCCCCCTCCTCCCTCCCACTCCCAGCCACGCGAAAAGGGCTGCCCGAGCGCTACCGGCTTCATGGTTTGCCGGGCAGCCCCCAGACCCTGCGCCCCCGGCCGGCGCTTCCCCAGCGCAGCTGGAGCCCGGGAGGGGAAGCGCCCAGCGGGGGGCGCAGGGTCTGGAGGCTGCCCAGCAAACTGTGAAGCCGGTAGCGCTTGGGCTTCAGGCAGCCCTCTTGCCTCCGGACCCTGTGCCCCCGGCCGGGCACTTCCCCTCCCAGGCTCCGGAGGTATGGGGGCTGCCCGAAGCCCGTAGCGCTCGGCTCTTAAACAGAGCTGAAGAGTCAGGGGAGGAGCAGAGCCACCGCGGCCGGAGGCTCTGCTCCTCCACTGACTCTTTGGCTCTGTTTAAGAGCCGAGCTGCCCAAGCGCTACCGGCTTCAGGCAGCCCCCCTGCCTCCGGACCCTGCGCCGCCGGAGCCCGAGAGGGGAAGTGCCCAGCCTGCGGCTGGGGTCCAGAGGCCAGGGGTCTGCCTGAAGCCCATAGCGCTCGGGCAGCTCGGCTCTTAAACACAGCCGAAGAGTCCAGGGAGGAGCAGAGCAGCCGCGGGAGGGGAAGTGCCCGGCCGGCATTTTCCCGGACATGTTCAGCTTTTCTGCAATTCTCAGACCTTTTTTTACAACTGGGGCATGATTGTACACTTAGAGGTCAGTGCTTCGGACGTGCACGCATTACGCTCATAACTCCCCATAAAGGAGCTGAAGTATAATGGGAAGTTTCAGGCAACCTGAGTTATAAGCAGCACTGCCAGCTGTAGCTTTGCCAGCTGTGCCTATAATTAGGGCATTTCTTGCACACTCAGAACTCTCATTTACCTCAGTGGACACTTTGGATTTGCCAGGAATGCAGGATTGGGGTCTATATGAGTACAAGGCATAGCCTATTATTTTTGGCAGGAAGAGTTTGCACACTGAGGACAAAAGATTTAAATGACTTGGAGTCTAGCCTCATGCTTCAGTTATTCTTTCCATTGATGTCAGTGGGAGTTTTCCGATAAGTGAGGGTTGTAGGATCTGATTGATATTTTGCAAAAAATATTAACTAGATAGAGTAGTCATTAAGGCTAGATTTTGATATCCTTACTTACATTAAGTAGCACCCTTATTCCACATGTAGTCCCATTGACTTCAACAAGGGTAAAGGGTCAGAAACTAGCCCTAAATATTTGATCTGAAGATATAAACAGGGTCTGAATGAGCTCTCCCCTGACATCTAGTGATGAGCTGGGGGAAAATACTTCAGGAACAAACCATATTTGCATAAACATACCTACTCTGCCGAGGTACTCAGCAGAGGGAGCTGCTTTGCCAAAGTGATCAATTGTGTCTGTGTTGGGTTACAAATCACTTTAGTATTGAGTGCAGGGGTAATGAAGCATTGTTATCCCTGTTGTATGAGGAAAGGGCAATAGAGCTGTGCTTAGGCTGCCCTCATTGAGAGGTTCCCCCTAAACAATCTCACTCCCTAAGCAGGGGGTAGGAATGTCACAGCTCAGTGAAAGAAAGCGAGAGAGTAGGGATGGGTATTCCTACCTGGTGGTGTGGGCTCCGCCTAGGGAATGCTAGACATCATTTGACTCTCCCTCTCCACAGTTTATAGACAGAGCTGATTAGACTCAGTTCAGATTTCTTGTATTGTTCAGGGATCACTAGAGCTGAAATCACTGATAACCAGGTACTGAGCCTGAGATCTGGGGTGGGACAGTGTTGCAGTGTTGCTCCAACTTTTTTGCTGCTCCAAGCGGCAAAAAAAAAAAAAAAAAAGCCACGATCAGCGGCAGCTCTACTGCGCCGCTTCATTCTTTGGCTGCAATTCGGCGGCTGGTCCTTCCCTTCGAGAGGGATTGAGGGACCCGCCACCGAAGACCCGGATGTGCCGCCCCTTTCCATTGGCCGCCCCAAGCACCTGCTTCCTGCGCTGGTGCCTGGAGCCGGCCTTGGCAGTGAAAGAGACTTCAAAACCTGCCCTAGTAGTGAGGTTCCCCACTATCCTCTGACATTACCAAGAGATCACTGAAATCACTGAGAGCTGGGTGAAGTGGCCAGACCTCGGTACTTGATGTCGCAGCAGAGAGACAGCAGAGTGCAGTGCCAGGGGCAGCAGAGTGAATGAAGGCTGGCACAGTGGCCAATGGCAGCAGCAGCATGAACAGCAAGAGAAGTGGGCAGTGACAGCAGAGTGAATGGTGGCAACTGTGAGGCAGAGGCAGTTGCAGTGCAGCATCAGCCGAGGTGTTGCTTGACGCTTCCAGCGCCCCCACCCCTCGCGTGGGAGGTGAGCTCACGTGAATGCCCCTCAGAATTGTGGGTCTTCGCTGACCAAGAACAGCAACTCTGAGTGGAGTGAGAAGGGAGGAATGTGTTAAAGGAACATTTGTTGTTGGACTTTCACAACTCAAGGTCAGAAACTGAGGCAACGGGCACTGCCCAGCATACTCTGGGGAGGGTGTTTGCTCATGGTTGTGGGATTTTCCCAAATTAATGCTGGGTTCTTTTTCCCTTTAAAAGTTTTCTTTGCCATACACAGACTCAGTACTTGCGAGAAGGGAAGTATTGCCTCTGAGAGGTGCCCCCAGGTGGTGTTAAATTTTTCCAGATTACTGGGTGGAGACTCAAGCCAGTTCTGTTTTGTACTGTTAAGAGGAACCCCGAGGTATTGAACTTGGCCCTTGCTGCTGCTGACTCCACTGGGCAGAAGGGTTACAAAGGGAATATTAATAACCGGACAAAATAGTAACTTAAGTGTTTACAAATATAATATGATGTATCACAGCTCTGCTTTGAAACAAATGTTTATTTCCTTAAGGTCAGTTAATATTGCACCAAACACTAAAAGAAACGTACCAGATTATAAGTGTCTCACACGTGTTCAGGTTTGTAGGCAATAAATCCAGGCAAATATTAAAGAAAGTAGTGCTACTTTCACATGAAGGTACAATGAAAGTGTAGATTCAAAAGCTTGCTAGTTTATCTAGTCATGTATAAATTCCAAGCAGGACAAAATTATTTTAATTGGTCACAGTTTTCATCTCCCAGAATTATTATTATAGTAATTTATATGTAGTTTATGTGCACTGAGCTGGACTGACTTTGTTAATAGGAATGAAAAGCAGTTTTTGCAACAGGTAATTAACTGGTAGCAAATAAATTTTGGATGGGTTAGTGATAGGCAACATCAAAAGCACAAGAAGTTTGGTAGCATATTCAAAGTGTATACAGACATATCCAAAACACATTGGTTGAAAAAACAGCCTGGAAAGATAATGCAAAGTCTTTCCCGCCAAATTTTAGGGCTTCTTGGTTTCTCTCAGGTTGGAAATATCACAATAGCTTTTACCTAGTTCAATAGTAGCCTGACTTTCCAAGGAGCTGAGCACCCTTACCCCCGTGGAAGTCAATGGAAATTAAGGGTGTTCAGCACCTCACATTATTGGGGTCTGTGTCTGCCTTTGGACCCAGCCCAAACTAGAAAGTACAGAGACACATTGGCATTTTTAAAATGATGATAAAAGAATTTAAGTGCATGTTTCAAGCTCAAAGACATTTGGATTGGGTTTCAGGTTTTACGGGTGGTTCAGATAATTTATTATAATGTTCAAACTAGTTCGTTCTTCCCTGCAGATTCTCTGCTTCTGACAAGAAGCATGAAAAGGGGCCAGCACCATCATAGCAGGAGAATTGTTTGACACAGCTCCCTAGTCAATAGGAAGAATTTCACTTCCTTCCAGAAATGCATGAAGTTTAACGGGAAATATCTATATCATGCTTCATGTCACAGTTTTCATGCACTGCTCAGGTTTATGGACAGGATGAGCAGGACAAAATTCTGTACTGGACTATCAGTCTATTTAGATGTTTTCCAAGGGGGAAAAAAACTTCTCCCTCTCTCTCCTTCTAATCTTTTCTATAATGTACCACTGTAATATCACTATAGTATCTAAGCACCAGATGAAAGTGGTCTTGTTCTGCTTCAGGGTAGATGATAACTCCCATTCAGGTAACAGAATAAGGAATTCTGCTTAGACATCCTTATTCAATAATCACCTAAATTTTTTTATGTAAAGGTTCCTTTTAGGGGCTAGTGTTATCAATATTTTTTTTCACTTGCAACCCAAAGACACCCACTGTTTTCATTGTTACCTGAGATCTATTATCTGGCCATATATAGCCAAAGTAGGCATTTATATTCAGTGCACATAGACTGAATAATTTCTCTTTTAAAATTAAAATAGATTAATAGAATATATTGGATTGTAGGTTAAGTGTACAGCTATGCATTCAATCCAGAGAAGAGGGAATGCAGCTCCCCTGAAAGAAGGAAACTACTGGCCGTGAAAGAGGAAAAGGGAAGAGAAGCAGAAGGTAGAAGAGGTAGTCCATAGGGTGTTCAGTGAATGAAGAGCATGTGAAGTGGAAGGGTAATAGAGGCTTGCAACATGCAACGATTGATCATTAGGTGACGGTGATTGATGTACGCATTCAGTCTCCAAGGATATTTTCAGTATGTACTACAGGAAAGCAGCTGAATTACCTCCCTTTGCCACCTTGGGCTGCCTAGGACCCTCAGATTGCAGCCCTGCCATTTGTCCTGTAGGCCCAGCACTTTTTCCTGCTGGTCTTTGCTCAGGCCCCCTTGTCGCCTGTGCAGCCCAAGATTAGTCCTCCAAAGCTATATCTAGTCTTCCACCCCTGCCATTCAGCAGTCAGTCACTGCAGACACAGACCTGCCCCCAGAGTTGGTTTCAAGTTAACCATGTCGTCTGACATACTTTAAACCCTGAGAATATTTGCTCCTCACCCTCTTGTCTCATGCCTGGCCAGCTGAGATTCCATTCTCAGCGCAGAGGGTACTATTTGTCTCTACTTTTTTAGCAGACTTTGCTCTGAGATATGTGAGAGGAATTTTTTGATCTCCTTGTGAGCTTTGAAACCTTTTAGAGCACCCTAGATGCTTTGGGGTTAGGATCAATTAAGTAAAATCTGTTTTGTAGGGGCTTGGTGACAAGAATTCAGAACATGGCAGCCAAGTGATGCACAAACAATTTCACATTTACAACATGGCATTTTTACATTGTTGTTAAAAAATCATGAACTGCATATGCCATGAGGTGATATATATTCAATACATCTACTTGCTGCATCTGTTTATATTTGGAAGATGATCGTGGCAACAAGAAGATTATTTTATATATATATATATATATAAAATAATAAGCTTACTCTGCAGAAAATGTTGTGATGCTCTATGCTTCCCCACAGAAAACAGCTTAGGCTGAGAACCCCTGTTATAGGATTTGGGCAAAACTAACACAATAATTATGTAACAAAAATATCTATTTATGCCAGTGACTACAAAATACTACAGTACTTATACAAGAGTATTGCAAAATCCACAATTTTTATAAAATTTCACTTTGAAATTGAGAACATTCTAATTTTCACACTGTTGCTTTCCTACTATACCGCACAATTAAACAGTCTGGCTGTAGGTCTTTGAAGAACTGTTCATTTCTGTGGAATCCTTTAGATTCTGACCCAGGAATTGCACAAACTCTGCAAGGTAATAAAAGATGAATGTGAGAGATACTGGACATTGTACTGGCTACCAGTGATCCCTTACATAAACAATGCCATAATCGGAGACTGGAGATGTAGAATCAGTGTAACAAATACAAAAAGGTTAAAATCAGGAGGAAAGGGTTTGAATCTTTGGGCTTCTGAAAAACGATGACATACTTTTAAAACTAGAAATAAGTGCTTGTCTTTGTCCTTTTAATAATGCAGTATTTAGCTTGGCTATTTAATGATTTGTTCCAATCTGCCCTCTGTTAAAGACTCTCCATTTGAAGGTGTTTTAATGGCCCAAGGGCTTGCCTTACATAAATATTTAATACCAAATACAATTGAAGTAGAATGTTCGTAATCCCTCATCTTCATACTTAATGTGTATGAGGCACCACTTAAATAAAAGGAAGCACAGGGCTGCAGGGCAATAGCTTTAATTAAGACTTCTACTCTCCTTTATATACATGCCTACAGTATTAGGTTTGCCTGTCCTGCACTAAATTTCAAAGCCTGCCATGAAAAGAGTATGTTTTACTGTGAGACATCAATACAGAAAGTTGCTGATTACAAATAACACACAGCAGAGACTGACATGTTCTTCCTTCCGCAAAGACTTTGGCAAACTGCAGACCTAAAACAAGAATCAGATGTTGGTTTGTGTGCAACGCTGATAAAGTAACTAGCCTTGGGGAGGTGAGGGGCTTGGAGGTAGGTTCCTCATTTTCCCAGTAGTATTCCCCCTTTCATGATAGAGTTTTGACTTTCACATTTTGACTTCCCAGGCAGTAGGTGATCATAATTTCAAATCAAGAGAAGAACAAGGCCCACCGTAACAGTCTTTGGTTCAAAGCTTATGCCTTGTGGAGGTACCAGAGGTTCTTGTGGTCAGTAAAAACCTGTGCTAGGTGGCAATGGTAATGCCATTCTTCAAAAGCAATTTTTATTATGAGGAGCTCCTTGGCCAGTATTTCATAGTTAAGAACATAAGAATGGCCATATTGTGTCAGACCAATGGTCCATCCTGCCCCATATCCTGTCTTCCAACAGTGGCTAGAGCCAGGTGCTTCAGAGGGAATGAACAGAACAGGGCAATCATCAAGTGACCCATCCCCTATCATCAATTCCCAGCTTCTGGCAATCAGAGGCTAGGGAAACACAGAGCGTGGGGTTGCATCCCTGAATATCTTGGCTAATAACCATTGATGGACCTAACCTCCAGAACTTATCTAATTCTTTTTTGAACCCTGTTATAATTTTGGCCTTCACAACATCCCCTGGCAACTCGTTCCACAAGTTGACTGTGCATTGTGTGAAGAAGTACTTCCTTGTGTTGGTTTAAAACCTGCTGCCTATTAATTTCATCAGGTGACACCTAGTTCTTGTGTTATGTGAAGTAGTAAATAGCATTTCCTTATTCACTTTCTCCACACCATTCACAATTTTATAGACCTCTGTCATATTCCCTCTTAGTCATCTCTTTTTCAAGATGAAAGTCCCGGTCTTTTTAATCTCTTCTCAGATGGAAGCTGTTTCATATGCTTAATCATTTTTGTTGCCCTTACACTGGCAATATTAGGAGGAGAAGCTAATGCTCCTCTGCTACCAGGAGATACATGGGTCATACTGCTTCAACCAAGAAATGCCAAGAATTACCAGGAAGAATAGAGAGTGGATCACATCAAAGCATGTTATTTCCAAGTGCCCTTCCACTACGGTCTCTTGGGACAGTCTCTTGGGTCATCGGTCATAGGTGTTACCCATCAATCGTCTCCACCAGGTCCGATGTGGATTTTGGCCAGAGAGGAATCTGGAGGGTTTGGGCTGCGTTAGCATCTATAAAGTTGGCAGTGGCCTCAGAGTCTCATGTGCATAAGAGCTGCAGGATTGGGCCCTAAGTGATCAATGCTTGATCTGGTTTTGTTGCCAACAATTACCTAGGGGAAAAAATCCTCAATGCCCAGTAAATCTCACAAAATCCTCTGATTTCCATAGCCAACTTTCATTAGTCCTAGCAAATGTGTTACAGATGTAAATTTCTAAGATACGTTTTTTTTTTAAATAAACAATTTTAATCTTTAGCAGATTACACCTTCCACCATGTGTTCCCGTGCTGCAGAAAGATAGGAGGCGTTTTCTACTCCTCAGGGGCTGAACGTGCTGCCTCCACTTCTGTCAGTTGCTTCTGTCTTGGAAATTAAGACTCAAACTTAGAGAAAATCTAAACAAGTCCATTTGAAATTACCTGAAGTGACAGTTATGTAGCCAGGTTTCCTACAGCTTAATTTTGTGTTCAGGAATTACTGTGTTCTGTTCAGGCCTGTTTTCTACAAACATCATTATTAGAAATATTAGTAGTAGTCTGTCTAGAACACTGATCACATATGGAGAGAGAGATCTAGGCCCTGACTTTGCAAACACTCACACCCCTGAATATCTTTCCGCATGTGAGCTGTCTCACTGAGCCCAATTCACCATTGCCCTGCACCACGTGTAGTCATTTACACCAGTGCAAAATAGGTGTAAAACGCTGCCAAATCACAGCAGTGGAATCTTGCATTCACTTTACACCAGTGTAAATGACAACACGATGAGAGGAGCATGGTGAATCAGGGCCACCAAGTTCAAATGTTTGCAATATGAGGGCCAGAGTTTGTTAAATACCCCAACCTGTGGATTACGTTTTTTTAATTGATAAAATATTGTCCCCATATCAACCCTCTTTGTTGGGAGGGTTGTGGGGGGGTAGGAAGCACAACCCTTCTCTCTCTGATTCCCCCAGCCTGCTACACTGCTCTGGTGCCTGATTTTACCAAGGTTATCAATTTAGCAGCTTTGAGTTTAAATGATGCAATATACCCTTATGCCTGAGATGTTAAATCAATTCACAGTTCGGTTTCCTGAATGTGCTCTTCCAATTATTTCAGGCAGAACCCTACTGGATTTAAATAAACTCCCTACATAAAACAGTTCCCATCCCAGAAAGAATAGAACACTGAGGCTATAAAATCATTTTTGTTTCTAACGCTGCAAAAAGAGGACCATTTTTTAAAATTTTATGACAAACAAGCTTGTAAATTTTAACAAGAAATAAGGATTGAATTTGGAATATAATTGCTTTCTGTCATCTCTACATTTGATAGATTGACAGAAATCAGCACTCCAAAAGGGCATGGGGGGAAGTAACTGACAGGGTTTTAAAATTTATTGTGAGCACAGTAGAATTTTGCATACAGGTATAATCACCATCTCTGAATGTTTGTATATAATCTGTCTTCTAAGAAATAGAAAAACCCCAAATCCTGGCTTCTTTTAATCATTAAAGATCCTGTGACGCTTCCTTCAAGTTAAGTTTTAGCCCTACAGTTCTGGCCAAATTCCAGCTTGTCTAATTAAATTTGACCTCCCTCTACAATTTCAGCTAGATATAGCATTCTACTTCACTCCCTCTCCTAAACTCTGTGACTCTGTATTGTTGCTGTGTGCTGCTAATTAGGTGTTTCCAACTCTAGATACCTTCTCAACCCACAGCTTTCTGCTGCTTTTTATAAGGGAATCAGATTTTCCATGCACAGCTGGTTCTAGGAATTAAGCCCCACCGCAGTTGAGGCAGGCAGGGCTAATTGGAGGGGTTGGTCAGACCCAGGTCTCTACCCCTTTACAGTCACCTTTCTACTTTTTATTGTATTTTGGAGCCTACCAGTGGACTGCAAAGCCCTCATTGTTAGGTAGTATAGCCTCAGAGTCGCTGTAGTGTATGCTCTGCTTCCCAGGGCCCTCTACAGGATATGGGAAATAGAGAAAAACAGGAGCATGGCAGTGCTCTGATGAAGTCCCTCCCCTTATTGCCCTTGGCATGTCTCCTGCACCAGGATCTGGGAGCATAACTGGTGGAGCACCACTTCAGCTCTTCTGAACTCATAGGGAAGAGTCCGCTTATGCTTGGTGCATTATGTGGGAGCTGTTTTTGCCCTTTTACTGCACCTATACGCTGCTAGAGCAACATTACTGCAGAGATAAACCCAAACCCATTGAAAGCAATGGAAAGACCTCTATTCACTTCCATCAGCTTTAGATCAGACCCCAATGCTGGCTTTCTGCTTTTAAACAGTGCTCCTTACATCAGCTGACTTCTTCTTTAAGTAAAAATATAAAACCAAGTTGTTTCCTGGACATATTTCCCATCTGTAGAAGGAGAGTGCTCAGCCATTGGAAAAAAGATAGCATAGCCCTCTTAGAGGGCAATCATTATTAGATTTAGTAGGTCTTTAGCTGTTTACTCTGACTACTTGTGTATATTACAACCAGTGTATTTTCAACTGTTCTCCACACCACACTGGTGGAGGTGTGATTTTGAGGGCGATTGAGCACACTCAATTTTTCAAATATATAACAATTATGGAAACGTGTGCTAAATTGTGCTGTGCTTAACCAAGGTGAAGATTTACAGTGTTCAATAGCAATCATCATTCTTAATTGCTTAGCTGTGGTCATGTGGCCAAGAACATACAGCAGATAGGGACCCACTGCTTTTTATGACCTCTTAAATGGTTTTGGTTTAATACTGCCTGTAAGATTCCCCTTTGCTGCTTTATTTTTTAATGTTCCATAGTCATAATTCTTCTATTCAAAAGGGGCTGGGAGAGAGAATAGGAAAGCAAATCCTAGCTTCAGGCCTCAGCATTTGGCAGACAACACAGGGGAATGAATGCTCACTGTTTCGCTCAAATGTCTTTCTCTCTGGGCTTCACATATTGCTGCATTAATTATTTGCATCATGGTAGTGTGCAGGCCCCAACCATGATCAGGGGCCTACTGTGCTAGGAACTATACACACATACATAGTGATAGACAGTCCCTGTCCCAAAGAACTTACCGTCCAAACAGACAAGACAGACAGAATGTAGGAGGGAAAACAGAGGCACAGAAAGGTGAAACAATTTCCTCAAAATCATACAGTTGGTGGCTGAGCCAGGTCTAGAAACCAGATCTTCTAGCCCAGTATCCTCAGCATCCGCAGCTCTGTAATGGGGATCCTCAGCCCTGGAGCACTCCCTGGCAGCCCAGTGCAGCCCTGCCATTGCATCTCTGCCTCAATTTCCCCAAAATGAAAGTTTTAATAAGTCCACTAAGGCAGACCATCACATGAAAAGGCCTCTCCATCATCATCACTAGCTGAAGAGAGGAGGGGCAGAGTGAAATGGGGGATTGGAAGACTAAGGTTATGGCCAAGGTCCCTTACCAGTGAGGCCTTTATGATCCAGAACCCTCCTCAGGAGTCAGGGGCCTCTTGGCTCTAGCAGTGTAAGGGTCCCACTTCTTGGGTCAAGGTTACCCCACATGGATGCCATACCACAAGGAGCCTTCCTCAGAACAGTGCATAATTCTTCTAATCTAGGGTTTCTGCTGTTGTCTGATAAAGTCTGTCATAGTAGACAAGTTTCTCTGAGATTTAGCATAGTCCTTTCTTTCTGGAAACTCTTCTACCCAGGAGCATTCTCCCTAGGTTTCCTTTGCTAGTGATCCCCCCACATCCAAGAAGCCTTCTCTTTAGAAGCTTTCTGTTCCTGCACACTAGGAACTGTTCCTCTTACTAGCCACCTCTGTTCTCCCTGCTCCATCACACTGGGAGGTGCCTCCTTTTATCTTGCCAGGGTCCTTCCCTACCTAATGAACTGCCTCCCAGTAACTCAATGAGTTAATTAATCCCTGGTGAACCTGAGTTGCCACATTGTCCACTGTGCAGCCTGTAAGAGGTAGACAGGGCCCCTTCAGAGTCAAGTTCCCATAGACTTCAGATTTCTGAGTGCTCATAACTTCTGAAAATCAGCCCATTATTGTATAAAATCTTCACCTGGCTAGTAGAAGTTGTCCAAATTTTGCATTCATTTCTCATCCTTAGTTTTTTTGTTTTATCTCATGTATCATCCGTAGTGGGATATTTCATGTGTATTCCACTGAGCATTTGCGCTCTGCTATGGAAAACTCATCTTATATACCAGCACGCCATAGGACTGATGGTAATCAGGAGTCCATTCTGGGGTAGCCAGGGGTCTGTGATATTCTGTATAGTGTTTGGTGGTGGTGCTATTGTATCCCTATTGGTGCTTGCAGAGTTGTAGAACTGACCAAACAGATCTAATACTGTATAAGAACATTTCCCCACAGCATCTACACATTACATAAAAGGTGACTATGATGCTGGTGTAAGCCACACCTTAGGTGTGATGTCATTATGCAGCTATTACAATCTTTCTGTTCAGGGAATCCTTGAGATCAAAAGCTTAAAAAAATCTAAGAACATTATAATTAAAATTATTTACTATTTACATCCACCAAAAAAACTATCAAATTCTGATGAGTTTGCTCAGTTGTTTAAATCTCTAACTCAACCATAAAAAAGGAAATCTCTTACTAAGTCCTCAGTCAGTCCACAAAACATACCTGAACCCGTGTGCAGTTTGCAGTGAAGAGATTCAGAGCCGCATGTCTGTAAAGAAGGCAGAATTTGACCCTCCCTGTGTTTTGAATATGTCAAAGAGTGCATTATTCCAAACTGGATTAAGCTAATTTGGAATGAAGCATTCTTATTCTGGAATAATAGTGTCCACATAGGGAACTAATCAAGGAGAGTTAATCTGTTTTAAATTCACACACTACCATATCCTGAGGTATTCTCCAGCATGCCGTGTGATGGCACTGTGCGCTTGGAGCCTGAGCCAAAGCCCTCTACAGTCAATGGGAATCTTTCCATTGACTCCAGTGAGTTTTGGATCAGGCCCTTGACTTGAAGCACTTTCTAAAAATAAAGGAGAGAGAATCACTGAGTTAGGTGAGAAACAAGGTGTGTGATTAGTGAGCGCTCGGACTATGATGAACACCCAAATACAGCAATGAAAGGGGCTTTAGAAATGTCTGTAATAACAATATCAAACTTGCAAAGGCAAATATAATTGAATTTGAGCAGGAGAGGAACAAAACAATGTCCATTTTTTAAAAAAACTTCAGATTCTATTTATCTAAATCTCTGTGTGGATACTTCAATGCACAACTTAATCCTAAAAATAAAGTAACAAACAAACAAAACCCCAACCCAACACCCAAAGAGCACATAGAAACATTTTGTTTGTACGGTTACACTTTGAAGAAAAGCTTTATTCGGATAAGGTGCACCTTTGTTACAATGGAGGAGGAATACTTGAAAATAAATACTCATCAGTCAATAGATGAGTGCTTGCATCACTCAATGTGTGCTGGAACACTTATCTGTGCACAACATTTTAATGAGGTTAATTATCCATTTGTGGTCAACAGTATCAGGCAAATTGAATACTTTTTGTCTGGTATGAAAATGCGGGGTGGGAAGGGTCGGAACAGCCCACACATAGTAAATTATTTTAGTTTAAAAAATCAAAGAATCCTGAGCTACTATTTTAGGGCCAAGTTTTAGGGCTTGTCTACACATGAAAATCAATCCAGATTATGGTGGGGTATGAATTTAAAGCCAATTAACTCTGCTTGATTAACTCCATGTGTGACACTATTATTCCAGAACAAGATTGCTTTATTTTAAATTAGCTTAATCCAATTTGGAATAAAGCACTCATTCCAAAATAGAGCATCGACACATGAAGTTAATAGGAGTCACTAGTTAATTAGGAATAGCTATTCCAGAATAAATTCCCATGTAGACAAGCCCTTGCCCTTCTGGAGTCAGTGGGACTACTTAAGTGGTAAAGCAAGCAGGACGAGTTTATTATTGGGTTTAACATATTCTAAAATAAACCAATCATTTTTAAATGGTTTACATGATTTAAAATCATGGTTATATTTGCTTTCAGCGTACCCAGTGTTTTTCCTATGCTGGGGATATTCCCATCAATATGGACGCTTCTCCCACTTCAAAGCTACTGTTTCAAATTTAAGTACTTAACCCAGATATGAGACAACATGCTCTAATGGGTAAGGCACTGGGCTAGCAGTCATGAGACCCCAGTTCTATTTTCTGTTCTGACACTAACCTGCTGTGTGACCGTGAGCAAATCTTTTCATCTCTCTCTACCTCGTATAGTGTTTAACCTCTTTTACAAAGTGATTTGAGATCTACTACCCTTTATGAAAGTGAAACATTTTTAATTGTTACTATTAATTCCAAAATTGTCCTCTATTTTAAATAAATAAAATTGCTCATTCTTGGGGAGACAAACTGTAAGCCTTAAAGTGTTCTGATCTCCTGGGATCCCAGATTCCTAACCATAAAAAGAGAGCTCTGGAGTGATCAATGGCTTCATTCACCAGTGGTGGTGGGTTTTGATGCAGGCAAATCTGAAACAGCATTTTCAAATGAATAGACAGAGACTATTTACAGTCCTCGGTATTTCCCTTAAGTTTTCTTTTCTTTTGGGGATACCCTACTAATTGCAGGCTGAAACATTCATCTTCTCTGTTATAATTTTAAACCACAGGAGTAAAATGTTGGCACCATTGAAGACAATAGCAAATCTCCCATTGTCTTCAGTGGGGCTGGGATTCCACCTGAGAATTACATCTGTTGTGTTTGAATTTTAATAGATGGTCATGTCATGTTATTAGCTAGCACAGGATATAAAGAAAAAAAAAAGCAAGATTTTTTTTCATGTAATTCCAACCCAATGGACTGTCTCCTATGATCTTCCCAGCCAAACTCTCAGGACTCTAACTTAGGCGGAGGATCTGGTGAAACTTTAGGCATTATGAGAACTAGCAACATTGCCTTAATATTTGTTAAGGAAACTACTAGTATTTAATTATTTAATTATGTATTATTATTTCATTGCTCTCTTAAGTTAAAACCATTCAAAAATGGAGGAGGTTTCAGTTAATAAACTAAATAATTTACACAAATCTTTCAATTAATTAGATCAACATTTAGATATAATGGACATATGTACAGAGGAACTAGAAAATTGACAAGCTATGCAACTGACTTAGACACAATTCAATCTGTAGATTCCGTAGTTAGGGATAATATACAGACCTGAAGAAAAACCGAGAATCCTCTTAAACACAATAATCAGAGTTTTCAATTTCCTTAAGGTGACAGATAAGGGTTCCTGAGTTTAAAAAGGACCTTCAAGAGACTATGCCTTTTCCTGAAAAGGCCTTTTTTTTAAAAAAACCTGATGAATTCTAAGCTAGCAACATTATCTCTGGCTGTATGATCTTCAATTGCAAGGAATTTCTCCTGATTGCTAAATCTTTGGTATAAAACATGACAGAGTTTGTTGGCATTTGAACTGTGGCCCATGAGGGATGTCCATTCGTAGTCCAGAATACTGGAGAAATCTGAGTCCCATGAGAGTCAGGAAAGTGTAAACGTTTGTTCTCAAGGTGAAATAGTTGGCATGCAGCCAAATGGACCTTAGCAGATAGCATGCATGTTCCATGGCACTTTACAGCATCCAGCATGTGATCATTGTCACTGTGCCTCGGTGGATCACAGCTGAGAATGCCAAATTCAGGACAGATGGTATGAAACAGGGCAGACCCATCCCAAATTGGTGATTATTCTGTCATTAGAATTTACCAAGCCAATAACAAAATGAGCTTCTGTATTACCACACTGGTTAACAGGAAGCCAAAAAACAATCCCCTTAGGCTCTTGGCTCACCACCCAGACAACTGGACATTATAATGAGAGGTTACTGAAAACCAGATTTAATCATACATAAAGTTCTTCCAATCCTAAGGGAACAGCCACTTAGCCAGGCCAATATCTAACTCAGATCCTATCCCAAAATTATGCTGGTAGCCAATCCTTTAGTATCTAAAAACTAAAGGCTTATTAATATAAAAGAAAAGAAGAGCATTATCAAATGGTTAAAAGGGATCATATAGATTACAACTGATTTTCAGAGATGCAAGTCAGGATCATAGCAGTGATATAAATTTGCTAGCTTGTAAAAAGTCTCTAAATTCACCCAAACAAATTGGGGGGTCATTCAGTTCCCTCTTTTAAGTTTACTTATTAGAAATCCAGTCAAGAGATGTGAAGCAGGAAATGAAGACAAAGCAGTGATGTCACAGCCTGCAATTTATAGCCCAGCCCACGTGCATGGAAAGATACTGGCCCAAGGTAGAGTCCAGGGTCACATGAGCATGAAAGCAACAAGGAGTCCAGTGGCACCTTAAAGATTAACACATTTATTTGGGCATAAGCTTTCGTGGGTAAAAAACCTCACTTCTTCAGATGCATGGAGTGAAAGTTACAGATGCAGGCATTATATAATGACACATGAAGAGAAGGGAGTACCTCACAAGTGGAGAACCAGTGTTGACAGGGCCAATTCAATCAGGGTGGATGTAGTCCACTCCCAATAATAGATGAGGAGGTGTCAATTCCAGGAGAGTCAAAGCTGCTTCTGTAATGAGCCAGCCACTCCCAGTCCCTATTCAAGCCCAAATTAATGGTGTTAAATTTGCAAATGAATTTTAGTTCTGCTGTTTCTCTTTGAAGTCTGCATGAAAAGTAAAAGATGGAGTCTTAGGTCACATGTCCTCATCACATGTGCTTACATGGTTTGCTGAATCATGGCCATTGGCTCCTCGCTGTCTGAGGCATCTACAGGAAAGGCCGATGGGGTAGGATGAGTTTCTGCAATGGCCGATTGTGAGAGTGGAGTGTCCTTAATGGACTACCAATGCATAGCTGCCTAGCCCTAATGTAAATCCTATCTGAAGGGTGTCACCCGGGACCACAGCACATGTTTGAGATACAAATACATAGCCAATATTCATAACCTCAGATACAGTGATGATACACAGATTTAACCAGGGTAATCACATTTGATATATTGTACCTTTTCCATTAACACCTTACATGATACACTTTGTACAAGATTTGTTGCAATTGTGCAACAAAGGTAGCAACAATGATGTAAATAGTCATCTTCCTTCTCATACAGCACCACAATCATGACAACCTTAAAATCACATTCATTGCAGGAATGATGTAGGAGGATCTAATTTCAGCATTGCTTTATCATTCACTATGATCATACCTATGACATCTTTCTTTCCTTGCAATTTTTACTAGAAAAGCATATTTCCCAAATGAAGAAAAAGCTGATGAGACTACAGTCTATTGTGAGCTGCCAAGTAACGCAGCACTTTTGTATTTGCTCTATAATTCCATCCTGAATAGAAGGGAAACAGGTTCATTGTAGCTTACATGAAACTCTTGTTGTTGTTCTTGACATTAGTGTGGTAAAGTGATGTTAAATATACTGTGAGTGCTCCGGCATTCTGCCCAAATACACAGACCCCTTCGCTGTGAAGCAGCGTACTGAAATGTAACTGTGTTGTCATGGCCCCCTTCAAGCACCCTTCGTCCTTTCCCAGCTCCTGTACTATAAATACGCAGCTCTCCTAATCTTTCTTGTCTAGAAACAACTTGAAAAAGTTTCAAGTAACAAAAAAAAAAAAAAAAAAAAAAAAAGGTGGAGGAGTTACAGTGTCATCACCTTTATTACTGTGAGTTTCACATATTCTGGAGATGATCCCACGGTAAATGCCATTCTGATTCTATTAAGGTTAAATTTCAAATAGACAGTGAAGGGCAAAGCCAGAGCTGAAATTAATTACAGAGAACAGTGCACATCTGCTTCCCGACACCTGCTTGAAGTCGCTGATGCTGACACCAAAACGGGTTAATCCTTCTTCAGAGTCCAGTGAGCATCTCGAGAGCTGGATGTTGTTAAATGACAAGATAAGTCCATTTTGAAATAGAAGGGCAGGGGTGAGGGAAGAAATTAAAGTACAAATTGTAAATCACGCCTAACAGCAGAGAAATTATTCTTCTGTCATCACCCAGTTTCCCGTTGGCTTATAGCAAACAAAATAGCTCAGTACAGATGCACCACAAATTAATGGCCTTGAATAAAGTAATAGGAGGGTATAATGAAACACTTATCCTTCTAGTAATTGATATCTAATTTTATCCCTGTGTTGTGGTTTAACCCCCATCTTCCCTGATCTTAGTGCTCGTGAAAGCGAAACATTATCAGCCCTTGTCGGTCTCTGTGCTTGCATTTATTTTCAAATTTCCAGCCATTGCACTAATATTGGTGCCACTCCACTGATGCTGGGGGTGCTAGTGGAGACAGGTTGCTGGTGTTCTAGCCACAGCACCACCTAACCAGTTGACTTACACACATGGAAGAGGAGACTTACAAGAATCTCTAGATTTCTATAAAAGGTTCTTTCATGCAAAGGGAAATATCTTGCATATTATTTTACCACTCAATTGGTTTATTTTATTAATTGCATGGCTGTGATTATCTTTCAAACATAACTGTGGGTTTATTGCATTATTTTTGTAAAGCCTTATTCCATCCATGGTACATCTCTGGGCATTCATACAAGCATTGACTGTAGACAATCAAGAGGAAACACTAGTTGCCAATAACCATAACCTCTCTCCAGCAAATCAAAGTAGCCTTCTGAAGAACAGGGTGTGAGTGTTCACAGGGTGAAATTAACCCCTTTGCAGTGGTTCAGTTCAAGGATTCTTCACACAAAAGAAATGCATTGGTAGCCTTGTGCTGAGGGAGGGCAGGCATGGTTAGAGTGGACTTGTAACAGGGCTTCAAAACCCATGATGTGCTAGCAAAGCAGTCTCTCACTTTGCCCCAAATACATTGGCATGGAGTGTTGCATTTTGGGGGGTGGGGAGTGTGGCTGCAGGGACCACTATATTTATACTTACATAGATCCATAGGATGGGGACCATCATACACGTGCGTAGAGGTAGCAGCTGCTGTATCATAGGCTACAGTAGTGGCCTGTCCCTGGTTAGGATGAATATTTTCCCTGTCTATGACCTCACCCTCACAGAATGCATGACTTAAAAAATTCAACTTTTGTCATTCTGCCATGATTCTAGTGACACTGCAGGTCTGAGGGGCAAGCAATGGTCAGTTTTTATTAGTGTGTGTGTGTGTGTGCACCCCATAAGTGAGGTCCATGTGATAAAGTGTAGATCCATTTAATAAAATCCTTTTATCATGTGCCCTTCACCTACTCACCGGCATTCGACCCACTGCCTCATCTTTCCACTTCAACATTCCAAACCTCTCAACAGCTTTAAACAGCTATTGTCAAAAATGAATGAAAAATCAACCTACTACCATAAAAAAAGTCTCCTTACCCCACTATCCTTCTCAAATTGCATTGGGCCAGGACCGAGGATGGGCAGTATGCAGTGCAGCCCCAAGGATGTGTTGAAGTTCTTATATCTCATAGCTCTGCAGAACTGGGGAAATGGAAGCTCTTTATACCATTGGAAAAGGGATTTTCCAGTCAGATACACACCACTTAGTGCTTCCCCATGGGACAGGTGCCATGATATTGTACCTTAAATTCACCACATTATTGTTTATATAAAAAAAAGAAGATATTTAGGTCATTTAGAGGTGGTTTAAATTTATTAGCTTTGATTTTCTCTTCTTCAGAGTCTCGTTCACTTGGGCTCGTGGTGCTAAGTGACTCATCTCTTTGAAGGCAGATAAGACACATAGCCCCAATATAAATGTTTAAAAACTCTCTCAAACACATTTCTCAAGTAATTTTCCCTCTATCTATACAGCATAGGCAGCACACTTGATGGTGCAATGTGGTGTAGAGATGTTATGGGGGGTGGGGTGGGGGTCACTCAACACTACATGTTAAGAGCCATGTTTTCAGCCTTTAAATTTCTGCCCACAATTGAATGCCAGCTGCATTCCTGAATACTTATATGTCTAACTTCCTGATTTCAGGCACATTTCATGTTGCTAGAAGTGCAAATAATTTGCAATGGGCTTCCAATTCATTTTGCTGGTGCAAAAAAAGCACAGCCTGGCTGTAACATTACTCTCATTGTTCCGGGGGCACCAAGCTAGGTTATCTTAATTTTTCTTTCTGCACGGGTGCAGAAGAGACAGGAAGTACCCTAAACAATGGGTTTTTTGGTAGAAAAATGGAATGTTGGCCAAATTCTCCAAGGAGGCTGCTTAGTGCAAGAGTCTGTAGTGGCATCTTGGGATCAGACATTTTGGTTTCACTGCTCAGACTGCTGAGCAGGCTCTGTTTATATGCCAGCCTAAGCTCCTGTACTGTACCTGCCACCTCCTGTTTAACCAGCAGGAGAAAGACAAAAGCTTTGCTTGCGAAACATTGCAAAACAACTAACGGAAGCAAACAGGAGGGGAAAAAAATCCCATTTAAAATACCTCCTTAGCCTAAAAGTGCAGAACTGCCGAAGCCTCTCAATGAAATGCAGTAAAAACACTCTAAACTATATGTTAATGGGAGAGCTCCCAGGTGTTTTCTAATCATATCGCTACATGTTACTTAATTAGTACAGGTGTTCCGTTGAGTGGGGAGGATGTAACGACCGAATTGTTGCCAAGTGTAGAACTAAACACCAGTGCTTATCAAACTAAGAAAAATGCACCTGGATCTAAAGTCCCTGTAATACGTTTGATTCCTTTAGAAAAACAAGCAAACAACAATGAACACATTTCCTTACACAAAATTTTATATTTATAGTCAAAAGATACAGTAAAAATAATTTCTTATCATACCCAGCACTTCCATGGTGCTTTTCATCTGAGTATCTCTGTAGGCCTTTTTATGTGCATGTCCAACTAATATATGTTGTCTCAACTCCCTCCCACCCCCTTCGGTAAGGAGGTAAGTATTATCATGCAAATTGGCACCGAAAAGAGGATGAGCTGTATAATCTCAGAGGCTTCTTCAACTTGTAGTTTCTATATTATCCATTTTATAGATGCGTAAAGAGAGACACTGAGGAGTTTCTGGTTTGCTTAAGTCAATGGATGAGGCAGGAGCAGGTGAGTGCTGGCTCCCAGTTCTGAGATTTGACCACTAGATGTCACTCTTGCAAGCGAGAACAATCAGGCACCTGCTTGTAGTCAATGGGGTTGGGTGTCAGTGCAGTGAATTGCAAGATCAGAGGCTGTTTGACTATGAAGTGCGGTTGCCTCCCTCCTTGGTTCTGTTTAGGAGGAAAATTTTTTCTTTAAATGGGAAAACAAAAGTTTTCATTTCCCCCACTCTCTCCCTTCTCCCTGTGACTGCGCATACCCCTGGGTCTTGAGGGTTTATTGCAAGCTAAGAGGCAATCTTAGATGAGACATGAGAGCCTCTTGTTAAAATATTCACTGTGGATTCATCTGTGGTGGTGTCAATGTACTGACCGGATACTGCACACGGTGGAGTTAGATTTCCATATTGGCAGATTCTGGTTTATTTCGCTTTTAAAAAGAAGAGATTTCATTTCTGGCAAGAGATGGCATGGAGTACTTAACAGTTCTGTCTGGGGTGCACATGTGGGGAGTAAGAGTCTGTGTCATCTGGTGGGATGCCACTGCCAATAAAACAATGAAGGGTCTGGATATTCTGTGTTTATTTTCTTTTAAATTCTGAAATTCCCTTTTGCTCTCAGGAACCAAACTCTCCTGTTCCTCCCCCTACCCCACCCTGAGTCCCCACCCTAAACAAACACCCTCTGTGAAGTTCTGCTCATCAGTGCAGATGAGTTTCTCTGGCACCTGAATGACCTAGTTCAAAGTACCCAGTGCATTAAGTGGTTCTGAAATGAGCTTGCCACTAGACCGTGTTTATGCAGCACCATATACTTTATTAGATTTGACCACAAAACTTTTATGGTTTTCATGTGAGATCCATTTCAAGAGGTAATTACTGCTCATTGTGGTCTATACTGCCAAACACACTGATATAAATATGCAGGCCTCTGTGTGTCACGGCACTGGCAGGCTCAGAGACCTTTTTCCAAAGAAAGCTGCTGCCTTATCAAGTAAGATCATGAGTGAGCCATTGGGTCTGAGCCATTCCCAGCAAAAAGTTTAAAACCCTTAGGAAAGGGCACAGCCAGCAGGGGTCAATGGCTGATCTGGAGATCCCGCTGACCCTACTAAAATCCACCAACATCTTCTATACTGAGGCAACAGGTTTTGTTTCTGGATGCTCGTCCTGCTCCTTAACATGTTAATAGCAGATGGATCTGGTTTTGAACTCCCCTGCATCTCTAGACTCCCCAAAAATCACAAAGAAGCAGAGGCTCTCTGTCAGCCCTGCACAGGGCACATGGCACCACTCAAACCAAGGCTGGAAACTCACTGACCAAAAACCGATTAATGAATAATTCTCTAAATTCTGCCAACGCTTGTATTTAGAGTAAGATCTCCCCTTCTCCCCTCCCCGATTATCAATTTCTTGAAGAATGCAGCCAAAATCTGCATCTCCCTCAGCTAACAGAAGAACAACAATTTGGCTGGATTCCTTGTTACATAGCTCTGAAGTTATGGCTGCCTTAGGTGACATGACATTGGGTAAAGCCGCAGGCATAGACTGTTTTCCTGCTAAATTTTATGCCCGATTCAGACACCCTGGCTTCTGAAGTAGGCAGGGGTAGAGACACTGTGCCTGCTTCAGTGAATGAAGCCCTAATCTCAGTCATGCTTAAGTCAGACAAAATTGCCCAAGAACGTGTTATCAACCAATATCAACTCTGATATTAAAGTATTGTCTAAAATCCTAGCTGGGCCATTAGAAAAGGTAATGAGTAATACAATACACCCATACCAGGTGGGTTTTATACAAAAGAGACATGGGTCAGACTACACTTGTCAGCTTATTAGTGTGCTGTCCTACTATCAAAACTCCTCAGAACCGATGGCTATTTTGTCACTGGACATGGAAAAAGCCTTTGACAGAGTTAATTGGAAGTATTTATTCCTCATTCTACAAAAATTTGGATTTGGTCCCTCTTTTCATTTCCTGGATTAGGCTTTCGTACTCCAATCCTAGCGCCTGTGTTGTCACTAATAACTAAATGTCCCCTCCTTTCAGTCTTCATCATGGTACTATACAAGGCTATCCCTCCCCCCCATTTGATCTGGCCTTAGAGAAACTGTCAATACAAATCAGACTGATCCAGGGTGCAAAAATAGGGTCCCAAGAGATGATAATATGCTTACATGCTGCTGATATACTTTTATTCATCGTCTGCCCCCTTCAGGGCATTCCCAACATATTACAAAATATTGAATTGTTTGGAAAAATCTCAGGGTACAAATTAATTGGCACAAGTCAGAGGATCTTAGTATCTCTCAAGGTGTGCATAATGTCACCCTCTCAGATAATGCTTTTCGCTGGCAGCAGGTGGAAATCAGGTATTTGATAGTCTTCTTTCCTACGAATATAAAATAAATAGTCAAGATTTATTTCAATCCTCTTCTCACACAGATAGTTTTGGATTTACATAGACGGCAGGCCCTCCCTTTGTCCCTTTGGGGCAGAGTTAATATATCAAATACGAATGTCCTCCTAAGTCATCTTTTTATCCTTGACTCCTTGCCAATTTATATTCCCACTTCTGGGGGGTTTTTTTCTTCAGAATTAACAACATTTTTCAGACTACCTTCTAGGGTGTGGGTGACAAGCCCAGATTATCCCTTGAAAAAATGCAGCTGCCTATCAAATCAGGAGGTTTTGGTCTACCCAACATTAGATTATCCTTAATCTAGAGCCAAGTGACACAGTGATTGACCCCCAGCACTCAAGCTCTCCGTGCTGGCTGTACATGAAGGAAGGAATTGTTGCCCTACTATCACTAGAATCAGTCCTAAACCCAGACTTCTACTAGAAAAGCCTGCTATCTGGTTGCTTCTAAGTTTAAATTTTATCCCTCATTACGAGTCTTCAGAAGTTCGGAGTCTTCAATTTGGGATAATGCAAATTTCAATTGCACATAGACCTGTTCTATGGACCAGCTGGATTAAGACAGATATTTTGAGCATAAACTATATAACTGAAAATGATTCCTTCAAACCCTTTCCTCGCTTTAGGGAGAAATTCCAAATAGACCCAAAGAAGGATCATTTTAAACGTGGTCTGCAACCAAAATTTGGTCCGGATGCCTTTGCAGCACCAGAGCCTCATGATATTTCTGCATAGGCCGTTGTCTAATCTGTATTCCTACCTATCAGGCAAACTGGCAATCAGCAGTGACAATATTAGAAAGAAATGGGAACATGAGCTGTCAATTTCACTTACCAACATTCAGTGAAATCAAATTTGTTCCAAGACATAGCATTGCACACTCAATCTGGGGTTAAAATTGATCCAGCAGAAAATTCTTTTCAGATCTGGAGCAGCCAGGTCTGACACGTACTGGCACTGGAGTGCTGCAGGGGCTAACTTATAGCCTTTGGGACTGCCCTGTGATCCATCCTTTCTGGACAGAGGTAAATATTCGGGCCAATTTCTGTCCTTCCACCAAGGTGGAACTGCAGGCTGGCCACACTGTCTTAGGCCTAACCAATCCATCTTGGAAATTCAAATTCTTTGTAAAACAATGGTTTGACAGAGCTCTGATCATAGCCAAACACCCACATTTACCACATGGAAGTTACAAGTATGCCCATCTATCGAAGAATAGTGCCCTGACTTGGGGAGCCTGGCAGCAATGGGATGAATAATTTTTCACAACAAAAACAACCAAAATAAGTTTATAGATATGTGGTCCCCATTTTTGGAAGAATCAGTTAAATTCTCCATCAGGCAACATTTCTTTTTCAGTGCCTCCTCCCATCTCCTCTACCCATCTCTTCCCTCTCTACCTTTTCCCCCGCCCCTCTCTTCTCTGTCCTATCATTCTTCTATCCTCTTTTACTTTCAGCCTTTCAGGCTTTTCTTTGGTCCTCTTTTTAATGTCAATGCTCCTTTGTGTCCTCTACTTATCTCTTTTTCTGAAAGGAAATAATTCTGGAGATTAGTTTATGATCTTACTTTACTAAGAATCCCAGACTGGGGCTGAATAACAAATGACTATTATTACATAATTGTACAGGCAAATCTCTTTGACCAGTCAAAAATTATCCTTAATAAGGAAGACATTTGGTCTAACTTTTCATGTGAAATCTGATAGTGGCTCTCTGTTCCAGGTTAGATACTGTTCTTCTCTTTATTTTTTTAATTTATGTTAGCTATGTTAAAATAAACAATAAAGAATTAAACAAAATGAAACCCCTCAGGTTCTGATTCATGAAAGTTCTTATACAGGTGCTTAAAATTATATACATACTTAAGTCTCACTGAAGTGCTTTCCTGAACCAGGATTTTAGTAGGTGGACAATTTGCCATTAATGTCTTGTGTATTTTAATAGTTTTGCCATTCTAACAATTCCAAATGTTATCTAAACCTTCCAACTCTTCCCAATGCTCTATGGAGTATTCTTTAACAATGTCATTTTTTTCCTGTTTAAAAGGGGACTTTGAAATCAGGGGCTTTTTGAACTTTTCCTATTATGTGTTTGGCAGGATGAAGTGAATAGAAAGTTTTACATATTAGAAATGGCCATCGATTTTTTGGTGTTGATCTGTGCTCTCACCATGTAGAAATTTGAATGTTGAAGGGCAACTTCTTTCAATGTAAGCTCATGAAAAGGAAATGAGTGAAGGTATGATGTTCAAAGAGATGTCAGGTGAAAGTAATGAATGAACTCACACATTTGGTCTAATGCCCTTTAGCACAGAGTCTGCTTCTTTGAAAATAAATGCAAAAGATCTCTTTCTCTCTTTTCCTCAGCTTCCCCCATGCTTCCTCTGGGTCTCAATCACATCTTAGAACTACAGTTGCAGTAGTGCCTAGAAGGAAGTTCTATGAAGAAAGCTATTACTGGACATAAGTACAATAGAAGTTTGTAAGTGGTTGATTGATCATGATGCAAGCTGGAAGGGCAGGAAGTTTAAATGAGAGCAAAGAAGTCGATTAAAGCTCTGTTGCCTGTAGCATGGTCTCTATTTAAGGTGTGCCATGGAAATGTTACCTGTCATTACAGACAACTTCTGAGTGATGTAGAACTACCCAGGAGATGTGATCCACTAATTAAACTGATGTGAAAAATTAGAGAGGACATGTGCTATGAAACAAAGTGGCAGGCACAGATACAGCTCTGACAGGGGTACAGCTTCTGGGTACCAGGAAGGGTAGTCCAGAACCACAAGCACACAATGATGACCTGGGCTGACTTCCCCTATCAGGTCCATTGCTATCCTCTCAAACAGGACTTTGATAATAGGTAGGGGTACGATATGGATCTTTAAGTGAGGTCATGGGCTGTGCAACTGGCATTCAGGGCGGGAGGTGCAATAGCTCTGAACCTCCATATAGATTCCTGGCCAAAAGAACCTTTGTAGGAGTCTATCTAGTGTTTTACCCACCCCTAAAATATCTCTTCAACAAATGACTATGGAGCAAGGTCTAATACTGCCTTTCTGTGTCCTCAGGGTACTAAAAGTTGGTCCAGTTCTTGCTTTGGAGTCAGACTATTTCATATAATAGGTCCTTTTTAATCACCAAGTAAGGTCCAGGATGTTTGGTTTTCTCCGCTACTGGGACTCCATTTAGCTTGACTACTTCTTTTCTAATATTTTGGCATATAGGGTCAGAGGCCTGTTCCTGTCCAAAAGTCTTATATGAGGGACCAATGTGTCCAACTTTGTCACATATCCCCACTTCCACCCTGCTCAACACTGTAGGGTTGGACTATGTGGGCCAAGAAACAGTATACCCTGGACAGAGCATCAGCATTGCCATGCCTGATTCCTGCCCTATGTTGCACCTTGAAGTAGAAGGGTTGTAGTGACAGGGACCATCTTGTGTTACTCTTGCATTTTCCCCTTTGTTCTAGTGCACCCACTTCAGGGGAGCATGGTCTATAACTAGGGTAAACCTCTATCCGAGCAGGTAATGTGGAGGGTTTCCATGGCCTCATTTTACCATGAGCCACTATGGAATACTTTTGTTCTTTGGGGAGGAGTTTTCTACTGAGGTACAAGACTGGTTCTTCTTCCTTTCCTACCATTTGAGAGAGTATGGCTCCCAACCCTACTTCGAAGGCATCTGTTTATAGCATGAACTCCTTATCAAAGTCTGGGGCTACTAGCACTGGAATACTCCAGAGGGCTTTCCTCAGACCCACAAAAGCTTCCTCAGCCTCAGCAGTACATTTTGCTACATCTGGGCCTCTGCCCTTTGTCAGATCCATCAAAGGGTACGCCCTGGTGGCGAAGTGGAGAATGAATAGCCTGTAATACCCCACTGTCCCCAGAAATGCTCTGACCTGTTTCTTCCTGATTGGTTGAGTCCAACTTGTTCATCTGGGGTTTCACTATGGCTCTTGCCATGATGTACCTGAGGTATTTAGCTTCCATTAGCCCAATTGTACATTTGGATGGGTTAGCGGTGACACCCACTTTCCTCATGGTTTCTAGTACTGCATCCACCTTTTCCAGGTGAGTCTCCCAGTCTTAGCTGTGTATGACCACATCATCCAAGTAAGCGGCTGCATATTTGGCATGTAGATGCAATAGCTTATCAATAAGTTGTTGGAAGATTGCTGGTGCTCCATGCAATCCAAAAGGGAGGACCATGTACTAGTATAGGCCCCAAAAGGCAGTCTTCTCTGTGGCCACCTCTGCCAGAGGCATTTGCCAATACCCCTGATCGAGTTAAGAGCAGACAATAATCTTGCTCTTCCCTGATTGTCAGTTAGCTTGTCTATTTGAGGTATGGGGCAGCATCAAACTGGGACCTCTCATAAATCGGAAGTGATTGCAGAACCTCATGGCAGAATCTGGTCAGGTATCAGAACGACTGGATTGGACCCTTGATGCTGGGACTCTTTGATGACTCCCAGCTCCAGCACGCTCTTAACTTCTATACTGATCCCTTCTCTTTTGGCCTCAGGGATCCAGTATGGTTTAACCTTCACCTTTACTCCTGGATTTGTGATGATGTGGTGACGAGCTTCTGTGGCTCTGCCTGGCTTCTGTGACAACACATTGTGATTTTGCTCGATCATCTTGAAGACTTTTGTACGTTGTTCAGGGGTCGATTTGGGAATTTTTACTTGTCCCTAGTTTATCTTCCTGGAGTGGTGTCTCTAGGGTGACCATATAAGCTCCTCTGTCTTGCCAGTAATGGGTTGATGTGGTAGATTTGCTTCTGCTTTCAATGATCAAGTTGTCAGTTCTTATAGTGAATTTACCCAATGGCCTCTATTACTTCATATGGTCCCTGACATCTGTCCAAGAACTTGTTTTCTGCCATGGACACCAGCACCTTTACCCAATCCCCTGACTGGAGTTCCCAAACCTTCACTTGATGATTATAATAGGTCTGTTGGGCCTGTTGTGCTTTTTTCAGATGTTCCTGAACTATGAGGGTTACTTGGACGACTCTATCCTGCATCTGTGTCACATACTCAATGACATTCATTCCTTGACTAGGCTGTTCCTTCCAGCCCCCCTTGGCAATGTCCCATATGCTGCCAGAGTGGCGACTATATAGCTACTCAAAGGGGGAAACCATGGAAGCCTGGGAAATATCCCTTATAGCAAACATCATGTAGGGTAGCAAGGTATCCCAATTCTTCCCATTTCGACTCACTACTTTCCATATCACACCCTTCAGCATTCTGTTAAAACTTTCAACCAGGCCACCAGTCTGTGGCTGGTAAACCGAGGTTCATAGGGTCTGCATTTGAAGCCTTGCACACAGGTCCTTCATCAACTTTGACACGAAGGGAGTCACTTAAGCCATCAGAATCTCTTGGATATTCCTACCCAAGAGAAAAGTTGGATTAACTCCTTTGCTATCATCTACTTAGACACCCACAGTTTCAGTGAAAGACGAAGAGAAATAAAGGAGAAATTACCTCTAATTATGACTCTGTCCCTCCTGTGAGTGACACATTTTTATTTACAGAGTTCCTATGCCCAGGAGCACATACTTATATATAAATCCTGTCTTTAACAGCATCCATCACCATATTTTCACCTAACAAATATAATTAAAATGTTACTTATTCCAAAAAAAAAAAGGAGGCTACGATTTTTGTGTTTTAAGTGGAATTGTAACTGTGTCTAGTACCCACATTATGTCTGACTTTTGATCCCAGATGTGGTGTTAGAAAGAACCTTACATCATAATGAAAACATAGTGAAGCATAAACTAAATTTTGTTGAACATGTCTGCACTGTATGAGTATTTGTATAGGGCTCCCAAGGTCTTGTCCCAACATGCATTGGGTTCAGTGTAAAACCAGGAATGGCTTGTCTGGGGACACTCTTCTTTGGCAGTTCCAAAGTCCTGGTCTGGAGTTTGGAAGGATTATTCCAAGGATCTTGCAAATACATAACACATTTGAAAGTTTTAACAAAAGCTCTGATTTTGATCACAATCCTTGATGACAACTGCTAAGAGACAATGTTGAACCTGCCTTGATAGAAACTGTCTAAAATATGAGTAATCTGGAAATAAAATAAGCTCCTTGGGAGCTATAGGGATCAAGAATTAGCATCTATCCTGTTGTTCAAGTTTTAAAAATAGCTGACTTTGCAACTTCTGAATGCCAGGGAGAGCTTCTGAGCTTCTCTCAGTTTGCCCTATGATTCTGCTTCCAATTTTAATGAGCTAACATTTAGCTCTTGTTTTTCAGAAAGCAGCCTCCCCACTCTAACTAAAATGAAGTGTGTTCAGATGCTTCTCTCTCTGTCACAGACTGTGAAGTCAAGTGGTTTCTTGAAACAAATGGGAGCACAGGGTTGTGATGTCAGTGATAACTTCTACTACATCTTTTAAAAAGAAATTGGCACCCAACTTCCTTAAAGCCTCTAATGGCACCAGGGTAAATAAGCAGCTGTCTCCTCTACTTCAGGAAACTAGGATACTTAACTCTCCTAAAGCAAACGATCCCTTGCTGTGATGAAGCAATACATCTTCTAGCTAAAATATGTACCTTCAGATTGAAGCAGTTGTTATTCTCCACCTCATCAAGGAGGTAGTGCAGACAGGACAGATAAAAATGAGCAGCTCCTGCTCAGGACGCCTGCATATTCCTTCACAAAATGCACTCTCTAGAATTGCTAAACTCCAGAGCAACTGCCAATTTCCATCGTGCTGCAAAAGCCTTTTCATCACTGCACTGGAAGCATTTATGAGTTATGCTCACAAAATTGGCATCGGGCTCCTCATTCTGGGACTGGCTCTGATTTTGTTGTGTATGAGAGTGTCTGTCCTGCAGCAGTTACAATTGCTCTCATTTACATAGATATCTCCTCTTTCAACAGGCCCGCAGTCTTTTTATGTCTGTTGCTTTTGAAAAGGCCTTTTCATCATCCATCTTCAGTAACACAAATTAGAACTGGTAAGGAGAGTGAACTTTGTTACTCTGTCTGCCTGTCTCAGAATCTGAAACTTCTTCTATAGGTGGGTAGTGAATATAAGACTTGAATGAAGAACTAGAGAGAGAAGTAATGTACTTTCTGTGCCCTATCACTGCCTAACTTTGGCTACAGCTGCAATCTGAGAATATATCTGAGCTCCTTCCAGTAGCGCATTAAGCAACATGACTAACATCTATCATGTGGTTCATTCTCTCTCTCACCCTCTCCCCAGGGGGAAAGCTCTGTGTGTGTGTGTGTGTAGTGTATTGTTATTTTTGGTAAGGTTTTGATTAGGGGGATTTTATTAAAATATACACATTGTTGTATGTTTGATAGAGAAGGAAGGTTGAAGAAGTATGCCCTGCACTTGGAGCAGGAGGTGGTGTGATTTTGTGACAATCTTTAGTTTCTTTAGTTATATGTTCCACAGTCTCAGACTGGTCCTGACAAAGTTCTGTCTTCTGCACAGACAAGCTTCATCCTTATAGTAAAAGTTCTATTGTGCCTGAGGAGCAGAGTTGTTGATTCTGGTCCTTATCCCAGGTGATATTATAGATATGCTCGACCTAGGCCATTGAGCACCTTCAAGATAAGTACTGAGACTTTAAACTTGCCTTGATATTCTATGGGAAGCCAGAGGAGAGGGCAGAGGACAGGTCTGATATGCTTCGGGTAGCCCATGTTGCTGAGGAGACCTATGAATATGAGTTCATATTCTCTAGAAAGGGGTATTTTAATTTAACCTTCAAGCTTTTAAATTTTAAAATAAAATCTGCAAATACTGATTTGTATCCTTAAAGAAACTAGCTTTAATTGTCTGTGCCCCTTTTGTGTTCTCGTTTTAAGCTCAAATTCTCAAACATTTGCAAAGAGCAAATTTCAAATAGTAAAATTAGCAACAAAGCAAATGGTGAATTTCAAAGTTTGTACTCAAATTTGTGATTGAATGTTTTCATTGTTGTTGGTTAGTTGCTTGAAATGGATGAAAATTTTTCACTGATGAAAATTGGCCTTTTGAAGTAACAGAAACTTTAATGAGAATTTACATTTTTGTCAAAATTTTGTGGGTTTTCCTCTAAAACTGAAATGAATTTTTGGGGGTTTTTGACAACTGAAAATCAAAAAAATTTGGGTTTCAGGTCTGGGGTTTTTGTTGTTGAAAACCCCAAAAAACTCCACAGACAATGTGGACAAAAATAAAATGTTTTGTTTTGTTCAAAATATTTTTGCAGAAAATAAAATACATTTTTGACCAGCTCTATTAGTTACACAAGGCTAAATAGTGTTTATTAGACATAGCCCATTGCAATGGGAGGCATTCTGGGTCAGAGAGTTGGCTGCCTGAGGAGCCCCCTGGCTGTGCTTGGCGAGGTGGGAATAAGAAACTAAGGGACGCATGCTGTAGCATGCTGCCCCCTGCATGGTGAGCCAGTTCCACAGGATGGAGCCATGGTTCTGCCTAGTTCCTCCCCTTCTTGGCAAGTTACTCCATGGGCTGTGGAGACTGGAGAAACAACTCAAAAGCAGTCCCTTCACTATTCCTCCTCCAAGTGCATGGGTTGTGATTCTTACACTGGCTGTGCTACTGAGAGAATGTCCTTACTTCCTGCCCACAATTGCATGGCTATGGAAAGGACAGTCATAATGTGTCTTCTACTCCTCCACTTAGGGAAGGGAAACAATACTTATGGTTTACGTAATTAGCCAACACAGCATATATCTTAACCCTTAGCAATGAGCTGCTTGCACGTGATTTGAAGACCAAGAATTATATGCTAAGGAAATTTCCAAATAATTTCAAACAATAAATAAAATCAGAGAATTTTTCCCATTTGTTTGTGGAAAATTTGCAAATAGAATCAGGAGAAATTGATCAAATATATTTATCCTTTATTATTTGATCAACATTAGTATTTGAAAAAATATGTGTCCTTGTTTAAAAATATATGTTGCTGTGCAAATCTTTCCTTCTTTCCCCCATATACATTAGAGTTGGAAAAGATTTATTAGCTCACAGGTTCTCAGCCTTGGGATCCTGAACTTCTACTAGGGGATTGCAAATAGGTTTCCAGGGGTCATGACCATCCTTCTTTTAAGAATATAGGACTGGAGGGCCTTTTAGGTCATCAAGTCTAAACCCCTGGTATTTCAGGCATATAATCCCATTCATAAACGTATTAAGTTCCAGCCATCTTAAAACTAGTTAAATGGTTTACCTCATTATTCCTAGTGTGAGGTTGTTCCAGAGCCTCACTCTGATGCTTAGAAACCTTCTTTCAATTTCCAGATTAAATTTATTCATGGCAGTTTATACCCATTGTTCTTTTCTTTATGGTTAGATGGAAGGGGGTCCTGAAATGTATGAGAAGATCCTGAGCTTTTTTGTTTTGTTTTGTTTTGTTTTTTATGGCATGGACCAAAACTTGGGAAAGGTTGAGAAACATTCTTACATCATCTTCCATTATTAGTACAGAATTCTTCCTTACACTATCTTCACCAGTGGTTTATTCAATTTTAAATAGTACAGTTCCCCCCTGAAAAAACATTCATAGACTTCTGAAGCCAGAAGGGACCTCCTGCATCACACAGGTTATAAAATTTCACCCAGTGATTCCATAGTCTAACACTCTGTCAGAGTGCATAAATCTTGGGTAGAGTTTATTTCTTTATTGACTGGTAAATCTCTTCTGCTCTAACATGTACATTTCAAAGGGCTCTCACCCTGACCTGCCATTTAAATCAATTTTGATAAAATTAGATCAGTCTGTCTGAAATAATTACTCCTTTTCATTTTGAAGGATGACAGCTTGCTTTTATTCTTTGCTTTTAAAAGCTGTGCCAATACCACCCCTGTGCTTATTTGATTCCTTCATAAAGTTTGGATTCTGAAATTAGAGGAGATTACAGCCTCTTGGATTAGTTGTCTAGACCCCATCCTTCAAAATGTACAAAGCTGGCAAATGAGCCAAAGGTCAGCCTCAAGGGTTGATTTCTGCTTAGCAAATGAGAGAGTGTTGTGGTTCCCTTCATATACTCTGGGTATATAGCAATAGTCATAACAAAACTACTCTCTACCCAGTCCTTGCTGCTGAGCAATAAATGTATAGAGTATCAAGATGGTCAATGGATTTTTTACTATATGAGATACAAACCTTTGTCCCCCTTCTCCACTGAATTTAGACTCCTGCTTATATTCTGCCATGATAGGGGCTGCTACCATCCTTTGAACAATGTGAGAGGAAAGGTGGCTGGTGACATCACATACAAATGATTTCTTCTGGCCATAGGACTGTTCAATAAGAGTTCTCTACAGGTAGCATCCCGGTTTTTGTGGTTCCTGTCTCTTGGTGCTTGCAACCACAAAAGGATGTCCTTATTACATAGAAAGCATCCCTGTGCCCTCAATCCCTGTCATATGACCCCTTTTGGAGATCACAGAGCAGCACTTAGCAATCATATTGTGGTTTCCCTGGATCTGTATGGTATTCACTCCTCTACTGTATTTCAGGCAAATGACTGGTTCCTGATGTGATATGAAAGTAGCCGCTTATTTCTTTCCTGCAACATTTCTTCTGCACCCAGCCTGAGCTTGCATAATATGAGTGGAGGAAAGGTTTGTCTATACACATCTGAGTAGCATTTGCACTTCTGATGTCATAGGTTTCCTGGGTTTGTGGGTTCTTCCTTTACCCAGTGGTCACCACATAGGTGTGGCATGGCTTCCTGCCGAGTATCTGAGGTCCCCACACAGGATGGAAGTGATGGAATATTTGGTAACAAGTGTTCTGAGTGGTGGCTGGGTAGCATAGCCTCACGTGACAGCTGATTTTGAAAATCCTGTCTCATGAGTGTGCAGCTAGAGCCGGAGTCCCATATTTTCAAAACTCCAGCACTGCACTTATTTTTTTTTAAAATTTCACTGGTGTCCAGAGCTACCAAAATAGAGCACGCAAATTCCCTGCGGTGCACACAGATCATCCCCCTTTGAAAATTCCCCTGTACATTTCCCACTCACTTTTTGAAATTACATAGGTACCTTTATTCATGATCTGTTAAGTATGTTCATTAAGCAGCATTTCCTATTTAAAACACACATTATTACAACCATATGTGAATATGTAACAGAACTTCCTCTAACACTGGCCCTTATGATTTCAAGAGTGATGTAGAACTTCAAATAGATCCTCTTAGAGAGAGAGAAACTTTCACTCAATTCCTTTCTTCATGTATAAAAAAAGTTTAGGCTAACTTCTAAATCTCCTGATGACTGCATCATATAAAATATCATTTTAAAATAAAATAACTAAACCACTTATTCATTACTTCATTTTAGCCAACCACAGAAAAAGGAATCTTAGTGGCATGCTTATGTTTTGGCAAATTGTTTCTTAATCTGAAAATTTATTTTCCATGAAGCCTTGAAACTATTTCTGGCTGCAGCATCAGGGCTTCAGGCCTGCAATCACCAGTGATATGCATAACATTATTATTAATAAAATACATATTTTATGATCCTCATTCTCCTAATGTATTCAGGCAATACAAAACAAAACTCCACAATTTCCCTGCTTAAGAAAAATACAGATATTGAGCCATGGTGAAACATTTCAAAAATAGCTAGGGTTGAGGAGCAAATTAGACTCTCCAAATAAAAATCCTACAGAAGGACTTGAAATTCATTAGCAAGGAAGGCTATGGATGCTTGTGGTTAAGACACTAGTTGGGGACTCAGGGAGTTCAGTTTCTAGCTCTGTGATGGAGCTCCTGTGTAACCATGGGCAAGTCACATAATCTCTGCAATTCACAAATCTATAGAATGGGTCTAATCATACTTAATTTTTCTCACTCTTTGTCTTGTCTATCTAAACGGTAAGATTTTTGTGGCAGGTACCATCTCTTAGTCTGTACGGTGCTTATAGCAATGGGGCTCTGATCTCGATTGGGGTCTGTAGCGGGGTGGTCACCCCACTCCGGCCCTGAAGGGGTTAAAGCAGCCCTGGAGAGGTCCACAGCTGGGAAAAGGTAGGCTGATGGGGAAAGCAGCCACAACTGTGGCCAGCTTAAACAGGGCCCAGCTTACCTTGTAAGAGGGCAGTGGGCCAGAAGCTAACACCCACACTCTCTCTCTAGCTTCTTGAGAGAGAGGGACCTGGCTGCCTGGGAGTTGAGAAGGGTACCTGAGGTGGAGCAGTGTTGGGGAAGGGCAGAGGGAGCTGGGGAGCTCTAGCCAGGAAAACCCCCAGGTTGCAGGCCCTGCTAAAAGGGCCAAAAAGGTACTGAGGCTGCAGAGATAGGCAAAGGCAGCAGGTCCTAAACCCCTTGCCGATGATGCGTGGTTTACAGACTGCAGTCTGCCCCAGGGAGCGGGGGCTAGATGATGACTGGCAGTAGCCACTGAGGCAAGGTGGGTATAGAGGATTGGGGGTTCCCCTGGGAGGGAGATCCAGACAGAGGGGGTACTGTGGTGGGCAGAACCCCTGGGCAAAGGGCATCAAGGTCTGGGAAGGACACAGGGCCAGCGGCAGGCGAGACACCGGCCTACAGAGGGTGCTCTGGGCTGGAAGAGCTAATTCCCGAGATGGCCAGCAGGAGGCGCGCGCCCGTGAGTCGTCACCCCACCACAGGGTCTTTAGCTGTTACTGTAGTATAAATATTAAATGCTATTTACAACAAACTTTTTTTTTCCCCCAAGGTGGAATGCATGCAACACACAGGGAGTGTGGCCTCAGACGGCTATGATAAGTATAGGGGAAGTCTGGAGCAAGCCTCAGAGAGACTTAAGAACCACGTCTCAGACGTATCTCAACCCCAAACGCAAACCAAGTCTTGTTGCTGCACTTTGGGCACTGCATATTATTGGGTGCACTGGTAGCAGCACTCTTCCTCTTGGAAGTCTATGGTTTTAAAGAAGGTTTTGGACAGAATGCTGTTACATTGTGAGGAAGAAGGGAACTTAACCCAATTAGTTTCTGTTTCTGTCATTGCTGGTCAGGCACATTGTAGGGCTGCACATGAGACTTTGTCCTAATATATGGATTTTAAAAATCCAATTCATGACTAGAAAATAAAAAGGAGTGATGTTTTAGGGTTACCATATTTAGTGCCTCCGAAAGGAGGACACTCCACGGGGCCCCAGCCCCGCCCCGACTCCGCCCCCTCCCCAAAGTCTCCGCCCCCTCCCCTGCTTCCCGCGAACATTTGAGTCGCGGGAAGCCTGAAGCAGGTAAGGGGGGGTGTGGGGGGAGGAGGCGCGGCCCACCCCCGGCCCCCGGCACTGCAGGTCCCCAGCCCGGCCCCCGGCCCGGCCCGGCACCGCCGGCCGAGCTCCCGAGCCCCCGGCCCGGCACCGCCGGCCGAGCCCCCGAGCCCCCGGCCAGGCCCCCC